>NC_133327.1:88550442-88921150 GCF_042186555.1 Aquarana catesbeiana | reverse complement strand
GGTCGGTACTTTGGGTCCTCTTATTCTATCCCACTGTTGGTAAAATTCCATTCTCTCACTGATCAGTCAACTCAGGTCATGTTGATTAGAAGACAGATTTATTACAAATGTATATACATAGGGATGAACTCTCACAGCAAGGAGTCCCGTGCAGAGTCATACAGGAACCCTTTACACATGTCATTTTATAACAGTATTTGGCAAGCTACCATTGGCTAAGGCACACTGGTGACTCATGGTGCATCGTCAGCTTTATTGTCAAAAACAGTGTCCTGTACACAATATGCCCTAATATGGTAAACTTTTGCTAGTTCTTTAAATATTGTTGTAGGTGTTGGTCGGAACTAAGCAGATTGCATAAACAATAAGTCAGCGCCATTTTAGCTAGAAAAAAGCATATAAGGAACAAGGCAAATGTTGATATCACTTGTAATTCTTTAAATATTTCTTATCATTCCCTCCTCTGATATCTATATTTGCTTCCTCGATTTATTACTTCACTGCAGGTCAGTTCCACAACTGGGTTTTCAGACCTTAGCAAATCCTTGACCTTGGCAAGTCCAGTCCATTTCCCAAACCAACCTTCAAGCCAATTTGTGAATGGATCATCAGTACCTGAGTTTTCCGCTAATTAATTCGATAAAGCTTTCAATCCTTTGAGGGCTCTAGTTACGGTTCCTCCAGGAGCTGTATTGTTAGGAATAAAGGTGCAACACATACCGCCAAACATTTTACAGACCCCTCCTCTTTCTGCTAGGACCATATCTAATGCCATCCTATTCTGCCATGCCGTCAGAGAGGTAGGGGCTAATTGCTCTGTCAATCTCTTAACTGCATCCCTGGTGTAGTTTACAAACCTTTGTTGGTTATAATATATATATAGTTAATCCAGTCAACATTTTTGTTTACTGTCACCCACCAGAGAAGAGACTCAAATCCAGCTGCCACTTGATTCCTAGCTTTGAACTTGCTCGGCACTCCACGCGGAACCCCAATCTCATCTATATAGATCTGGGGGTCAAAAGACCACGCAGGAGAGGTGTACCTTCTGCTCCTCCGGTGACCCGTCTTCCAAGGGGACTCTGACAGTAAGCGCAGAGGCATTGCCAGCTGTACCAGGGCACAATCCCCTCAGGAATTGGCTGGGATGCTCGCTCTGAGCCTCTTGTCTTCGCATAACCACCAGATGTCCGCCCCCTGGGTGTCGTGCTCAACCCAGTTGTCACCCTCTCCCTTTACTATTTTGTTAATCCTCTCCATGCAGTAGTCCTCTGGTAAAGACCCCAAATCTTTGCCACTCTCATTCCCCGGAAGTGCAAAGCAAGCAAAGTTGCCAGGGTATGCCATGACAGCAGGGGGTATCCGAGGTCTCTGAACCTGGGGAAACAATAAACTTAATGTGTGACAGGGAGTGTTGGTGTCAGGTTTGTATGTTTTTTTTTTTTTTTAGCTTTAGCATACACTGTAAACCATCTGGATCTGCATTGTTATTTAAGGGAAAAGGCACTGTAGCCAGCTGGGGTCTGGCCCCTGCACAGACCAAGCAGTTCTCTTTTTTAAGGGTGTTAGCAGTATATATTAACCATTCAAGCCATTCATTCTTATCCTGGTATCCTGTTTCTAATGTTATAGCTTCTTCCGCTGTGAGATTGGTGAATCTCACTGTAGATCCTAATACCTAAACTTTAAGTTGGTCCTCATTATCTAATTATTTCTTCTTGTTTGTCTCATTCTTTGGTTTGACTTCAAGAAAGAATTTTCCCAAAGGGTCAGTTCCTGATATCCAAGCTCCTATACGATATAACCTCTGATCTTCTAGTTTTAGGTCCTTCAGGGAAATCAATAATATATTGCAATTCTTTGATTCTGTACAGGGAGAGTGGGCCACTTTAGTTATGGTTAATCTATTCTTTAAATCTCCTGCTGCTGGGATCTCATATCCCCAATCCTGGGCTGCAATTGTCCACATGACTGAATCCCAAGTAGTACACCCGGTAGTTCCAGCCAGGTAGCACACGTATTTATCTGCCCAGGTCAGTTTACTTGCTTCTACCTTATCTCCACAATCTGTCATCTGGCAGAAATCCACCTGTATAGTACTGGTGGTTCCTTCAACAAAGGTGAGGTTCAATGCTCTTCCTGTCTCTTCCCAATTGATTGGTTCCACTATCCTCCCGTGTCTCCTACCTCCCCATATAGAGGCCTCTCCTAGAGTCACCAATACTCCCACGAGGAACAAAATCCCTACCATCCTATCTGAAGTGAGGGGGGCCTAGATAGGGCCTTTTCTTCACCAAGGTTGAGACAAGCAGACCTTTTATCTGCCTCCCTTTGTATTTGGACTTTCCCCCTCCTTCAGTCTTTCTGTCCCTACTCTGCCTATATTTACTTTTTTACAGTGGGGTTGGTGAATCCAGATAGTAAGGAGTACTTGATATGGCCCGTCCCACTTAGGGGAGTGCCAATGCTTCTTTTTGATCACCTTGATGAGCACCCGATTTGTACTTTGTCTTCTCCTATGGGCTCTCCTTCTGGAATGGAACACTCTTGGTTAATTTGTTTCTGTTTTAATAACCTTGACATGTATTCTGCTAAGGTTCTCTCCCCTTCCTCTGTGTGGGTTTCATTTGGTAATAAAGGTATTTTATAAGGTCTACCATACATCATTTCAAATGGACTCAGCCCCTCTTTAGTGAGGGTGTTGTGCATGCTTCAAATAGCTAGTGGGAGACAGTACATCCAATTTTTCCCTGTCTCTTCCATAGCCTTTTTTAGCTTGCTCTTTAATATCCCATTATGTCTTTCTACGAGCCCTGCTGACTGAGGGTGATATGCACAGTCGTTCTTTTACTTCTATACCCATCACTTCTGTTAGGTGTTTTATAGTCTGATTTACGAAATGTGGACCATTATCGCTATAAATCTTCTCTGGTATCCCAAATCATGAAATGATATCTTTTAGTAAGGCTTTGAATACTGTTAAGGCGTCAGCACTATATCTCTACCCATGTGGTCAATGCATCAATGATTTCCAAACAATATTTCTTCCTTTTCACATTTGTCTAATTCAATAAAATCCATGCAAATGTGTTGGAATGGATATTGCGGTGTGGGGAACTTCCCTTTCTGTGGTCTTATGCCTCCCTGAGCATTGTGTCTTGCACATATAATGCATTGAGAACAAAAAGTTTTTTTTTTAGTAGTTTGTGAAGCCATAGGCTGTACATACCTTATTTAACATCTCAGTCATCCCCCTGTTTGACACATGAGTTACTCCATGTGTCAATACTGCTGCATACCTAAATAAGGATTTTGACAATACCAGCTTTCCTTCAAGTGATGTGTAGATGTTATCTATTATTGTGCAACCTTTTGTTTTCCAATATTGTTTCTCCCCAGGGGATATATTCTGCTGTATATCAGTAAGGACTGTATGATCTATCTCTATGATTTCCTGTTCTGTCATGTGTCACTTCTGCATATCCAGTTACACTTGTGCCATCTGGATTTTTCGTACTGGAGCCATCAACAAAAAGTGTCATGTCAGGGTTAGATAACGGTACTTTCCAATCACTTCATGGCAGTACCTTTTCAGCGATGGCAGCAGTACAGTCATGTTTATGACCATCAGTAGGAAGTGGTATTAGTGTGGATGGGTTTAATGTAGTACATCTCTGTATTGTTAAGTGAGGTTGTGTCAAAAGTATTGTCATACAGGAAAGGTGTCGTGCTGGGCTCAAATTTATGGACCAACGGGGCGCGGTCAGTATTGAATACCCAGAAATCCAAGCTCTACAAAAATTTGTCATGCCCAAAAAAAACATAATTTGTTTCTTTGTTTCTGGCTTCGGCACCTGGTGGAGGGCTCAAATTCTCTCCTCATCCAGGTGTCAACCTTCTTTTGAGATATTATACCCTAAGTATTTGACCTGCTGTTGCCACAACTGGAGTTTAGTTTTATTTACCTTATGCCCTTGGTATAACTGCCTGGTTAACAGCTTGTAAATCCTGTACCATTCTATTGCAGGGGCTATACCCTCCTCTGCTTCCTTCTTAAGGGGGTATCTCCTTCATCACCTTGCACAAAAACCTTTACTTTCATATTGTTTTTTCCATCACTTTCAAATACTTCTCAGAATGATTAACATATTGCAAAACATCTAAAACTGATGCAGTTCAGTAAGTAACCAAGTTTTTAACAATGTAATCCTTATGATCCTGTTTTAATCCATTAACAAAAGCTATCTTTAGCTGTTGTTGATATGCACTATTCACATCCTCAGCTTTGGGGAGCCCAGAGAACACTTTAAAAACTTCTCGTAGTTTATTTAGATAATCACAGACACTTTTCTCGTCTTCCTTACAGTCATATTAATCTTTTGCCAGTCAGTTTGTTATACCCATCGGAGATTGCATCTCTGATAGAAGGCAGTCAATCTGTCTGTCAAATCTTTGCTATCAAGGGCCAGTGGTTCCCCGCTTTGTTGAGGGGGCACTGTGGCTACACAGGGGTCCCAATTTCCCTTTACTGATGCCCAATCTGATCCTAGAACCCTCCTTAAGGCCCTTTCCACTTCGACCCCGTTTAGCCTATAACTGTTCCTCAGACCTTCCATATTTTCAATGATTTCTGGGGCCCCAAACTTAGGATGTTTAATATGCTCAGTAGCCTTCTGCACGTCACTCTCAGTCCATGGTTTAAAAACAGTCATAGTTAGGGGCTGACCGTTTTGTCTGTCTCTTTGTCCACTAGGGGCAGTTGGGCTTGGCATTTCTCTTTTTTTTTTTTTTGTTCTCCTTATTCCGCCATTTCTAATCTTTTACTTTTTTTTTTTCATTGGATCCTAACAATTTAAACTTATCCACCAACTCCTGACACCCTTTCACAGTTAGTTTACCATTGAATCCCAACTTCCTTTCCCACTTAGCACAATATTTAACAGATTTTGGTTATTTGCTATGCATACATTTCTTATCTCCTTCTAATGGGGAAACTATTCCCCATGTCTGTTTTTTTTCCTTGAGTTTAGAATACAAGACTGGTAATTCTACTCTCGAACTTTGCCAGAATCTATATAAAACAGCAAACAAAGTCCAAACTCTCCAAACAGGAAATTAACATTATATATATATATATATATATATATATATATATATATATATATATATATATATATATATACACATACACGTACACATACACACACATACACATATGAAACAACTTATACCCTTACCTTATTTACTACAAAGTACAGTTGGTCAAAACAAACAGTATTCTTAACGTTCTGATCAGAATTTTTTTTTTTTTTTTTACACACACACAAAAGAGGAAGTGCACTTAGGTGTCCCTGAGGGGGGGGGGGGAGGAGTGAGTGAGTCCAGTTTTTTTTTTTTTTTTTAACCACAAGTTTGCAGCCAGACAGATCATAAAGCAGGCCTTTTATCAACCTGTAAACCACCAGACTAGCAACCCTTGGATCACAGTAAAGCAAAAAAATATAAGACTCCCCACACAAAGTTAGCAGTAATGTTAAACATGAGGAGGAAAGAGCGAGAGTTAGTCTCATGATTTAACAAATGCAGCAAAAGGAACAGTGCAGGAAATATTGCTCTCGAGAGAAAAAGAGAAAAACGATCGATCTATGGGCTAAGTGTTTCTGATCAAGTTAGATTGATTCCTGCTCGTACATTCACTTCCTGTTTGTCCTAACCACCACTCAGTTAGAAAAAAACCTGAAATGGCCACTGTGAGTCTCTGTAATCTATCCATATTACCTGTAGTCACTATTCACAACAATTATCAATCATCTATCATCTTTCGGTACCTTAAATTTTTTTAATCTGTCTTAGACAGCGGGCTACGTCTATTTACCATAGGCAACGTCCCCAAGTGCCTCTGTCTTCGGCGCCTGTGTCACTTAATCAACTTACAGTGCCGGAATACTTAATAAAAACCCAAATCACCTCAAGTAGAAGAGAAAGGAAAAGAAAAGAAAAGAAGAGAAAAGAAAAAAATCTGTCTTACCTTTCACAGACTCGGAGGACTGGATCAGAAGTCCAGGAGTAGAAGTCAGGTGTGGATCCCGGAAGCGACCAGCCTCTTTTTACCACTTGACTTGAGTGGGAGGACCTAGGTCTCGGCGAGAGGGAGTCTGACACTCACCGATATTTTGGACGGAACCGTTCGATCCACCACCTAATCCTTACTTCCGGCTCGAAAGGACCATGATGTTGGTAAAATTCCATTCTCTCACTGATCAGTCAACTCCGGTCATGTTGATTAGAAGACAGATTTATTACAAATGTATATACATAGGGATGAACTCTCACAGCAAGGAGTCCCGTGCAGAGTCATACAGGAACCCTTTACACATGTCATTTTATAACAGTATTTGGCAAGCTACCATTGGCTAAGGCACACTGGTGACTCATGGTGCATCGTCAGCTTTATTGTCAAAAACAGTGTCCTTTACACAATATGCCCTAATATGGTAAACTTTTGCTAGTTCTTTAAATATTGTTGTAGGTGTTGGTCGGAACTAAGCAGATTGCATAAACAATAAGTCAGCGCCATTTTAGCTAGAAAAAAGCATATAAGGAACAAGGCAAATGTTGATATCACTTGTAATTCTTTAAATATTTCTTATCACCCACCATAACATCAATATAGAAGAATCCCTTTTAACAGGCCAACAGTACTTGGAACTAGTGTTTGTTAGTCATAAATTTTAAGGCACTGACCGGGGGTGTATAATATATATTTAGAATGTTTATTCTTGTATCCAGGTGCTACCTTAGTGCCACTTATAACTTTCCCAATAAATGTCCAGTATACCTGGGGGCTAACCAAACATCCATGAGTTCTTTACTCCAATATATATTATCCCTTCAGTATGGCCCAGCAATTACCACTTCGAGATTTTCTTG
This sequence comes from Aquarana catesbeiana, assembly GCF_042186555.1. Taxonomy (NCBI): domain Eukaryota; kingdom Metazoa; phylum Chordata; class Amphibia; order Anura; family Ranidae; genus Aquarana; species Aquarana catesbeiana. Next base: position 88,914,220 of record NC_133327.1, on the reverse strand, counting down.
AGTTATTACTTTGCAATTATCATAGAGAAGATGTAACCATATGGCGCAGGTGTACTAAAGTACATCAGTCAAGATGGTGGCCTGTTACTCTTCCCTATTATATATACACAGTATACGGTTTTCACAGGTGCTGTTATGCCTCTTATTTACAGTAAATTTTAGCTCCAGTGGGGTCAGTGGAGTTTACAGTGTTTTTATAGAGCATCATGTAGTTTAACTCCCTGTGGTGTATAACGGCCAGAGTAGTAAATACAATAGGTATCGAGTTTAGCTCACGATTGCTATACATACGATGTTCAACACCTCTATTTCTAGTTATATGCAGTATCACCTTCTATACAGTTCGGCAACTGTCGTACCTTGGTGTTCCCCTCTAGCAATATTTCTTCCTTTCCAAGCATCAATTTCTAGTGTTTTCTTACCTCTGGAGCCCAAGGGGAAGGCATATCTCTTACCAGTTCACATCCATCTGTGAAGCCTACTTTGAGAGAGGCGTTCCTGCTGCCGGCTGCTTTTGCTTTCCGTTGTGGGGACCACCTTTGGAGCTCTGCAGGCTTAGGGGGTTCTCGATCTGAGAGGTGAGGTGAGTGACGTGGGTTAGTTGGAACCTCTCCTTCGCGCTATCATCTCACCATCGGGTTCAGGGGGAAAAACAGGGGGGTAGAGAGGAGCGCGCAGGAGTCACCCGGGGAGAGCACAGCCATCTCCCAATCTTCCAGGGCCGTGCCGCTGTGACCCGATTCTCACTGGGATTGTGGCTCCAAGTGCATGGTTCAAGTGCTGGGCACCACGCTCTCCATTTCCCCCTTCCTCATGGCTGCTCGCCCTGCTGTCGGAGCCGCCGAGACGCCGATTCACTGACACGCCGCCAGCTCCTCCCCTCCCGGCTGACGCCTCACGTCATCCCCTCCTCCCGGAAGGCACTTTTTCTAAAGAGGCATAGTGAACGTACTGAGTAGGGATGAGCCAAACACCCCCCTGTTCGGTTCGCACTAGAACATGCGAACAGGAAAAAAGTTTGTTCGAACACGCGAACACCGTTAAAGTCTATGGGACACGAACATGAATAATCAAAAGTGCTAATTTTAAAGGCTTATATGCAAGTTATTGTCATAAAAAGTGTTTGGGGACCTGGGTCCTGCCCCAGGGGACATGGATCAATGCAAAAAAAACTTTTAAAAACGGCAGTTTTTTCAGGAGCAGTGATTTTAATAATGCTTAAAGTCAAACAATAAAAGTGTAATATCCCTTTAAATTTCGTAGCTGGGGGGTGTCTATAGTATGCCTGTAAAGGGGCGCATGTTTCCCGTGTTTAGAACAGTCTGACAGCAAAATGACATTTCAAAGGAAAAAAGCCATTTAAAACTACTTGCGGCTATTGCATTGCCGGTCCGACAATACACATAGAAGTTAATTGATAAAAACGGCATGGGAATTCCCCACAGGGGAACCCTGAACCAAAATTAAAAAAAAAAAATAACGTGGGGGTCCCGCTAAATTCCATACCAGGTCTGGTATGGATTTTAAGGGGAACCCCGCGCCAAAAAAAAACAAAAAAACGGTGTGGGGTCCCCCCAAAAATCCATACCAGACCCTTATCCGAGTACGCAACCTGGCAGGCCACAGGAAAAGAGAGGGGGACGAGAGAGCTGCCCCCCTCCTGAACCGTACCAGGCCACATGCCCTCAACATTGGGAGGGTGCTTTGGGGTAGCCCCCCAAAACACCTTGTCCCCATGTTGATGAGGACAAGGGCCGGCGGGCAGGGGGCTTATCGGAATCTGGAAGCCCCCTTTAACAAGGGGACCCCCAGATCCCGGCCCTCCCCCCTGTGTGAAATGGTAAGGGTACCCCTACCATTTCACTAAAAAACTGTCAAAAATGTTAAAAATGACAAGAGACAGTTTTTGACAATTCCTTTATTTAAATGCTTCTTCTTTCTTCTATCTTCCTTCATCTTTTTCTTCTTCTTCTGGTTCTTCTGGCTCTTCTGGTTCTTCCTCCGGCGTTCTTGTCCAGCATCTCCTCCGCGGCGTCTTCTATCTTCTTCTCCTCGGGCCGCTCCGCACCCATGGCATGGGGGGAGGCTCCCGCTCTTCTCTTCATCTTCTTCTCTTCTTCATCTTCTTCTTCATCTTCTTCTCTTCTTCTCTTCTTCATTTTCTTCTCCGGGCCGCTCCGCATCCATGCTGGCATGGAGGGAGGCTCCCGCTGTGTGACGGCGTCTCCTCGTCTGACGGTTCTTAAATAACGGGGGGCGGGGCCACCCGGTGACCCCGCCCCCCTCTGACGCACAGTGACTTGACGGGACTTCCCTGTGACATCACGGGGAATGCCACAGGGAAGTCCCATCATGTTCGTGCGTCAGAGGGGGGCGGGGTCACCAGGTGGCCCCGCCCCCCGTTATTTAAGAACTGTCAGAAGAGGAGACGCCGTCACACAGCGGGAGCCTCCCTCCATGCCAGCATGGATGCAGAGCGGCCCGGAGAAGAAGATGAAGAAGAGAAGAAGAGAAGAAAAGTAGAAGATGAAGAAGAAGATGAAGAAGAGAAGAAGATGAAGAGAAGAGCGGGAGCCTCCCCCCATGCCATGGATGCGGAGCGGCCCGAGGAGAAGAAGATAGAAGACGCCGCGGAGGAGATGCTGGACGAGAACGCCGGAGGAAGAACCAGAAGAAGAAGAAGATGAAGGAAGATAGAAGAAAGAAGAAGCATTTAAATAAAGGAATTGTCAAAAACTGTCTCTTGTCATTTTTAACATTTTTGACAGTTTTTTAGTGAAATGGTAGAGGTACTTTTGTACCCCCTTACCATTTCACACAGGGGGGGGCCGGTATCTGGGGGTCCCCTTGTTAAAGGGGGCTTCCAGATTCCGATAAGCCCCCCGCCCGCAGACCCCCACAACCACCGGCCAGGGTTGTGGAGATGAGGCCCTTGTCCTCATCAATATGGGGATAAGGTGTTTTGGGGAGCTACCCCAAAGCACCCTCCCAATGTTGAGGGCATGTGGCCTGGTACGGTTCAGGAGGGGGGGCGCTCTCTCGCCCCCCCTCTTTTCCTGCGGCCTGCCAGGTTGCGTGCTCAGATAAGGGTCTGGTATGGATTTTTGGGGGGACCCCACGCCGTTTTTTGGGGGTTTTTTTGGCGCGGGGTTCCCCTTAAAATCCATACCAGACCTGAAGGGCCTGGTATGGAATTTAGGGGGACCCCCATGTCATTTTTTTTTTAAATTTTGGTTCGGGGTTCCCCTGTGGGGCATTCCCATGCCGTTTTTATCAATGAACTTCTATGTGTATTGTCGGACTGGCAATGCAATAGCCGCGAGTAGTTTTAAATGGCTTTTTTCCTTTGAAATGTCATTTTGCTGTCAGACTGTTCTAAACACAGGAAACATGCGCCCCTTTACAGGCATACTATAGACACCCCCCAGCTACGAAATTTAAAGGGATATTACACTTTTATTGTTTGACTTTAAGCATTATTAAAATCACTGCTCCTGAAAAAACGGCCGTTTTTAAAACTTTTTTTTGCATTGATCCATGTACCCTGGGGCAGGACCCAGGTCCCCAAACACTTTTTATGACAATAACTTGCATATAAGCCTTTAAAATGAGCACTTTTGATTTCTCCCATAGACTTTTAAAGGGTGTTCCGCGGCATTCGAATTTGCCGCGAATACCCCAAATTGTTCGTTATTCAGCGAACTTGCGAACAGCCAATGTTCGAGTCGAACATGAGTTCGACTCCAACTCGAAGCTCATCCCTAGTACTGAGATGCTTTTTTTTGTTCAGCCTAAAGTTCTAGCAGGGACACACTTAAAAGGGTGACACAGGCAGCAGCATTTTCACAATAAAATAGAAAGTGGAAGTGAAGGCACTTACTGGCATGATCAATGGGTACAGAAAAAAAAAGTTGGCAGAGAAAATCAACAGATAAAACAGTAAAGTGTAAGCTACCACATATTACATTTTTGTTTTTAGATGAATACAAATGGAAACTTAATTTTCCAAAAACATGTTTTAAATAACATATATTATTGCAACATTATTTCATTTTTCCACCTAAATGGTACTCAAGTTATCTTTCCATTTCTATCTGTACCTGGCTATGATTCTCAAGAACTGCTAAAAATTCCCATCTCCCTGTTTGTGAAATTGATTAATTGCTTTTTTTCCAGAACTTGCAGAAGAATTGAAAATATTCTCAGCAGTGCCCTAAGAATTACTGCAGTAAACCTTTCATCTTTGGTGATATCTTGACCAAGGTAAGCTGGAGATCATCATTTTTCTTATTATAACAGGAATGATCATGGAATCACAGAAGGCAATATCCTAGGACTAGCACTGTTTTATCGGGAACTCATTAGGATTACCCACTCTACAGAACTGAAGTGAGGTAAACTGTATAGTTAAGTTGGTAAAATTTGTAAAATGTAAAAAAAATTGAGATAGATCTGGATACTTTAAAGTACAACTAAACACATTTTTAGTTCTGGTTATCCTGTTGACACTTTCTGTTTTTGCTATGGGACAGGAAGTGAAGGGAAATCTCCCCAATGTGGACACAGAGGGCAAAAAAACTGACAGAGTTTATAACCCTTCCCTACTCTAGCTTAAATGAAAAAAAAAGAAAAGCATTCTACCTTTATTTCAACCTTAAAGCCCCGTACACACGATCGGAACTTCAGCCAGCAAAAGACCAATGAGAGCCTTTGGTCGGAAAATGCGACCATGTGTATGCTCTATCGGACTTTTGCTGGCCAAATTTCTGCCAGCAAAAGTTCGAGTGCATGTTCTCAATTTTTCCGATGGAAAAAGTTTCTATCGGAAATTCCGTTCGTGTGTATGCAATTCCGACGCACAAAAAACATGCATGCTCAGAATCAAGTACGAGATGGAGCCGCTCGGTCTGGTAAAATGACCGTGCCTAATGGAGATGGCACATTCGTCACACAGATAATTTTTAAATCTCAAAAATAAATTTTTCACATTTGCAGAGTGGGCCCTCCTCCATTTGCAGCAAATTTTAGGCTATATACATGCCATAGGCCTTTAGAGCGTCGAGGGGGGCTTTCAGGGCGTCATTAGCCTCCTTAATGAGGCCCAGTGCTGCCTTCTCCACATTCCTCCCCTTCCTGGGACTTTTGTGTGGACGGCAGAGGGGAGGGACCTGGGATTGGGTGAGGCTGGGCCCGGCCACCTTCTGGCTGACACTTCCCCCACCTCCTCCTGTGTGCCATATTCCAGAGCCTCGTCCTGGCTGAGTATGAAAAAAACATAGTTTTAGTTTTTGGTTCATCAATCACACACAATTTTCAGCTCATGACTGTTGCAAATTGAATGCTAATAAATAGAAAAGACTATAAATCTGAGCCCAGCATTTTTCATTCTTATCCCAATCAATTTTGGCCCCTACTGTCTATTGATATGTAAAACACTTTTTTGTTAAATCATTCATTTGTTAGCAATAATAACATCTAAAATATTTATATTTTATTATAAAAACAAAAATATTTTTAATAAAACTATACCTGGCTCCATCTGGGCTCCTCAATTTCTTCCAGGATGGAAGGCCCAGATTGGTCCTCGGAAGCCTGGGGTGGATGGAAGGGTTGAGTGAAGACAGGATGGAAGGGGGGCCGGTAGAGTGGAAAGTGATTCCCTGGCTTCCATCTGGTCATCCAGAAAACGCGTCTTGTTGTAGTACCACAGACTGGGTGCATACACGTCTTCTGCTGCTGCTCCTGATCTCAGGGACTTCTGGACTGTCTGAAGCTCCTTCCTATATGTGCTTCTCAAACTACCAATTTTATTTTCAACAAACATGATGTCTGCATTGGGGACCTCACGAATTCCAGCAGTTACTCCAGTGATGCCTTCCTTGCTGGTTTGTTTCTATATAAGGTGTTTTTCACCCCCCATAAATTCCTCATATCTCTGTATCGATCTATGAATTGCCCCATAAAATCAGGATCTTTAAATTGTTTCATTTTTTTGTTTCATTTTTTCTGAAAGACCAAACACAAGACAAAAACACTAAATATCAGGCTAAACTCTCCTAATCTTATTCCAATATAGGCCTCAATCTAGAATCAGTATAGGCCACTCATGTCCCAAGTTAAAATGTTTTACCTTCGTTATTACGTTCGTCGCTTCCGTTTCTCCTTCCTTCGCACACAGAACGTAGGTACAACACACGCGTGTTAGCTTTATAGACACTGCACATGCGTGAAACTCCGCCCGCGTCGCCTGCCCCTGATGTTCTTTCTAGAATTTTCCCCGCCCCGTCTCTTTCAGCGCAGTGGGAGACGACATGGCGGAGACACAGCAGGTGCATAATAGCAGTAACGAGTAGGAAAGCCCGAAGCCAGAAACGTCCCAAACCAGGAGGAGATTTAAGGCCTCAAATATGTCCTTTGTAGAGATGGTGGAGATGGTGGACATATTGAAGAGGGCCGACTATGATGGGAATTATGGACCATACACCAACCCTAATGAGAGAAAGGCCAAGATCATGACTAAAGTTGTGAAGAGTCTGAGCCGGAATTTTGGGGTACGACGATCCAAGGAGCAATTGAGGAAACGCTGGTCAGACCTCAAATTAAGGGAGCAGGATCAGTATAGAGGGATCAAGAAAGTTCTTCCAAAAAGTAAGTAGTTGTCGTGTGTTCCTATTATTATTATCCATTGCATGCTGCTCCATGTGCTTTTCTTTACTGTTGGACATTTTAAAATGGCTACTTTCATGTTCGTGGGCACATTAATCGGTCGTAGTAAACATCGTTCGTTTGCCAACTATATACAATGTTTTTGCCAGATACAGGGTTAAAGAGGAAGAAAACCCTTATGGGTGTTACTTCCTCTTTGTTTCCCTGCAAAGGTAAAGCATAATGGGCTACTATGCATTGCATATGTATGTGTCACATTATGTGTCACATTATGTGACACTTACCTGCAAGAAAAGCCAGCGATGTCCCCGTCTTCCTCGCTAGTAGCGAGCGTCCATTCTTCATCTCTCTTCCTTCTGGGGCCGTGAACTCAAGACTGGCTCTGTGACTGGCTGAAGTCATGTGAAGGCATGTGACGTCACTCCCGCGCATGCGTGTGAGAACCACCTTTAACGGCATGACCGAGCTAGAAACAGCACAGCGTGCCCTTTCTAACTCTGACGTATGCGCAGAAGAAATCGCCCTACGGCGATTTGCAAATATCTCCTAGTCTGGGAGATATTTCAAGCACCTACAGGTAAGCCTTAATCTAGGCTTACCTGTAGGTTAAAGTGGTTGTAATGGGTTTACAACCACTTTAACTACATTTTGTCTTGATAATTTGAATTAAAAGAAGTTTAGGACATTGTTGTCTAGATGTGTTTGAAACTAGAAGCAATTGCAAACTTCATTCAGTGTAATGTAAGGAGAGGACACTCAGCAGCTGTTTACACATCTGGACTCAGGAGCACTAGTGTGGGACACAAGAATAAAATTTTAAGGGTGTCCCACACAGGTACTCCAGTGGATACTTGTCTCCATATGTGAAACTTGTCCAAAAAAGGTAAGTACTGCAGCTTTGTTAAGGGAAGAAATAATGTCTTTAACTTGGAACTCTGCCCAAACAGACAATTTGTACCCCACTTCCAAGCAATGTTTCATAATCCGATTTCTGGCCTCAAATATCTGTGTGCTAAGTATACCTTTTGTTTCATTCTCATAGGGAAGCAAAGACTTGGGAAATACAGTACCTGATTGTGTTTCCAGCGCGATACCATTATGCTGGTTCTCAGCGACAGGGTGCTGTGCATGTCGCGCTGGCGTCATAAGGGGGCGTGACCCCAGAGTCCCTGCACATGCTGGGACCGTGACGTCACAAGGAGGCGGGGCCACCGCCTATATAAATGGCTCCGCAGCTCGCACACAGCATTCCAGCCGGAGAGAGCATCGTGTCAACATCGGAAGAAGAGAAGAAGAGAAGAAGCGACGAGACAGCAGGGACAAGACAGCAGCAGCAGACCGGGCCCCTCGCTGGCAAAAGAGCTGGAAGAAGATAGCGAAGGGGCCCGGGAGAAGAAGCGACGAGACAGCGGCGTCAAGACAGCGGTGACAAGACAGAGGCAGCAGACCGGGCCCCTCACTGGCAAAAGAGCTGGAAGAAGATAGCGGAGGGGCCCGGGAGAAGAGGCCGAACAACAGGAGAAGAGGCCAAACACTGGGAGAAGTCGGAAGGAGACACCCCGAAGTCGGAAGAAGAACCCGGAGCTGCCTAATAAATTACTCTTAAAATCTGTGTACTGTGGGTTTTTTTAGTGACACTTTTTTTCCCTAGGTGAATGGGTAGGGGTACCATGTACCCCATACTCATTCACATAGGGTGGGGGGCTGAGATCTGGGGGCCCCCTTATTAAAGGGGGGCTCCCGGATTCCGGTAAGCCCCCCGCCCGCAGACCCTGACAACCAATGGCCAGGGTTGTCAGGAAGAGGCCCACAGGTATCAAATCTCGACGAGAAATGCGGTGAGATTGACACAATATCGTGGTCACCTACTGTATGAAGACACCAGGGACAACGCCCACTCCTCAAGAAGGGGAACAGAGGTCACAACCTGAGGATGTGGAGGAAGGAAAGGTGGTTGAAATTGACAGGTGAGTGTCTGACACCCCAGATAATAACCTCAGGTAATAGATGTATGCCTGCATATTTATAATACATGGTGTCTATTTTTTTTTTCTAGGTGATGTTCAGGTTGTGGAAGAAGAATCACATCATTTCACCAGTGACAGAGCCCAAAGGCTAATCCAGGACATCATGTATTGTAGTTGTGATTTAGACTGTATAAAGCAAAAAAAAATTGAGATTGAACAAAAACTGAAGAACATGATTGATGTGCTAGGAAGAAACTAAATACCCAAAAAATGCCACCATTTGTTTTGTTTTTTTTAAGCACAAATTTTTGTCAAATTTTAAAAGCCAGATTTGGAAGATTCACACAGTGTGTCAACATGTGCTATCTGCCATTAGGGGATATCAATGTATGCATTTTGTGGCTGCAACCCCTTCCTTGAAACTCAAGTAGGTGAGAGGAAGGGGTTTCACCCCCAAAACACGTCCATTTATCCCCCATGATGGGAGATAGCACATGTTGACATTAGGTATGGGATCAGGAGGGAAATCCCCAGTTTGACTCTCAATTTGTCTGCATCTTCCAAATTTGGCTTTTACAGGGGTGACATCACCCTATCTGATGAAGGCAATATCAACACATTTTGGACACTATAATGTCTGATATTGCATTCAGTGTTTCAATGTTGAACTTTGTAAGTTCCAGAGTTGTGTATGTTATGTTTTGAAACATGCCTGTTTATGTACCCTCAAAAAAAAAATGAAAACAAGAATTGGTGTATTTACCAAAAATAAGTTTTACAACGTACATGTACATGTGCACAGAATAAAAGATTTTATACTCAACAATGTGTGGCTTCTTCTTTCAATGATCAATACCAGTTTTTGTATCAAGTTGGTGTTTACAGTGACAATGGGTGTTATTGAATGATGCAAAAAACATTTGGCACTACAAGTGCACTAGGAAAACCTAGGAGACAGCAAAAATAAACCCAACCAGTAAATGAAAATCAAGATTTTATCTGATAAAAAAGAAAATTTATTCCAAATTTGGTGGAAAACCAATGCCCCCCCCACCCGTAAAATATTGGACATAATTTTCTCTCACTTCACTGGCACTTTGGGGGGGCAAGCCAGGATGGCCAGCTTCCAGGGCCGTCATTGGAACTTCTGGTCTAACAGAGGCAACTTAACTAGCATTATGTTTTTTAAGAAAATTGTGCAGGATGCAGCAACTCAAATTTATATAGTTCAGATTGAATTCCGCCATTTTTATGGCTGTTTGAAACAGGTGGAACCGGCTGGTCATTATCCCAAAGGTATTCTCCACGACTCTTCGGGCTCTGGCCAACCGGTAATTAAAAACCCTCTTCTCCGGGGTAAGGGTCCTCTGGGGGAATGGCCTCATCACGTGGTCACCCAGACTGAATGCCTCATCTGCGACTAACACAAATGGCAGTCCTTCCACATTCTCCTCCGGAGATGGCAATCCCAAGCTACCACTCTCGAGACGTCGGTAGAACTCGGGGCAAATACCCCACATCCGGTCATTCCTCCCCACGTCCACATATAAAAACTCATATGTCACCGACACAACCAACATCAACATAATACTATTAAACCCCTTGTAATTATAATAGTATGACCCCTAATGGGGTGCTGGGACGATGTGGACGTGCTTCCCATCGATTGCCCCTCCACAGTTGGGAAAGTCCCAACGGGTGGCAAAGTGGGATGCCACAGTCTGCCATTCCTGTGGCGTTGAAGGAAACTATGGAGTCAAACAAGAAAAAAAAAATTGTAATTTTGCACATAACATTGCAAGCAGATTAGACACACACTTTCTTTGCCAACATCAGTACAACATTTATTTGAAGGAGTATTTAAAGGCAAAAGTATTAGGTCCACTTATCAGATTCCTCACCCCCTCTGATGGCCTATTGTAAAAATTTTAGGGGGGGGGGGTATGTTTTGGACAGGTAACCCTCTCCACTTCATTTAGAGCTGAATGCATACATAATGTGTGTTACTTTGGCCAGCCCCTCCTTACTTACACTATCAGCAGCCCACTGGACAGGTAAGAAGTGTCATAATCCAAAAATAAAAATACACACTGTATAAATTGAAGCATATTTTTACATTCTGCAATTACCTATCCAGATTATAATATGAGAAAAAAACTTTAAACAGTACCATTTGAAAGTATTCAGGCAGGCCCTTGCACTACATGCTTTGGTGAATTCATCCATAAATATGACCACAAAAGAGGTGGGTATAGTGTGTATGGGTTTGGCAAAGTCAGCAGATAGACGATTGGTATGGGTTGACTTAGCGGTTGGGGGGAGGGAGGGTACAAATGATTTTGGGCGCCAAAAAAAAGCCTCTGGCACTCTGCATGAATTTAAGGACACAAATAACATTTGTACACATTTTAGGGGGTGTTTAGGGTAAAGCAGTACTATGGAGCTGACAAAATACATTGTGAAGTAACTAGGCTAGGTGTGTATGTGCCCAGTATAGCATGCTGGGGAGGTTAGTGAAGGCAAATATGCATGAAGGACAAAAAGGAGCATTAAAAGCTTCCAGCATGAATGAGAACAAAGGGGATATTCACAGCATATTACAATCGTGGTAATTATGGAATGATGAAAGAAATACAATACATTAGCAAACATTAAATACATATAATGTCATGTTAAAGGAGAAATCTTACCTTAATATAGTCCTTCTGCAGGACCTGAATGATGGCAGAACAGGTCTCTGGGATAATAATCCCCAGAGCCTGGAGAGAGATGCCTGTCGAGAACTTGAGGTCTTGCAGGCTTCTCCCAGTCGCCAAGTACTGCAACGTGGCAACTAGACTTTGCTCCGGAGTGATGGCTTGCCTCATGCAGGTATCCTGCCTACTGATATAAGGGGTCAGCAAAGCCAACAGATGGTGAAAAATGGGGTCCGTCATCCTGAGAAAGTTCCTGAAATCATTAGGGTTATTCTCACAGATCTCCCACAGCAAAGGCATGTGAGAGAATTGGTCACGCTGGAGCAACCAATTCTTGGTCCATGAACTCCTCCCCACCCTGTTCATGGACTGGGCTTGGGTCAAAGCTAGAAGCTCAACACAAAGCCCCCGCATAGCATGAACTCTACGACGAGCACGTACCCACAACATGGCTTCAAAACGGTGGGCTGGTCAGAACAAACTAACAGAACGCACTGAAGAACAACAAGGCCTGTGAAGAGCGAGCTGAAAATCAGTAACGAGCGGACAAGAACGCACTGAAAAACAGATATGAACTGTCTACACACACTGAAGAGCAGATACAAACCCACAAACACAAACTGAAGAGCAGTAAAACAATCTGAAAAAGCAGGAGTCTGAAAAGCGTGAATCGTCTCTCACCAAACTTCTACTAACACGAGATAAACACGAGATTAGCAGAAGGAGCCCAAAGGGCTTCGTATTGAACTGCCCTTTTCTAGTCCCATTGTACGTGTTGTACGTCACTGCGTTTTTGGCGGTCGGAATTTGTTGTGACCGTGTGTATGCAAGACAAGTTTGAGCGGAAGTCCGATCGTGTCTACGGGGCTTTAGTCTTCAAAAAGGCATTCACACATTTATTTAAGGAGTAGGTAAATCTCATAACCTTTAAAGAAAGTCTAAACTTCTCTTATTCAGTCCTTATTGATCTGCAAACAGGTTGAAAGCATTTTGTTATTGAATAAGCGCCACTGATCCTTCCAAAAATCTTTACTCTGCACTGTTGTCAGTTAAATTGTTCCAAAGCTATTTTTGAGAACCCCTTCTCTCTATGTTATGGAGAAGAAGAAAAGACAATAGATGTTTATAGATGGATATGTAAATCCAAAACCTTTTTTCTGTTGGACAAAGTGGGGCAGTGGTAGTCAAAATTCTTGATACAGTGGGCTTCAGCTGCAGCCCTTGACATCACCAAAGGGCCCCACATAACATTTAGTGAATGCAATACAGCAAAAAGCTGTCAGAGTCTGCAGACGTCCAACAGGATATGATCAAAGACTATAGACTTTAAGAGATGTCAGAGACTGCAGAAATGTGACATTAAATAATCAGACGCTGTGAGCATGTTATAAAAGTTGTTGGAGACTGGGGGCATAGGTGTGCGCAGCCTATTGCATTAGGGTGTGCACCCCAATTCTCAAATGCACATGAACGCCACCTGCTGTCACAGAAAGAAGGCTCTCGTGGTGGGAGACAGTTCATAGGGAGCATATTACGTTACACCTAAATACAGGTGTAATGTGTTCCTGCTGTTGAACCTAGCCTTTAATATAATGAGGTCATTTACACTGGTCAATGGCACCCTCAACCACCCACCTGGTGCTGTCCCTGGATAATGCTAATGCACATGGCACACCCTGTGCGCACGCCTATGACTGGGCGTCTCTGTGCTTTGTGAGACTGTCAGACTGGGGGCACACTATATGAGGCTGCTAGAGATCACTGCTATTAGCCTGGATTCATAATAGTGCAGCTGCAGTGTGATACAATTTTCAGTGTGTTTTTGTAGTGCGACACCCTTCTTTTTTACATGTTTTTGATGCATTCTGACTTGTTTTTCATGCTTGAAGCTCAAAGAGGAGGGAAGTGTGAGATAGCACTGATAAAGCAACTTTAAGGTGCTCAGTGTCCCTTGCAGAGACACTTTATCACTTTTGTCACTTTATGCACGGGCAAGGTCACTGGCTTACTTTAAGGTGTAGTTTGTTTAAGGTTACAGTATCAAAGACAAGCTTTGAGGACACAAAAGTGCTGTATCCTGCTTTGCCCTTTCACAAAATTGTATTTTTTATTACAATTTAGATTTAAATAAGTTCCTATGCTCTCCATAGTCCTGAATACCTAAGGTTAACATTATCCCAAGTTGCTATGCACAAGACATCATTATTGCATTTTAGGTAGCAAGTAAACACTTTCATTTTTTCTCACAGCAGACTAAAGCTTTATTATTCCCTATTTTGCACAATGTAATGGCTTTTGTATACCTTTTATACTGTATAAGCATTTAAACTACATGACCATATTTCACTCTGCCATAGTGCAGAAAAGCCAAGTCATTCTCAGAACACTGTACCATGAGCACAATAATGCTTTTTAACAGCTGCTAGTTACTGAACAGAGGATCTGCATGAATTCTATTTCGCAGCTAAGCATTCATTCATGTCGTCAGCGTTCTCCTGATCTATAATTCCTTAATTTAAATAAATACAATCTTTAAATTGCAATGTAGTTTAGCATTCGTGGGCAATGTAGCAATTTCTTTAAACTTCTATTCTTCTTACAAAACAGATTTTTAAAATATTCATACAAAAGATTAGCAGTCAACTTACAGCAAGTATTGTAAATGTTCAATTAAGCTACAGATGACAAATACGGCAAATGATCCCACGGGGGAGACATTGGCGGAAAATAAAATTAAACAGGAACACTTTTTTTTTCTACGCAATGATAAATGCTTATAATTTAATGTTGAAAATACTGGAGAAAAAGTTTTCCTTTTTTACCAACAGCCCCCTGTTGAATATAAGTGTCTTCTGATTTACATCACGTTGGATCTGGCACATTTGGGGGCTAGAGCAGTTTCCATATTAATAGTAAGGGCATACTGATTTAGCAGCAACTTTGTCACTAAAGTACAACTACACCCTAATTAAAAAAAATAATGTATCAATTATGGTAAACTATGCTAAGCATGACAATTTTTGAAGTGTATTTGTACTCATAAATATATATATATATATATTGTCACCTTGCCCAGTGTTGTATCCTCTAGGACTATAGCACTAGATCAGCATGCATGGTAAGCAGGAGGGTTATCAGCATTGTCACCACTGATAGCATGTCTCCTTTCTTTCAATCAGGGCTGGTGCCACCTATGTTTTCCATGAGGCAGCCCAGGGTTCCCATGGTCTATATCTGCCATGCGATCCCTCTTTCACGCCACGCACCTACGTCACATAAAAGAAGAGCCTTTGAAGTGTCTTACAAGAAAGTAAGTAAACAAAATGCACACACACATAGAATATGGCAGGGAATAAATTATAAGAAAAAAAAGGTTTAATTAAAAAAACTGACTTTAATTAACATACTGGAGGTATACTTAGATTGCTTTTATTTAGGACAAACATGGTTTTCTTTGGGGGGTAGTGTCTTCCAAGAATTATTTAAAGTTCTATTCATATTTTAAGGGCACAAAAAAGCCAAAAATAGATAAAATACATGTTTTAATTTAATTAGTCCTGGCTTCAAAACTATAATATACACAAAGAAGAATTCTATTTACCAATTTGCCCTATTCATCATGGCATTAGATTTTATTTCTGATGCAGGAAATGTTATTTAAAAATAAAATGAAGGAGGCTTCAAAAATGTGTACAAAAATGTATGAATGGTCAACTATAAATAAAAGGTCAAAAATGCTAAGATCGAGGGGAGAAAAGAGTTTATAAAGCTAATTATGGTTAATTAGGGGTAAGGTAACTAGGAAGTAATTTTATTTAAGAAAAAACACTTTTGCAGATTTTCAAGTATATCGAATTTTCAAATTTGGATAGAGTAGGAGAAGGTTAAAACCACTGTCAAGTTTTTCCATCTGTAACTCATTAGGGAAATTTCCCTTCACCTCCTGTCCTGTAGACAGGAAGTAAGAAGATATCCTTCCAATGTGAGGGAAATCCCCTCTTAGACAATTGTCACAGTATCGTTGTCCCATTGGAAGATTCCCCCTCTATTCCTGTTCAGGTGGCAGCTTAATTATTTTTTATTTAGTCTAATCTTTTATAATGATAATCGTGATTATGACAATTAGAGAAAGGCAATCTCCCTAATGGGGACACCATTTCAATATATTGGCTGTAAACAATTGCTGAAAAAATTAGTTACATGGTAAACCATCTAAAGGATAAAGCAGGGTCACATGACACATACGCTTGAAAATAAATCATTATGGGTCTGAAATGGAGTTTGCACAGCTAATCTGACATGTGTCCTAAATATGGAGACTATTTGGACAGAAAGAAGGAGTAGCAACTGAATATATGTGAAAATACTGAGAGTAATAATTGAATTGATGTGAGAAAATAAAGTCATAGGTTTTGAATGTATTTTATTTATTCATGATTTAATAGAGAAGAAGCAAATTGTCTCAGCTCAGAATGTGCCCCGGATTCCTTAAATTACCAAAATGTATTAGAGGCTCAGCAAAATCGTACCCAAAGCGCAGCTATTTATTATGCGACCTGTATTTCGTGTGCTTGGCTTCAGTGTCATGGTTATGCAGTAATGTTTGTCTGTCAGCTTACCTCTCCATGTTTTCAGGTTAAGAGGCCAGCCACTCTCACCTGGCTGCTTAATTTATCTCTCCTCAAAGCATGGCTCCACCCCAGCCCCTATCAGGGAACTCTATATTAACCTGTGCACTGCAAGCCAGCTCTGATGATCAATATTGTGTGTTTTGGCTTCTCTGTGCTCATGGCTCTGTGTCCTGCTTCTGATCCTGTTTACCGACCTTGGCTTGTTCTTGACTGTCCTCGTCTGCTTCATATCCCGACCTTTGGCATGTTCCTTGACTATCCCTATCTGTTTGTTGCCCTGACCTTTTGGCTTATGTCCTGACTATCCTTTATTGTTGCAGTCTGCTGCTTCCTCTCTACCTTCATGTACTCTACTGTGAGCGTAAGCTGGGAGACCCTGGGGGCCGCGACCTGGAGCTAGACTGCAGTGAAGATCATCCCCACCATCAGGATCCCTGGTGAACACTCGCCGGCTCTTAGATTCCTTGCCCTGGGAAATCTCATGCTCTAGCTCCCAGTGTGATCTGTGTTGGTGCTCCAGAGTACATGCTTTCCTGGACCACCCAGGGCTCCATCCGCAGCAGTCAGCCGTAGGGCCCACTACCTTGTGGTGCACTCCAGACCCCCACGGGGTGCATCTGTCACCTGGATTCAGGTGACCTGACATTCAGGCAACCAGTGTTTGTAGAAGGCTCACTTTAATGACAACTGCCTTACTTTACATTCCTTTATTTTATTTCTTGCTATATAGCAGTCCCTCTCCAGAAGAGTCAAGCAGCCCATTGGAATAGAAATCCCTTAGGAAACATGGTCTCTGGTCTGTGTTATTCCTAGGATGTGGAACTCCCTTGAGTGATCATATGGTAGGCTTAGATGTCTCATACCATGCTGAAAAAAAGTGTTACTCCACTGATGGTCACCAAAGAATGACCTCCACACACCAGCAACAGATTTCCTTTTTCATTATTTGGGAGAACTTTCCACCAAGCGTAGAAGAGAACTTCTGTCACCATACTACAGTTAAAAGTAGGGTCAATCTGCATGAAGACTCTGTGACACATCCTTACAGGGTGCTGACATACACACCTCCAGCACGTTTTAATTCCCAGCCAGGCCTTTTCTCATGGGGGGGGGGGCAGTCTAATTAAAAACATCTGTATGCTATTTTATTACTTAGGCTGTCATTTGGGGAATTTCCAATTACATATTAATTGACCACTAAGACACAGAATGAAATTACAACTTTCCAATAGGGACATAGACAGGAATAAAAGCCCCTTTCTTAGTTGCATTGAAAAGATCTAAAACTGCTTTAAGGTTTTCAGTTGTTGTCTGTGTCCCCACTGGAGACAATAAATAGAAAGCAGGGAGAATGTCCCCAATAAGGGCACAGGGAGAAATGAAAGTCTCTTTCTCCACAATGTGTTTTGTTATATAAATAAACAGTTTAAAAAGTTAGATTCTTCCTCTTGCAAGCAAGGAACAATGTCACTTTTGATAATTTAAAATTGCTATTCTCTGCACTTTCTGTAGATTGACCTTTTAGTGTGTACATAACATGACCTTATAATGCCCTAATTCTTTCATCTGAAAAATTGCCTTGTTGCTGCTGAAACACCTGGGATATGGTATGGTTGTTTGAAAACCAATTGCAATGTGGATATATTCAAGAAGTGTTGAGAGTCTTCACTTGTAGGGGTCACAAAGCCAAAGATGGAAAGCATGGCACGCTCAGATAAATTTAGAAGATTCTTGAAAGAATATTTGCTTCAAAGTAAAGCATTTTCTAGTGTTTATTCAGGTGAAAGGAGAATTATATTAAATTATGCTCTGGAAAAAGTGGTAGTATAAAATGTGGTGGTTGGGTTATAGGTTACAAATTTCAGCAACAAGCTAACAGGGAAATAATATAGAAGAGCAGTTGAGCCATAATTCCACAGAATGGTGGCCATAAATCCCAATAGCACCATTGTTTGCCAAAAGCCACTCAGTAAAGTGGGACCAATAAGTGCATTGTTGAAACCACTTTCATGTTCTGGAGATCCTCCACATCTAAACAGGTTAGTGCCGCCCACCTAAAGACCACAGAATAATCACCTGTTGTTTTTACGTTTAACATCTCAAAGACATGCCTAGATATTTAGAACCTGCTACTGAGTAGGTAGATGTTGCTGCAAAAAGCCAAAAGGAGGATTGGGGCTATTGCATTAAAGACTTAGAAGCTGCAATTCTCTCACGACGTTCCATGCAGTTTTAGTAACCTTCAACTGAAGATGCTACCTATTGACTTCTGAATGAAAAAGGAAGGAAAAACGGGCACAAATTTCCTGCTTTCTCTGACCTTTAGGGTAGACAAGAATTTTCAAAGGTAATAATGTTTTGACCTTCAGAATTCTACCATAAAATTGTCAAGCAGGTTTAAAGGAAAACTCCACTTTCTCAAGAAATTCAATAACAAATATTAATACCAAACAATCAATTTTTTAATTTAATTTAAAAACACCTATTATTTTCTTACAACCAAAACGCCATTATAGATCTTATGTAAACTGTTTGTGAATATAATACCCTCAGAAATCTTATGCTCAGCTTATACAGTATCTCACAAAAGTGAGTACACCCCTCACATTTTTGTAAATATTTTATTATATCTTTTCATGTGACAACACTGAAGAAATTACACTTTGCTACAATTTAAAGTAGTGAGTGTACAGCTTGTATAACAGTATAAATTTGCTGTCCCCTTAAAATAACTCAACACACAGCCATTAATGTCTAAACCACTGGCAACAAAAGTGAGTAAACCCCTAAGTAAAAATGACCAAATTGGGCCCAATTAGCCATTTTCCCTCCCCTGGTGTCATGTGACTCTATAGTGTTACAAGGTCTCAGGTGTGAATGGGGAGCAGGTGTGTTAAATCTGGTGTTATCACTCTTACTCTCTCATACTGGTCACTGGAAGTTCAACATGGCACCTCATGGCAAAGAACTCTCTGAGGATCTGAAAAAAAGAATTGTTGCTCTACATAAAGATGGCCTAGGCTATAAGAAGATTGCCAAGACCCTAAAACTGAGCTGCAGCACAGTGGCCAAGATCATACAGTGGTTTAAAAGGACAGGTTCCACTCAGAACAGGCCTAGCCATGGTCGACCAAAGAAGTTGAGTGCGCATGCTCAGCATCATATCCAGAGGTTATCTTTGGGAAATAGACGTATGAGTGCTGCCAGCATTGCTGCAGAGGTTGAAGGGGTGGGGGTCAGCCTGTCAGTGCTCAGACCATACTGACCATACCACGCCGCATACTGCATCAAATTGGTCTGCATGGTTGTCGTCCCAGAAGGAAGCCTCTTCTAAAGATGATGCAAACGAAAGCCCGCAAACAGTTTGCTGAAGACAAGCAGACTAAGGACATGGATTACTGGAAACATGTCCTGTGATCTGATGAGACCAAGATAAACATATTTGGTTTAGATGGTGTCAAGCGTGTGTGGTGGCAACCAGGTGAGGGGTACAAAGGCAAGTGTGTCTTGCCTACATTCAAGAATGGTGGTGCGAGTGTCATGGTCTGGGACTGCATGAGTGCTGCCAGCACTGGGGAGCTACAGTTCATTGAGGGAACCATGAATGGCAACATGTACTGTGCCATACTGAAGTAGAGCATGATCCCCTCCCTTTGGAGACTGGGCCACAGGGCAGTATTCCAACATGATATCGTCCCCAAACACACCTCCAAGACGACCACTGCCTTGCTAAAGAAGCTGAGGTTAAAGGTGATGGACTGGCCAAACATGTCTCCAGACCTAAACCCTATTGAGCATCTGTGGGGCATCCTCAAATGGAAGGTGGAGGAGCGTAAGGTCTTTAACATCCACCAGCTCCATGATATCATCATGGAGGAGTGGAAGCGGACTCTAGTGGCAACCTGTGAAGCTCTGGTGAACTTCATGCTGAAGAGGGTTAAGGCAGTGCTGGAAAAAATGGTGGCCACACAAAATATTGACACTTTGGGCCCAATTTGGACATTTTCATTTAGGGGTGTACTCACTTTTTGTCAGCAGTTTAGACATAAATGGCTGTGTGTTTAGTTATTTTGAGGGGACAGCAAATTTACACTGTTATTTACATTGTAGCAAAGTGTCATTTCTTCAGTGTTGTCACAGGAAAAGATATAATAAAATTTTTACAAAAATGTGAGGGGTGTACTCACTTTTGTGAGATACTGTATGACTGATTTACTGCTTCCCTAAAAGTCCTTACAAAGCATGAAGTAAAATTTTAGGCAATAATAGATTGCTTTAGTGTTTCTTTTAGCTTTAGTTATATACTGGCACTACAACTCTACAGGGATGCCGAGAGGCAAGTTTGTTTTTGTACAAGACTAATAGTGTGGTTGAAGCATGCAGACCCTACCAGTGAATAAAGATGGAAAATACTGCTTTTCCAAGTACCTACCTTAAAAGCATTTAAGATCCTGAATACAGTTTGTTTAAATCCTTGCATTATACTCACATTTAACTGATCTTGAAAAGAAAATGTTTTTTCCGACGGAATTCCACTCAAGCTTGGCTTGCATACACACGGTTACACAAAAGTTCTCTGAACTTTCGACCGTCAAGAACGCGGTAACGTACAACACTACGACGAGCCGAGAAAATGAAGTTCAATGCTTCCAAGCATGCGTCGAATTGTTTCCGAGTATGCGTAGGAATTTTTGCGCGTCAGAATTGGTACAGACGATCGGAATTTCCGATCCGAACTTTCTCTGACCGAAAAATTGAGAACCTGCTATCAATCTTTTGCTGACGGGAATTCCGCCAGCAAAAGTCTGATGGACACACGGTCGGAATTTCCGACCAAAAGCTCACATCGGACTTTTGCTGGCGGAATTTCCGATCATGTGTACGGGGCATAAAGCAGTCATCCATCATTTTCTTACTGTGAAAAAGGCCCTGAGTGTGCTGTTTATTATTTGGGGAACAAGATCAAAGCAACTATAAAAATATTCCTTTTACCCTTTTATTTTATGTGGCTTAGTTTAAAGAATATTCACCTTTAGATTGTACTTTACGTTGTGGGCTTGTATTATTCTGTTTTTCTCCCACTGTTTCCAAAGTTGACAGGCTGCTTAAGTACTAATTATCTTGGTAGTCAGACATGTAAGTACTCATTCCAAAGTAAAAATGTCCTCCCACATTTATATGCACATTTATATTATATTTTCCATGTTTCCAGTAATAATTGTTAAAGTCTATGGACTCAGTGGAACAGAATGTAGGTGTGAAGGTCACCAGAGAACTGAATGGTACAAACATGTACTTTTCTTGTGTATCACTAACAATGTGCTTAATTATATGTATGGACTTTTCTGTTGTTAATCTATCTTGTTAAATTATGAATGACTTACCCTAATTTGAGCTGTTATTGTGTCTGCTAATATCATAGCTAATTGTTGAAAGAGAATAAGCTTTAGACCTTAAAATTAAATATACAATTCATGAAAAAGGAACACAGCAGGGTTTCATTGTTTCAGCTGCTTATGAGTTTTTTACTAAAAGTGATGATCAAATACTTATAAGCAATAACTTATCTGTTTATGTGTGTAGCGCTTGCCCCCACAGGAGCCACTGGTGATGATGGGCCCTCTGTTCTGCATGACTCTCTAAACTGCTAGGTCCCACTGACACACCTTGTTATAGGCTAAAGCCCGTTCACACCTGTGTGACTTAAGCATTAATATACCTACACTCTATATCAGCGCACAAGAAAATTAGCTACCTGCAAATGGATGGTAGGGTAATTAAATGTATTATATCAAGGTAGATAAACACAGTGTAACTTGGCAACCAACAACAGAACACTTTCAAAGCTGCAAAGACAAGATAAAGTGAACACTAACAGGGTAATTCAACTGAACCAAGGCACAGGTAAATCAAGTTTTAACTGATGTAACCAGTACCTGAGAGAGTCGGAATCAGCTGACACAATAATAGTGACTTGGGTGCACCCTGCTTTACAATCCTTCAATGGGTGGATTCATGCGTGCCTAATAAGGGGTAACCCAGAAGTTGACTAAAGTACATGGTGCCTGATTAGTCAATAGCAGATTATTTTCAGTAGGGCCCTTCTGTAGGTGGTGCATTGTCCCTTTAAGAGCATTGGTGATAAGTGAAAGATGAGCTGATATGTAAGAGCAGTCTATATAGTGTGAGCTGTGTGTGGCAAGAGTTTAGAATGAGTAGTTCAGCTCACCAGTCCTGGCAGGCAATGGGCCTGGTCCCTTGCACTTAGCTGTCAGCTGTTCTAGAAGTCCCAGTCCTCATGAATGGTCCCTCTCTGGTGCTCTCTGAATGTAGGCTCTCTTGGCAAGGGGCCCATCCAGCTTTGGGTTTGGTCTCGGTGTCTCAGGCCTTTGGCTTCTGTCGTGTGCATGCAGACACCATAGCGATGGGTCTGCACTGCTCCAGGTCTCCCCACACAGAAGACTTGCAGCCGCTCAGTCTCTTGACTCTATTACTAATAGGGTGCAGCAACTCTTTCCATTGGACTCTTCTGTTGTAGGGCACAGACCACAACAGTTGGTCTGCACCTCTTGCTCTCCTCTCTACAAAGACCTCTCAGTACCCCCCTTTTTCCTGGGAAAAAGCAGTCCTGTCTCTTCTCCTTTGTGTCCAGGGAATTGTCAGTGCTGTAGTTCTGTAGCCATTCAATTACATTGTATAGTGCCACTTTAAGACTACATTTCCCAGCATACTATTCCCAGGAGAATGAGTGAAGCAAGAGCAGAGGATTTCACACAGATCTACTCTTTAGATGCAGTGAAAGCAGGGAGTTACGGTGGCTGCACACACACACATCCCAGCACTCTGACACAGTGTACCAGCGTGGGGGCATCTAAGGAGGGACATTCACAAAGAGCATTGTGCATGTGTGTGTATATTAGAAGAGAAAACTTTTGAAAACTTGGTGAGACATTAAATGCCCCTGATATCTATGGACGTTGATTTGTTTTGTCTGATCTAGTAATTGTTAAAAGAGATGTTATTTTTCTTTTTTTTTTTTAATCATCTGTCCCCTGCCAGCCCTAATGCCGCGTACACACGATTGGAAATGCTGCCAGAAAAACTCCAATGAGAGCTTTTTGTCGGAAAATGCGACCATGTGTATGTTCCATCGGTCTTTGCTGGAGGAATTCCAGCCAGCAAAAGATTGAGAGCATGCTCTCTATTTTTTGGTCGGGGAAAGTTCCTATCTGAAAATGCGATCGTCTGTATGCAATTCGGATGCGCAAAAAATCACGCATGCTCAGAATGAAGTTCGAGACTGAAACGCTCGTTCTGGTAAAATGAGTGTTCGTAATGGAAATAGCACATTCGTCACACTGTCAGTTTTTGGATCTTTTAATGCAGAGCATTCTTTTGTTCTTTAGAATGCTAGGAGAATGAATTTGTTTTGCTGCTGATATTCACAGAGTTCTCACAAACTTATTTCTTTATTATTTCTCGTGATCTCCTGAATAATCTTTTTTGTTTTTAAAGCCAGATCTCCTTAATAATGTTTAGAATTATTTTTTTATAGTCATTTTTTTTAATCAAGATCTCTTGTTTTTTTTATTACTTTTCAATTATTTTCTAGTGATCTCCATATATATATTTTTTTTGTGTCAAGTTTCCACAGCAACATTATTATCTTGTATTTTTAAAGGAGGTTGGTTGTTGTCCCTTGTTAATTTGACATTGCATTTTTGAAATGTGCCTGCCTACTCACAAACAAACTGTACTTTTTAAAGAAAAACACATAGGCAAGTATGTTCATATAAAAAAAAATCTACATTTATTCTGGATCATAACAAAATAAAGAGGAAGGCAACGCTGGCAAAACTGCTTGAATTTGTACTCCAGGGCACACATCAACTCTTTGTAACTAAAAATTGGTAGCCTGAGAAGTCCATATAATAGGGAGCACAATCTAGTCCAGGACTCCCAGAGATTAGGAACAGCAGCAGACGACATATATGTCCCCAGGCTGTGGTACTACCACAGCCTGCGCCTTCTGTCAAACCAGACTGAACCCAGGCCATCACTTTCTTGTCTTCCCTGCAGCCTTCCCTCCACGCTTCCCTGCAACCTTCCCTGCAGCTTTCCTTGGAGGCTGTGGCTCTGGAGGTGGACTTGTGGCAAGAGGAGAGGAGGATGGGCGAGCGCACATAAGTGCATGTTCTCACTAATTTGGTCCCTCAACCCCTTCCTCGTAACTCAAGTAGGTGAGAGGAAGTGGTTGCACCCCCAAAACACGTCCATTGATCCCCCATGGTGGAAGATAGCACATGTTGACATTAGGCATGGGATCAGAAGGGAAATCCCCACTTTGACTCCCAATTTGTGTGCATCTTCAAAATTTGGCTTTTACAGGGGGACATCACCCCATCTAATGAAGGCAATATCAACACATTTTGGACACTATAATGTCTGATATTGCCTTCAGTTTTTCAATGTTGAACTTTGTAAGATTGCTGAGTTGTGTAAGTTATGTTTTGAAACATGCCTGTTTATGTACTAAAAAAATATTTTCAAGGTAAAACTTAAAAAAAAAAATAAAAAAATTGATGTGTGTGAATGTGCACGGAGTAAAAGGTTTTATACTCAACAATGTGTGGCTTCTTCTTTCAATGCTCAATACCATTTTTTGTATTAAGTTGGTGTTTACAGTGACAATGGGTGTTATTTATTAATGGAAAAACTGCTTGGCACTACAAATGCACAAGGAGAACCTAGGAGACAGCTAAAAGAAACACAAGTAGTAATCAAAATTTAGATTTGATCAGATCAAATTTTTTTTAATATCTAAGATAATTACAAATTTGCTGGCATAGCAATGGCCCCCCTACCCGTAAAATAATCTACATATTTTTGACGCACTTCATGGGCGCTTTGGGGGGACAAGCCAGTTTCCAGGGCCGTCAGTGGATTTTCTGGAAGTTCGGCCTCAGACCCAACTGAGGCAACATAATACGGAGCATTTCTCTTCAAAAAGTTGTGAAGTATGCAGCATGCTATAACTATGTAGTTTAGTTTGTACTCTGTCATATTTATTGCCTTAAGAAATAGGCGGAACCGGCTGGCCATTATCCCCAAGTCATTCTCCATGACTCTTCTGGCTCTGGCCAGCCGGTAATTAAAAACCCTCTTCTCCGGGGGGAGGGTCCTCTGGGGGAATGGCCTCATCAGCCAGACCAAAATGCTTCATCAGCGATAAAAACAAATGGGAGTCCTTCCACATTCTCTTCCACAGGTGGCAATCCCAAGCCACCACTCTGGAGATGTCGGTAGAACTCGGTCTAGGCAAAGACTCCACCATCTGACATCCGGCCATTCTTCCCCATGTCCACATAGAGAAACTCGTATGTCGCCGACACCACCGCCATCAACACAATACTATGAAACTCCTTATAGTTAAAATAGTATGACCCCGAGTGGGGTGGTGGGACGATGTGGACATGCTTCCCAATGATTGCCCCTCCGCAGTTGGGAAAGTCCCAGTGATGGGTAAATTGGGAAGCCACAGTCTGCCATTCCTGTGGCGTTGAAGGAAAAATATTAGTACTTTTGCACATAACATTGCAAGCAGATTAGACACAAACATTCTTGGCCAACATCAGTCTAATATTTATTTTAAGTTTATTTTAAGGTGTATTTAAAGACAAAAATATAAGGTCCACTTATCAGATTCCTCACCCCCTCTGAGGGCCCATTGGAAAAATTTTAGGGGGAATTATAAATTAGTTTTGGACCCCAAAAAAAGCCTCTGGCACTCTGCCTGAATTTAAGGACAACAATAACATTTGGACACATTTTAGGGGGTGTTTAGGGTAAAGCACTACAATAGAGCTGACAAAATACATTGTTAAGTGACTAGGCTAGGTGTATATGGGCCCAGGATAGCATGCATGCTGGGGAGGTTAGTGAAGGCAAATATGCATGAAGGACAAAAAAGGAGCATTAAAAGCTTACAGCATGCATGAGGACAAAGGGGACATTCACAGCATATTACAATCATGGTAATTAGGGAATGATGAAAGAAATACAATACATTAGCATACATTAAATACATAGAATGTGTTGTTAATGGAGAAAACTTACCCTAATATAGTCCTTCTGCAGGACCTGTAAGATGGCAGAACAGGTATCTGGGATAATGATCCCCAGAGCCTGGGGGGAGATGCCTGTAGAGAACTTGAGGTCCTGTAGACTTCTCCCCATCGCCAAGTACCGCAACGTGGCGACTAGGCTCTGCTCCGGAGTGATGGCTTGCAGCATGAAGGTGTCTTGCTTCGTAATATAAGGGGACAGCAAAGCCAACAGATGGTGAAAAAGGGGGTCCCTCATCTGGAGAAAATTCCTGAAATCATCAGGGTTATTCTTCTGGATCTCACACAGAAAAGGCATGTGTGAGAATTGGTCATGCTGGAGCAACCAATTCTTGGTCCATTAACTCCTCCCCACCCTGTTCATGGACTGGGCTTGGGTCAAAGCAAGAACCCCAACACCAAGCCCCCGCACAACACGAACTCTACGACGAGCACGTACCTGCAACATGGCTTCAAAATGGTTGGCTGGTCAGAACGAACTAACAGAACGCACAGAAGAACAGAAAGGCCTGTGAAGAGCGAGCTGAAAATCAGAAACGAGCGGACAAGAAGGCACTGAAAAACAGATACTAACTGACTACACGCACTGAAAACCAGATACAAACCCACAAGCACAAACTGAAGAGCAGTAACGGACTGAAAAGCACGAAAGCTGAAAAGCGCAAATCGTCTCTCACCAAACTTCTACTAACAGGAGATTAGCAGAAGGAGCCCAAAGGGTGGTGCACTGGGTATTGAACTTCCGTTTTCTAGTCCCGTCGTATGTGTTGTACGTCACCTCATTCTTGACGGCAGGAATTTGGTGTGGCCGTGTGTATGCAGGGCAAGCTTCAGCAGAATTCCGTTGGAAAAACCATCCAAGTTTTTTCAGACGGAAATTCCGATCGTGTGTACGCGGCATTAGGCTGAGAACCAATCGATCAAACATTACTCAGTTCTCAGTGCTCCCTGAGCAGAGAGCCAGTGACTGTTGTTCACCTGCTCTCTGCTCTGCACCCCCTACACTCACTGGAGCGCTGGGCTGTGAAGGGGGCAGGAGTGGATGGCTCAGCCTCTTAGCAGCTCGCTAAGAGGCTGAGCCAGGTGCTGGTCCAGGGTTCTGGGCAGATCCCAACCATATGGTTGTGATCTTTCCCCAGGCTGGACTGGCTCTGTGGCATCAACATTGGGTTTTAGATGCAAATAAATTGGAGTAAACAGTGCTCGTAGGATATAGAGCAACAAAGCCCTAGGACAATAAACAGTGAAAAGGATTAAAACCATTATTTTGCAGCAGCTATCACAAAAGTGAATGAATACAATTAATACACCATAATATACATGATTTGCACAAATAACTGTGTAAATAAAGTGCTAGGTACTCAAAAAGGTGCCCAAAAAGTGCCCTCGAAGCACCCGGAGCTCCATGCTGATGCCTGTGTTTTTCGTCTCTTGTAAGTAGCACCTAGCCAGTGCAAATTTTACCTTTCAATACAGTACTTCACTATTGGTTCCATCTCTGTCTCCCACATGATCATGATCGAGTACCTTTGAATACTTATGGAAGTCAGCACAGTCAGTGACTCCAGAGAAACCGTTTGTCTCCTAATTGATCCGATTGGATCCAAGCCTTTTTGACCCCAGACTGCAAAGCTGTGGGTCCTTGCCATTTGGTGAGTGGGGTCACAACAGGGGAGTGTGGCACATGGCACCGTTTAATTGAAGATCACCAGCAATAACATAGAAGCACTAATGCACTTTTTGGGCACCTTTTTGAGCCAGAACCACGCCCCACCACTTCCGGCAACGCCCCCCCCCCTGCCGCCACCGCCGGAAAAGAAGCAGGAGAGCAGAGGACAAACATCTGAAACCCCTGTGGGCGAACCCCCAGCTGGGCCTGACATTGTTGCTGAGACAGAAGACAGAGCATTCAGCCGCGCAGGCTGCTCTGTCTTCTGTCAGGAGGATGGAATGACATAAGGCTGCATTTATGTGCAATGGTCAATGGCCAGTCTGCATTTATGTGCAATGGTCAGGCTGCATTTATAGCAATGGTCAGTCTGCATTTATGTGCAATGGTCAATCTGCATTTATGTGCAATTGTCAGGCTGCATTTATGGCATTGGTCAGGCTGCATTTATGGCAATGATCAGGCTGCGTTTCATGGGCACTGATAAATATTTTAGGACACCATTTGATTTAGAATGTTTTTTTCTTGTTTTCCTCCTCTAAAACCTAAGTGCGTCTTATGGTCAGGTGCGTCTTATGGAGCGAAAAATATGGTAATAATATGTAAAATGCCTTACAGGACTTTATGGTGGTAGGACAGATGAAACCCTCCGCCAATGACTTATAGGGCGTACACACGGTCGGACTTTGTTCGGACATTCCGACAACAAAATCCTGGGATTTTTTCCGACGGATGTTGGCTCAAACTTGTCTTGCATACACACGGTCACACAAAGTTGTCGGAAAATCCGATCGTTCTGAACGTGGTGACGTAAAACACATACGTCGGGACTATAAACGGGGCAGTGGCCAATAGCTTTCATCTCTTTATTTATTCTGAGCATGCGTGGCACTTTGTCGGTCGGATTTGTGTACACACGATCGGAATTTCCGACAACGAATTTTGTTGTCGGAAAATTTTATCTCCTGCTGTCCAATTTTGTGTGTCGGAAAATCCGATGGAAAATGTCCGATGGAGCCCACACACGGTCGGAATTTCCGACAACACGCTCCGATCGGACATTTTCCATCGGAAAATCCGACCGTGTGTACGGGGCATTAGTCTGCAAACATTAATGATCTCTGGATTTTGGTACTGATCAAAACTCTGGAATTTTATAAGTGCAACTGCAATCCTAATTGAAGTTATGACCTCCGACAAGAAAGCCTGTTTTATTTCATGCTGCTGATCAAAGGTATATTGACATTTGAAAAGGAGTTTTATACTCACAAGCTCCTACTGAGGTGCGAAATGTGCCTGGACTTGTTATGTGTCAACATATGTCAATACCCACTATAAAGCTATAAAGCTAACAAAGTTTGATCAATACCAATGTATGCTAATAATGTAGGGATAATAATGTAATGTTGTTTTGCTTTTCTGTGTTTTTTATACATATATATATATATATATATATATATATATATATATATATATATATATATATATATACACTGTATATACTATATTGTCAAAAGTATTGGAACGCCTGCCTTTACACGCACATGAACTTTAATGGCGTCCCAGTGTTAGTCCGTAGGGTTCAATATTGAGTTGGCCCAACCTTTGCAGCTATAACAGCTTCAACTCCTGGGAAAGTTGTCCACTCCCCCATACCATAATCCCCCCCCACCAAATGATTTGGGCCAGTGCACAAAGCAAGGTCTATAAAGACATGGATGAGCGAATTTAGGGTGGAGGAACTTGACTGGCCTGCACAGTCCTGACCTCAAGCCGACAGAACAGCTTTGGGATGAATTTGAGTGGAGACTGCAAGCCAGGCAGACAACATCAGTGCCTGACCTCACAAATGCGCTTCTGGAAAAATGGTCAAACATTCCCGTAGACACACTTTTAAACCTTGTGCATAGCCGTCCTAGAAGAGTTGAAGCTATTATAGCTGCAAAAGGTGGGCCAACTCAATATTGAACCCTACGGACTAAGACTGGGATGCCATTAAAGTTCATGTACGTGTAAAGGCAAACGTCCCATTACTTTTGACAATATAGTATATGTAGCACCCTGTAGTGTGCTAGGAGAGTAAAGTGTTTGGCCAACAATCACGAATGTAGTGACGTACTACATGGTTTCTCCGTTCTTTAGCTCCACCCTTTGGGCTCCTTCTGCTAATTTCATGTTAGTAGAAGTTTGGTGAGTGTTGACTCACGCTTTTCTTTTCGCGCTTTTCATTTAGCGCTTTTCAGTTTGCACTTTTCATTTCGTGCTTTTCAGTTCGTTTCTGAATGGCCATTCGTCAACCAGACATGTTGCGGAATCGGAGGAAATAATGTGTTATTTATTATTGGCCTAATGCCCTGTACACACTGTCGGACATTGATCGGACATTCCGACAACAAAATCCACTGATTTTTTCCGACATATCTTGGCTCAAACTTGTCTTGCATACACACTGTCACACAAAGTTGTCGGAAAATCCGATCGTTCTAAACGCGGTGACGTAAAACATGTACGTGGGGACTATAAACGGGGCAGTAGCCAATAGCTTTCATCTCTTAATTTATTCTGAGCATGCATGGTACTTTGTGCGTCGGATTTGTGTACACACAATAGGAATTTCCGACAACGGATTTTGTTGTCGGAAAATTTTATAGCAAGCTCTCACACTTTGTGTGTCGGAAATTCCAATGGAAAATGTGTGATGGAGCCCACACACGTTCGGAATTTCAGACAACAAGGTCCTATCACACATTTTCCGGCGGAAAATCCGACCGCGTGTACAGGTAAAATTAACAAGGGACACCAACATAGTTGTAGCTTTGATCTTAAAAACTACGGGATAATGGTGTTGTGGTAATTTGCCCAAATAAAAAAAAAAAAAAAAGCATAATAATATTATTCTTGATATCACTAGAAAAAAAAAGCCTTTGAAAATTTGTTTGCAATAACTCCATCAGTATCACCAGCAAAGCAACTTCATTATTATCACATTAAAGAAGAAGAGAATGTGTGCTGCATTTCGAGATTTCGTAATTTGCCACATCACGAATGTTAATTCTCCATTACGAATGCTACTTTACAAGAGCGACCGCCTCTGGCTCGTCATTGCTTCCAAGCATGCGTGTTTGTACTTTAGACTTTTGTCCGACGGACTTGTGTACACACGCTTGGAAAATCCGACAACAGACATTTGTCCGCGGAAAATTTTAAAACCTGCTATCCAACATTTGTCCGCGCAAAATCCAAGTACACTTGTCCGATGGAGCATACACATGGTCAGATTTTCCGGCAACAGCCTGACATCATACATTTCCCGTCGGAAAATCCAATCGTGTGTACGAGGCTTTAGTCACTCACTCTCTTCCGTGGAGGATTCCAACACGGCATTCTTTACAAGGCATGCCCAAACTGTTTCTTCACTGAACACACCATAGTATTAATACTGGATTTAATTCCTGAACACAAATGGGAGTTTCAAATCAGTACTCCAGGTAAATAAAAAAATAGCCCAGGTATAGTAAACTGTTAAAATTATCTATCGCTGCAATACTTACCTTTAATCTGGAGTAATCTCCTGCAATAATTTCTTTCCACCATGACATGTCACTGGTTTTCTGGGTTGAATGACAGCTAGCTCCATTCAAACCACCTTCTCCGAGTCCAGGCTGCACTCAACGGGATTCACGCATCATTACATGAGCGGAACAATGTAGAAGCAGGGACCAACCAAATTGGTAAATTAATCTGTCATTACACTAATTTACTAATGATACTGAATATTCTTCAGCCTTACAGGGCCTTACACATATTTGTAAAGGTCACCTTTAGCACCACAAGTGCCCAAAATCCTGAATATTCTGTGATATACAAATCTTACCATTCCAATATAGTACTCCAAGCTGGACACCCTCTTCCACCTGTTTGCATTTGCCACAAATTAGGGTCTAGTAAGAAGGTTTAGAGGCATGAGGGGCAATCCAGCCCTCAATACTATCAGAAGGTGCTAAAATATATGAAGCATTGAAGAGTACACTAGTAGGTGCCTGAATTGTAGTGCTGCCTGCAGCCTATTCAGTGTCTCTACCTAAGGATAGAATTATGGTAAGTAATATCCCCTGAATCATGTTTTTGACTTATATTTCTGGTATTTGCGTCCCCTAAAATGAACAGCATGGTAATGACTGGAATACACGTTGGAATCAGTATGGCTTTTAGCTTTCATACACTACTAGCTTGTATGCTTAGAGCACCAGGTTTGCAGTGCATCTTTACAACTGTAAAAGAAAACATGTACCCAGTAAATATATAGGGTGCCCTTGTTGATTTTTTCGTCCACAAATAATAGTTTTCATGCTCATTCATGCTCATCCAGCTACTGACTCAGGTTTTTTGTTTTCAATCTGACAATCGTTGCATAATCATTCCAGGTCAGTGACTTAAAGTGCTGTTAGCAGAAAGAACTCAGATAATTAGCATTTTCAGAAGGAGTTCTATATGTGCAATAGAGTGCCCATTTACCTAGCATGCGCAGGTGCAGGCACAGGCCCCTTTAACTCCCCTTCTTGCAACTCCATGGATTCCCGGACATGGCCAGGGAATATATGCATTTCTGCTTTCTTCCCTGGGCAACCCAGAGAGTCCACGCCAGATAAGGCAGAAGTAGCTGAGCACATGATCTGCATGTGAGAGGCCCACCAAAGTCAGAATCTGCATGTAGGCAGCCAGGTAGGTATTAGCATGCAATCTCTCTAAAATAGCTACTGTGGTGAGCCCCCTCACCGATTGCTACCTGAGTACTGAAGTTCCATTGGGGTGTCACTTCGTTCTTGGGATTTGGATTCCTTCCAGCTGTTTGCCTGTTTTACCAGAACTACCCTGGACATCACTGTGAGGAATGCTGTCCATGAGAAAAATCACAAGTATCTGTGTCATTTGCTTTTTTTACTAGTGATTCTCGGCTCAACTTTCTGTTGTTAAAGCCAGGGCTTTTTTTCAGCTGGAAAGCAGGGGAATGCAGTTCCGGCACCTTCAGCACTGAATGTATGTAACGGCAAGGGGTGCTGGATTGTGTTACAGTGTCTATTGATGCTAGCTGCTGGGGGATCTATTGTTACTGGAGGTGCTATTTTTTTGCAGGGGTTTATTGTTGCTGGGGAGGTCTATTGTTGCTGCTGGGGGACCTATTGTGTCTGGAAGCAATCTATTTTATTTTTTTGCTGGCGGGGGATCTATTGTTGCTGGCGGAGATCTATTGTTGCTGGGGGGATTTACTGTTGAGGGAGAAGTCTACTGTAGCTGGTTGCTGGAGGGTCTATTGATGCTGCCTGTGGGGTGGAGATCTGTTGTTGCTGCCGGGGGTCTATTGTTGCTGGAGGGGGTATTTTTTGCAGATGGTCCATTGTTGTAAGGAGGGGGGAGAAGGGGTCTATTGGTGGCTGCAGGGTATCTTTTATTTACTGCTTTTCTTGTTATCATTAACAAATTCCATACAAATTACTTAGTACCACAAATGTTACTTGGTTCTGTATTTTCTAAAAGGGGCAGTATTGGGAGGTGGAAAGGGGGTCGAACCAAGTAACAGTGCTCGGAGGTGGGTAGGAGCAGAGACAAGGGCTAATTCCGAAAGGCGGAGTTCCTGCACCTATTCTCTGAAAAAAAAAGCCCTGGTTAGAGCCATATAGAGATTATACTATACAGCCACACGTAACCTTGATTGAGTCTCAGAGACAACATATGAAGAGTCCGTGCTTGTGTATCTTTCATATGTTTGTGCATACATTTTTCTGCAGTGTATGAATATTTTTTGCCAGCCTAAACCTGTTTTGCATTATTGCTGCTAATTTTGCACCTGTTTAATAAATTGAAAGTTACATTTACTCTCTGTAAAAGAAAAGAACTCCTGAAGATGTCAGATGTAGGCTGACAAAATGGCGTTGGGTCGTGTTTGAGATATGTTATTTCTGGTCAGCTGGAACGCAGGTGGATCGCTAACCGGTGATTCCTATGCAATACATGCTGATCCTTGTCTTCTTTGATGTAAGTGCAATACAACCTTATTTTTAAATAAATTATTTGAATTACTGCACCATTAGACCATTCTTTCCTCTCCCTCTCTATATGACAAAACTGGAGCTTTGAATACACTATCTATATAAATATTGAATGGATGACAGCAGTGGCTTGGATTCACTCCTGTGACCTCATGTACGACATCTTGGATTTTCCCATATGCCTAATTTGACTTCCTGTAATAGAAGTCAATTAAGTGTGGTGAGTGAATTGTGTGCCTGCATGCGAGTGGAGAAGAACCTTTCCTATAATCACTGAGGACGTTATTCACGTGTGGGATTTATACATGGACTTCACAATTTTTATGTATTTTTATAATGCAAATTAAGATTTATTTCTTTATTCACTATGGTGATTTATAATATGTAATTTATGATATAAGAGCGCAGTTTCTTTGTTTCTTTTCACGTTTTAGGTGTTTTTTTACACTTTACAACACACAGCTCTTAATTGTAGTTTATTTTTTATTTTTTTGGTCATTGATTTGAGCGGGTTTGGAACCTATTGGCTCCTAAATTTTCTTCACATTAAAGCCTCGTACACACGCTTAGATTTTCGGACGACCGAACATACGATTTTTGTGGCATGCTAGTCTCATGTTGAAAGTGAAGTGAGGTTACTAATAATACGAAAATTTTTGTACGACAGAATACAACGTCATAAGTGACGTAATGTGTAGAGTAGTTTTTTATGTATTCTTTCGTTTCTGAGCATGCGTAGTCTTGCTCTTACGATTTTTTTCATACGAAAAGCATACTAATGAAACGAAAATCGGACGTTGAGTTCACATCGGACAAAAATTTTATAGTCTGCACATCCAGCTTTTGTCTGACGAAAAAGTGAAATTGCCTGTCGAAAGCACCGTACTAACGATCCAAAAATTGTCAGACAGCTCGTCGTACGAATTTTCCCATCTGATTTTCGTATCGTGTGTGTGGGGGTCTTTCCTTTCTGTAACTTGGTCTGATAATTCAGCTGTTTACCCTTTCTGTTACACTACAAATAGGATTGGCCATGTCAGAAAATGGTAATGGAAGTGGTGTGACAGCAGTGCCCCTTAACGCTACTACAAAGAGAAGCAGGCAACCTATTGCCCCTGTAGAGGCTCTGAAGAAGAAGGCTTGTACTTCAAAATGCAGCAACCAGTACGGACCAGGGTTTGGTTTCCCCCTCCCCACCTTAAGGCTCCCGTCATCTTGAGAGAGTTTAGCCACGCATGTGGCCTGATGAGCGATTTTAACATTTATGTTTGTGAGTAGACACTTTATATTTTTACTTTACAATAAATTTTTGTTGTATAATGCACTAGGCCAGTGTTCCCTCTTTTCGGCTATACTTGCCTAATAACCCCTGCTTCTGGCCTGGATTCAGTGGTAGCTTTTCCATGGACATGTGGTCTCAATTTCTCTCTCCCTCTTTGTTTCCTTCTTATGGGGTTTCCAACCCAACAACCCAGAGACAGGAATACATAATTAATTCTGTGATAAACAGCATAGCTATTTACATATACAGACAGTAGAGGGCAGCAGATCTTTACACATGTTTTTCCAACTTGAGCCAGTTTAGTATTATTGCTTCTAACTTTGTACCTGTGAATAAAACTGCAAGTTAGGGTCGGTTCACACTGGGACGACTTGGGATCCGACTTATACGCCCTCAAGTCACCCCAAGTCGCCCCAGAAAGAGATTCACATTTAAGTGAATGGGAGCGTCTGAATAGACACTACTGAAGTCGCTCCGACTTCAGAGCGTACTCCCTGTACTACTTGGATCCGACTTGGTAGGTGATCTGTACCATAGAAATCAATGGAAGTCGCCTCCAAGTCGGATCTCTCTCTCAAAGTCAAGCGACTTTGCAGGGAAAACCCCTCCCTCCCAGAGAGCTGATTGTCCTGTGATTGGCCACAGCCGAAGTCGCCTGTCCTGGAGGTGACTTGAAGTCGCGTTGTAATTTGCTAAAGTCGTGCTGAAGTCGCGCCGAAGTCGCGTTGAAGCCGCGTTGAAGTCGCCGTGCAAAGTCGCGTTAAAGTCGTGTTGCCCCTGTGTGAGTCGAGCCTTAGAGTTACTCTAACTGTGTCTGATAATTCAGCTAGACACCTGCCTCTGAAGCTTAGCGAGTTACTTTGGTTATTGACTCTGATATCCAGGCAGCTTAAAGAAGAAATGATCCCAGTCAAATCTGACTTTGCCAGATTTGTAAGCACACTATCAGAGTTATACAAACTGTGGAATACATTTAGCAAGGCTATAAGGCTGATTTTTATTTTGTTTTACCATCTAGTTTTTCATTTTCCTTTCAATTTAGAACTTTTGAATCTTATAATGTTAAACTCTTCAATTATACACCTTTATAACCCTTATAATATGTAATATTCATTTCCACTTTTAGAGTTATTTTATTCTGGTTAAAGGAAAATTCTGACTACTTTATTGACATCCCATCTTAATGTGTCTACTCAGGCAGCCTGACATGAATAATTAAAAGCTACATCAGCATTTTACCTGAGCATTAGATTACTCAACTTTGAAGCTAACGCGGAACAAGATTCATGGAACTTTTCATCTTTTTTATGTGAGATCCATGGAGCAGAAACATTTGGAGCGGAGACATATAGCCCTCATCATTGTAAGTGATTATGTGTGAGAGTCAAAAGCTTTTATCCTTTATTGTATTTTCATATCTTCATTATGTTCTGCAATTTAATGTTTCCAATCCTTCTTTTTTGGTAAATTGAGGCAGTAGGACTTTAGGTTATGATGGGAAACTAATTATAAATATAGATTCCCCCTTCCCTAAAAATATAGGCTCATTATGAAACTTTAGAGATGGGCAATATTTACACATTATACATTATAAGTCAAGAACAGCTAGGGTGGAAATGTTCAAAGTTTAATGCATAAAAGCTTACGATAAATATGAGGCACTTGGCCATAAACACTACCACCTCATAATCAGTACATCTTCAAATGTGTGAAAAGGTGTTAACATAAAGCACAAACTTTTGCAAAATGGTGTCAATAAATGGTGTTAATACACAATATCTTATACAAATAAATCAAAACATATCAAGTGTCTAAATGATGAATTAAAATGAACATATATTTCAGTTTCAATATGTAGATCTGCATGATGCCTGCCATTACTTTTATCTTGACTGTTATTATTTTGAATAGCCTGAATACATTTTATATGTCCCTTGTGTGTACTACAACACATAGACTTCCCATTCACAGCTCCATAAAGCAAGCCAAGCCAAGCCAACAATTTCAGTATTGCATTAGACTGTGTATACCTACACTGACACAGTGGAAGTGCTGCAAAGTCCACAGTGGTATCGTATCTATCAGTATAGTCACCCACATTAGAAAGGTTTCTCTCAGTGATCAAGACAAAAAGACATGCTCTACCCTTCCAGATTGTAAATTGAGCATAGGGCTAAAAGCCCCATCATGTAACTGTCAGGACGGGGCTCAGCCCTTCCTTCTCTGAGCTGGCCGCTCAGCTGTTGGCTAATTGCCAGCTCCTATCTCTCCACAGTGACTCACCTGTTGATGATATCCTGCTCATCAGTCCTGCCTACTTAAGCCATCCAGTCCAGATGATCTTTGCCTTCGCCTTGGTCACATCTCTAGAGACACTCTCCTGTGTTCCTGTTAAAGACTTGCTTGGCTGACATTCCTTCTGGCTCCAGACCCTGCTTGCTGTTCTACTACGCTGTTCTCTGGCTCCCTGATATTTTGGCTTGTCTGACTATCCATTCCGGTTCCTGAAATCTGGCTATGTTTTGACTACATTTACCTTTTTTTATTATTATTAAACAAGTGTGATTTAACTGTACTTCTGTCTCAGTCTGATTCATGGTTTCTGACAGTAGGTGAAGGCCATGAATTCAGAATATTCAGTCAATCCACTTGTTGGCAGTATTTTTTCCAGATTGGATGAGCAGGATCACCGCATGGATCAGTTTGCATTGGCATTACAAACGCTCCTGAGTCGCACGGCTCACCTGGGATCTCCCACCGTGGCTGCTCCGGTACAACCTGTGTTGCAGGCCATCCCTGCTGCTGCTCCAGTCTCTGTGCAGGCCCCCCCCTAGAGTATTACCTCTATAAGAGGTATGTTTGGTTCCACTCCGCTTCCCCAGCAATTTGGGGGCGAACCAATCCAATGCAGAGGGTTTCTCAACTAGGTTGAGATATACCTTGAGATGCTGCCCCAGGCATTTCCCACGGAGAGAAGCAAAGTAGGTTTCCTGATATCTTTGCTTTCTGAGAGGGCCTGGGCAAACCTCCTATGGGAGATGCAAAACCCCATTGTCTTGAGTTACCCTGAGTTTGTGGCTTCTTTTAAAAGGGTATTTGACATTCCCCCATGCTCCGCTTCTGCTGCCAAGTGCCTCATGTCCATCAAACATTGTATGAGAACTATTGCCGATTACGCCATTGAATTACGTACTTTGGCAGAAGAGGTTGCTTGGAACAATGAGGCCCTTGTGGCTGCTTTTTCTCATGGTCTCTCAGATACCATCAAGGATTAGATAGCAGCCCGAGATATACCCACTGAGCTGTAGAAGTTGATCACGTTTGCCATCCTCATTGACTCCAGACTCAGTGAAAGACTCTCTTTTAAAGAGCACTTGCGGAAGCCTCCTGTACATTTGTCTCCGAGCTTTGCAGTCCCACCCTTGCCTCCCTCACCTCCCATGCCTCCTGTTACGAGTTGGTCAGTAAAGATGAACCCATGCACTTGGGCTTCCAGCGTCTCTCTTCGGATGAGAGAACCCTTAGGAGGAGGGAGAGATTGCGCCTTTATTGTGGCCAGGCAGGACACTTTTTGAAGTCTTGTCCTACCCGTCCAGGTAATGCCCAAACCTCGAGGTGCTGTCACAGACAGATCTTAGGTGGCATTATTTCATCCCCAGTTATCCAGAAGGATAAGCTCCTGGTTTCGGTTACCCTATCTTGGGCTGAGTTGTCCCTCGAGATACAGGCTCTAATCGACTCTGGGGCTGCAGGCCTGTTCATTGTTCACTGTTTTTATCACTTTTACATTGGTATGTTGTAACTGAAATTGGTCACTTGTGTTAGTGTATTGAGATGACCAGCTGTGCTCTCAGTTTTTATCAATATAATTAAAAGTTTAAAGGATAAAAAAAAAAAAAAGAATAATCACCACCTATACTAATGACCACAGCAAAATCAGACAGATATGCCAAAAATATTGGCATTTATTGACCTCTGACCCCACCATAGGTCCCTTTGTGCCCCCTATGCCCCTAATTACCTACAGACGAGCTACCTCGGTGGGCAACCTATTAGTCTAAAGCGAATTTAAGGGCCAGAATAGAGGCGATCCCTGTACAACAGTAGGCACATTTCAATGTGGATCCTGTTCCTATTGTGTGTACATGGATACGAGGAAAAACGTATACTTACCCAATAGCATTCACTTTGTACCTAGACACTATGCCAATTGTCAGACAACGGGCGTAGTATATATGTTGTTATGTAATTGTAACTGCTTCTATGTGGGCAAGACCCTCCAAAAATTATGGCAAAGGCTCTATCGCCATATCAGGGCCATGTAAACAGCTGATCCCGACCTCCCGTTGGGCAGGCATGTGGCCCAAGTACATGAAGGTATTTGTCCTAAAATATCTGTTCTGGTGTTGGATCGCCTACACCCGAGCTCTCGTGGGGGTGATTATAACAAAATGCTCCTCCAATGAGAACTTCGTTGGATATCGAAGCTTGATGCGACTTTACCACCTGGTCTCAATGAAGCCTTTAATTTAAAGCCTTTCCTTCCAGGCTTCGCCACAGGGGGTTACGATAGGGATCTTTAAACCATTTACTGTTATCTTGCCCCTTCCCTCTTTTCCCTTTTTCCCTTTTCCTTTCCATGCTTTCTCTCCTTTCTCTACATACCTTCCTTCATTCTTCCCTTTTGTCTTCTCACCTAGTCCCATGCTTAAAATCTCTGTTTAAACATTAGCTATAGGAAGGTTGCCTATTAAACATATTCTGATATTTCTACCAAGCTAGTATGTTTATTCTCAGTGCCTATTAAGCCATTGTCTCCTCCCTTTCTATGTATCATTACTTAATTGTAATTAAATTATTGTTTCTTTTCTGTGTTTTAGGAAACGATACAATTCTGTACAGGTGGGATCCCCACGCCCTGCTAGTGAATATGATGGTGGCAAAAAATCCGCTTTAATTTATACTTCTATCATCCCTTGCAACAATATTTTGGAATTGTTTGCATTCCCCAAAATGCCTAGGGGAGTGGCTTGGCGATGCTCCCCGACACAGAAGGGCCTCCGCTTCCGCTTTACGGTGGCGGAGGCATTCCTTTAGCAGCTCCCAGGCGCGTGCGCTTGATTTTCTGCGCAATAGGCCCTCCATCCAACCCCTGGCATGCTGCCCTTCTTCCGTGTCGGCAGCCTCTGTCGACGCCGGACGTCGTTGCGTCATTTTGCGCAATGACGACGGACGCCGCCCAGGCCGGATTGGTGGACGCTTCCGATTCATCACCACACATTTTTCTTGGTACTTAAAACTCTGCCATACTTACCTCTGAGTAAAACTGACTAAAACTTTTCCCTTTCACCTGAATGCATAATGGGTTAAATGAAGTGGGACTAGTTATCTGGCCACAACCACTCCCACACCATCAGGTATTTAACCTCACTCTCAGCAAACACAAAACTCTGCTACACAGCTGAGAGGAGCATAGCTCCCCACACTGGATCTGTTTGCGTTGAGTGGCTAAGGTTAGTTATATATCTATGTATCCTTTTTCATGCTTTATCTTGATACAATCACGGGGAGAATTATACTTTGTATCTCTCCCTTCTTTCCAATGCACACTATGCTTATGTTCATAGTACATAGATACATACAATATCCCTACTTTCCTTTTTTGGTTTTTAGATGTGCGTCATTTTTGCCTTTTAGTGGCGGCTCTCG
Organism: Aquarana catesbeiana; assembly: GCF_042186555.1. Classification (NCBI taxonomy): domain Eukaryota; kingdom Metazoa; phylum Chordata; class Amphibia; order Anura; family Ranidae; genus Aquarana; species Aquarana catesbeiana. The sequence continues at coordinate 88,873,429 of NC_133327.1, read as the reverse complement.
TGAGCCCTGCCTTGCTGCTCCTTCCCCGTTGGCATTGAGGCGAATTCCATACAGAAATGAAAATTATCTGTCTATCTGTCTTGTGTATTATCCTGATTTTTTAATCTAACTGGGATGACTGCCTCTATTCACTGATTTCCTGGGCATGGGAGTTCCATCTTGCAACATCACTGTGTACACCTTTGTTATAATAGAGAGTCAGATGTCTTGTAAGTATTGTTTTTGGATTAATATCTAGCTTGTTGTTTTTTCTTTTTTTTTTCTGCAAATTGAAAACTACTGATCAATGTCTATCATGTTTCTTATTTGTTTATGCAGATGAAAAATCTACTTACACATATATATATATATATATATATATATATATATATATATATATATATATATATATATATATATATCTGCAAATATTTTTTTCTTTTTAGGAATTTAATAATCTGCTTATCTGAAACCCCTGAGGAAGGAAGCATACATCATAAAAAGAAATGAATCTTTTTGTGTTTTTCTGAAACATGTAGGGTATTGTGTAGCAGTTGCACTACTTCTCTGACCATTTATTGGCCGTTGTAGTTCACCGTCTACACTCTAGCAGCTGTATTTCTGACACCAACTGCTCTTGTTGCACTGTTGATTTTAAATGTCAGTATGTGTTTTGCACAACTTGTATTAATAAAACTTGATACTTTTATCTAAGAATTTCTCTGTACTTTATCTGCATTCCTGATCCTTGTTGATCCACTGCCCATATAATCCCCTTGGGGTACCTAGCCTTTTGTGTCCATTCTCTTCCTAATAATACCACAGGCAGGCAGCTGCAGTATTTTCAGTCAGTGTACTGTATCCTGTGCACAGTGTGCAACTAAAGCTAATTGCAGACAATTGCTGGTGTTCTCTTCCTAATAATACCACAGGCAGGCAGCTGCAGTATTTTCAGTCAGTGTACTGTATCCTGTGCACAGTGTGCAACTTAAGCTAACTGCAGACAATTGCTGGTGTTCTCTTCCTAATACCTCAGGCAGGCAGCTGCAGTATTTTCAGTCAGTGTACTGTATCCTGTGCACAGTGTGCGACTAAAGCTAACCGCAGACAATTGCTGGTGTTCTCTTCCTAATAATACCACAGACAGGCAGCTGCAGTATTTTCAGTCAGTGTACTGTATCCTGTGCACATTGTGCAACTAAAGCTAACTGCGGACAATTGCTGGTGTTCTCGTCCTAATAATACCTCAGGCAGGCAGCTGCAGTATTTTCAGCCAGTGTACTGTATCCTGTGCACAGTGTGCAACTAAAGCTAACTGCAGACAATTGCTGGTGTTCTCTTCCTAATAATACTACAGGCAGGCGATTCAGCTAGCTGCAGTGTATTAGTGTACTGTATACTGGGCACAGTGTGCAGCTAAAGCTCACTGCAGACAATTCCTGTTGTTTTCTTCCTAATAATACTACAGGCAGGCAGGCGATTCAGCTAGCTGCAGTATAATCTATATATATATATATATATATATATATATATATATATATATATACATCCCAGCTTTGTGCAGCTACATCTCACTGCAAGCCATTCCTTGTGTACCTATTCCAATACATCAAAGATAGTATGTCTGGAAGGCCAACTAGGAGAGGCAGACAGTCACAGGCCAATAAAAGAGGGCAAGCAGGCTCTGTGTCTAGAGGCAACAGTGCTGGTCATGGACATGGTGCATCCTCATCAGCACGTGGCTGTGGGGCACGTTTGTCCTTTTACTCGGCAGCTGGCCGCGTTGAGCCACAACATGCTGAAGAGTTGGTAGAGTGGATGACCAAGCCGTCCTCATCCTCCTCATCCTCTGTAACCCAGGCTACCTTGGCTGCCAAAGCGGCCTATTCCTTGGACTCGAGGTCATCATCAGTTACTCCTTCCCTAGCCCCACAGGAGGAGTCCCACCAACTGTTCAACCACAGTGTCGGGTACATGCTGCAGGAGGATGCGCAGCGTTTTGAAGGCTCCGATGATTGTACCCAGCTTGAGGAAGGCAGTAACTTGAGCCCAGAGAGAGGGGTTGCCCAAGAAGGACAACAAACTGGCAGTCATGTTCCCCCAGCTGCAGCATACTGCTAGGCTTGCTCCAGTGACAAGGAGGGAGGGGATGGGCTCACTGACTCTACGTGGGTGCCTGATAGGAGAGAGGAGGCGGAGGATGAGGCACATCTCCAGCGAGGCAGGATGCCCTCCAGGGGCCAGTTTAATGGCAGCCACCCGACTGCATGACACCGCAGAGCTCCCCAAGTGTAGGGCACTGGTGACTCTGTGCATTATTCCAAAAGTTCTTTGGTGTTGGCCTTTTTTGAGACGTGTGCAGCAGATTGCACCATTGCTATTTGCAACATATGTCTGAAGCGTATCAAGTGTGGACTAGACAGCAAGCGCTTGGGCACCACATGCTTAATCAGACATATGTTGAGCTCCCATGCAGCCCATTGACAACACTACCTAAAAGACCCACACCAAAGAACAAGGCAGACCTCTCCTTGCTCCTCCTCATCAGCTGGGATCTCCAAACCCACTATACCTTCAGTCCTCTCAGAAACCTGCACTAAGAGGAATGAAGTTGTAGAATTAGGTGTGCCACTGCCAAGTACTTGTGGGCAATCTGCTATTGGTACACCAACGTCCGATTCTAGCAGGCATATTTCCTTACCCTAGCTGCTCCACCGGCAAAAAAAGTTCACTCCCAGCCATCCACATGTCCAGTGGTTGAATGCTAGCTTGGCTAAATTGCTAGCACTTCAACTGCTGCCTTTTCAGTTGGTAGACTCTGCCCCCTTCCGTGAGTTTGTGGAATGTGCGGTACCTCAGTGGCAGATTCCCAAACTCCACTTTTTTTCACGGAAGGCGATTCTGGCTCTCTACTGGCATGTGGAAGGCAATGTCCATGCCTCGCTGGACAGGGTGGTCAGCAGTAAGGTGCATATTACCGCTGACTCATGGTCCAGCAGGCATGGACAGGGACGTTACCTATCTTTCACCGCGCACTGGGTGACTCTGCTGGCAGCTGGGAAGGATGCAGGACAGGGTGCAGTAGTGTTGGAGGTTGTTCCGCCACCACGCCTCCAAAAGTCTACTAGTGGTGATTCTGCCACACCTCTCTCCTTCACCCCCTCCTCTTCTTCTTCCTCTATGGCCTCTTCCTGTGCTGATAGGCTGTAGGCATTCAAGGGGCTGCGCAAGCACGCAGGCAAAAAGATGCCATGCGGTGCTTGAGCTGGTGTGCTTTGGGGACAGGAGCCACACTGGGGCAGAGATTCTGTCAGATCTGAAGGGGCAGGCTTAGAGGTGGTTGACGCCACACCAGCTTAAACCAGGAATGGTGGTTTGCGACAATGGCACCAACCTCCTCTCCGCCCTCCGACAGGGACAACTGACCCATGTGCCCTGTTTGGCTCACGTACTTAATTTGGTGGTGCAGCAGGTCTTGGGCAGGTACCCGGGCTTACAGGATGTCCTGAGGCAGGCCAGGAAAGTCTGTGTGCATTTCCGCCGGTCATATAATGCCAGTGCTCAGCTGGCTGACCTCCAAAAGGAATTTAACCTGCCCAAGAACCGCCTAATCTGTGACATGCCCACCAGGTGGAACTCAACGTTGGCCATGCTGCAGCGGCTGAACATGCAGCAGAGGACCATCAATGAGTACCTGTGCGACTATGGCACCAGGACAGGATGAGGGGAGCTTGTTTTTTTTCCCCACACCAGTGGGCCATGATCAGGGATGCATGCACTGTCCTGTCACCATTTGAGGAGGCCACGAGGATGGTGAGCAGTGACAGTGCATGCATCAGTGACACTGTCCCTCTTGTCCACCTGTTGGAGCACATGCTGTGTGGAATAATGGACAGGGCACTTGAGGCAGAACAGAGGCAGGAAGAGGAGGACTTCCTTACCTCTCAAGGCCCCCTTTATCCAGACAGTGTTCCTGCGTGCCCGCCGTTTACACAGAAAGAGGATGAGGAGGAGGAGGAGGATTGTGTCAGCATGGAGGTGGAGCCTAGCACTCAGCATCAGCAGCAGTCTTCAAGGGATCATTTACAGTCACAAGAAACCCATGGACTTGTACGTGACTGGGAGGAGGTGGCTGCAGATCATGTCATCCTTAGTGACCCAGAGGACTCCGGACCGAATACCTCAGCAAACCTATGCTACATAGCCTCCCTGATCCTGCAAAGCATGCGGAAGGATCCTCGTATTCGTGGTATCAATGAGAGGGATCATTACTGGCTGGCAACCGTCCTTGATCCACGTTACAAGGGTAAGGTTGCGGACCTTATCTTGCCATTGCAGAGGGAGCAGAGGATGAAACATCTTCGGGAGACCTTGCAGAAATGTTGGTGCAACGCGTTTCCAGAGCCTGGGAGGTTACAATTTTTTGGTCCTCCTGGACAACATGTTGCTGAGGCTTCGGTCAGTCACAGAAGGAGCAGTGGAGAAGGTGGCCATCTGACCAATGCGTTCAGACAATTTTTTAGTCCGCAGCCCCAAGGTATGATCGGTTCCAGCAACCATCGCCAGCGTCTGATTCACATGGTGCAGGAATACCTAGGGGCAAGATCAGACTTGGACACCTTTACTACCGAAAATCCTCTGGGTTACTGGGTCTTGAGGATGGATCACTGGCCAGAGCTTGCACAGTATGCAATAGAGCTACTGGCCTGTCCTGCAACCAGTGTTCTTTCGGAACGCACATCACAGGGTGCGCCTGTCCACCGAATCAGTCAATCGGTTGACCTTCATAAAAATGAATCAGTCTTGGATCACCAGCTACCAAGCACCTGATGCTGATGTAACCAAATTATTTTATTTTTTTTAATGTGAGATCCCTTCAAGACTGCCTATGCTGATGCTGAGTGACTATCCTGTTATGCTGAGTGACTATCCTCTTCCTCCTGAATGTTCATGCTGATAGCTTGTAAGAACATTTTTGGTTCTGGGCTCCGCCACCAGTGGCTAAGGCCCAATTTTTCAGCCCCTGTTTAACAGAGGCGTGTAATTACAATTTTTGATGCAATACTTTGCAGCAGGGCTCATTCCTGCGCTCATACTAGAGTATCCGTGAGGGGTTGCAGTGTTGTGGCACCAGCACCAGTGCCTTAGCCCCAATTTTTCAGCCCCTGTTTAACAGGGGCATGTAATTACAATTCTTGATGTAATATTTCACAACAGGGCTCGTTCCTGCGCCCACCAAGAGTAACTGTGAGGCCTTACAGTGTTGTGGCAACACCTCCACACCGTCCAACACCAAAGGCCCAATTTTTCTGACCCTGTTCAACAGGGGCATGTAATTACTATTCTTGATCTAATATTTCACAGCAGGGCCCGTTCCTGCACCCACCAAGAGTAACTTTGAGGGCTTACAGTGTTGTGGCAACACTAACACCTAAGGTCCAAGTTTCTGCAGAGTATATAGGGCAGGCCCCTACTTTCAAACATCCAACTTACAAAAGACTCCTACTTGCAAATGGAAGGAGACAACAGGAAGTGAGAGGAAATCTACCCCTAGGAAGGGAAATTCTCTACTGTATGAGTTCCTTGTTTCACTAAAAAACCCACATTTTCAAAATCCAATTGTCATTGGGACAGAAAGTGAGGTGAAATCTTCTGAACAGGTGCACAGACAGCAAAACAAATGTTACAGGGGTGATAATTCTTCCCCATGTTTTCCAAAAATCTAAAAATGGATTTTTTTGGCTGGAGCTACACGTAAATAATGTACCAGTTCAAATTTACAAACAGATTCTACTTAAAAACAAACCTACAGTCCCTGTCTTGTTTGCACCGCCTGTATACTGCTGTTCAGAGTATATAGGGCCTGGGGGCCCCACGCCTTTCCTTTTTTTTTATTTGGGGGCAGGGTTCCCCTTAATATTCATACAAGACCCAAAGGGGCTGGTAATGGGCTGGGGGGGTTCTCAATGATTTCCATCCATATTGCCGGGACCAGACATGACATTAAAGCCGCAAGCAGTTTTAAGTGACTTTTTTTCCATCAGAAATGTCATTTTGAGTAGGGACTGTTCTAAACACGGGAAACATGCGCCACTTTACAGGCATACTATAAACACTCCCCAGGCATGATATTTAAAGGAATATGTCACTTTTATTTTTTCACTTTAAGCATCATTAACCACTTCAAGACCGCCGCACGACGATGTACGTCCAAACTTTGAACGGGGATATCGTTGTTATGGCAGCAGCTAGCTGCCATAACCCCGGTATCCCCATTTTCGTGCGGCAGCCGGCTGTCGGATAAAAGTGGTCCCTGCGGCGGATTCGCCGCGAGATCACTTTTATAGGTGGCAGGAGAGGGCCCCCCTCCCGCCGTGATCCGGTGCCCTCCGCCGCTTACCGGAGCCGTCGGTAGCGGCGGAGGCGATCGCGTCCTCCTCCGTGGTTTATCTGGAGACGAGTGAGGCCAAGATGGTGCTCACTCGTCTCCATGACACTGCTGGGCGGAAGCGACGTCAAAACGTCACTTCTGTCCACGCCTCTTAAAGGCACATTTTTTCAAATGTCATTTTTCTTAATTTATTTATTTTTTTTTTTTTCTTAAATTGCATTTTAGTGTAAATATGAGATCTGAGGTCTTTTTGACCCCAGATCTCATATTTAAGAGGTCCTGCCATGCTTTTGTCTATTACAAGGGATGTTTACATTCCTTGTAGTAGGAATAAAAGTGACACCATTTTTTTTTTAAAAACAGTGTAAAAATAAATAAAATATTGTAAAATAAATAATAAAAATAAAAAAAAAAATTTTAAAACCCCCCCTGTCCCAACGAGCTCGCGCGCAGAAGCGAACGCATACGCGAGTAGTGCCCGCATATGAAAACGGTGGTCAAACCACACATGTGAGGTATCGCAGTGACCGGTAGAGCGAGAGCAATAATTCTAGCCCTAGACCTCCTCTGTACCGCAAAATATGCAACCTGTAGAATTTTTTAAACGTCGCCTATGGAGATTTTTGAGGGTAAAAGTTTGACGCCATTCCATGAGCGGGCGCAATTTTCAAGCATGACATGTTGGGTATCAATTTACTTGGCGTAACATTATATTTCACAATATAAAAAAAAATTGGGCTAACTTTACTGTTGTCTTATTTTTTTATTCAAAAAATGATTTTTTTCCAAAAAAAGTGCGCTTTTAAGACCGCTGCGCAAATACGGTGCAAAAAAGAGTATTGCAATGACCGCCATTTTATTCTCTAGGGTGTTAGAAGAAAAACCATATATAATGTTTGGGGTTCTAAGTAATTTTCTAGCAGATAAACCTGTTTTAAACATGTAAACACCTAAAATCCAAAACAAGGCTGGTCCTTAAGTGGTTAAAATCACTGCTCCCGAAAAAACTGCCGTTTTTAAAACTTTTTTTTTGCATTGATACATGTACCCTGGGGCAGGACCCGGGTCCCCAAACCCTATTAAGGACAATAACTTGCATATTAGCCTTTAAAATTCACACTTTTGATTTCTCACGCTCGAGTCCCATAGACTTTAACCAGGTTAGAAAGTTTGCGCAAACTTTCGGTCCGTTCGAATGTTCTGATGCGAACCAAACCGGGGGGTGTTCGGCTCATCCCTATCCACAACATCCACATCAACTAAAATAAAAAAACACACCCTGTATTAGAAATATGCAGGCATTCGTCTATTACCTGAAGCTGTGGTCTCAGACACTCACCTGTTGTGGTCACTATTGCGCCCAATTCATAAACATCTCCCTCCTCATCCTCTGCTTGCGGTTTTGGGATTTCCCCTTCTTTAGGATGTGTGGGGTCCCTGGTGTCCTCAGATGTCCCAAGTCTTTCTCCCCTATGTGAATAAAAAATTGGTATACTTAGCACACAGATATTTGAGGGCAGAAACAGGAATATGAAACATTGTTTGGAAGTGTTGTACAATTGTCTGTTTTGGCAGAGTTCCAAGCTGAACAACATTTTATTTCCTTCTAAAGCTGGAATACTTCCCTTTTTTGTTAAAGTATCACACATGTAGAGACCCCTAGTATCCACTGGAGCACCTGTGTGGGACACCCTAAAAAGTTTGTTCTGGTGTCCCACACTAGTGCTCCTGCGTCCAGATGTGTAAACAGCTGCTTAGTGTCCTCTCCCCAAAAGGGGGCGAACGAACAATGTTTCCTTTGACAGATTACTGTGCCCATGAACATGAAAGTTGCCATTTTAAACTGTACAACAGTAAAGAAAAGCACATGGAGCAGCATGCAAGTAATAATAATAATAGGAACACATGACAAGTACTTACTTTTTAGAAGCAGTTTCCTGATATTTCTGTACTGATCATGCTCCCTCAATTTGAGGTCTGACCATCGTTTCCTCAATTGCTCCTTGGATCGCTTTACCCCAAAATTCCTGTGCAGACTCTTCACAACTTTAATCATGATCTTGGCCTTTCTCACATTTGGGTTTGGGTAAGGTCCATCCTTCCGTCATAGTCGGCCCTCTTCAAGATGTCCACCATCTCTATAAAGGACATATTTGAGGCCTTAAATCTCCTCCGGGATCGAAACATTTGTGGCTCCGGCCTTTCGTCGTTGCTGCTCTCCTCTGCATGCACCTGTTGTCTCTCCACCATGTGCTCTCCCACTGCGCCGAAAGAGAAGGGGCGGGAAATATACTAGAAAGAACGTCAGGGGCGGGCAGAGTTTCACGCATGCACAGTGTATATACAGCATAACACGCGTGTCTCATACGTACGATCTGTGAGCGGAGGACAGAGTAACAGAAGCAACGATCGTTATAATGAAGGTACAATTTTAACTTGGTGCATCAGTGGTCTATACTGCATATAGATTGAGGCCTATATTGGGTCAACATAGGAGAGTTTCGCCCGACATTAGGATTTGTCTTGTGTTGTGTCTTGCAGAGAAAATGGATGCCTTCAATGATAGGGAATTTCTAGGAATATTCATTGATATGTTCAGGACGCTGCCCTGTCTGTGGCAGCTGAACCACCCATTTTTTTAAAATCAAACAAAGAGGCAGGCAGCGCTGGAGAAACTGCTTGAATTTATAAAGCCGATGATCCCCACGGCAGACATCAAGTATTTATCATCCAAAATTGGTGGTATGAGGAGCACTTGTAATAGGGAGCGCAAGAAGGTCCAGGATTCCCTGAGATCAGGAGCAGCAGGTGACATTTATGTACCCAGGCTGTGGTACTATGACAGACTGCATTTTCTGTCAGATCAGAGGGAACCCAGGCCAGCACTCTCCTGTCTTCCTTTAAGGCTTCCTTCCCCCCCAGCTGAGGCTTCCGACGACCAACCTGGGCCTTCCAGGCAGCAACATGTGCAGGAGCCCAGCTTGAGTCAGGTATAGCATTCTTTAAATTATTTCTGGTTGTCAAATTAATGATGTTAAATAGATGTTAGTTTTGATCACTAATTTATGATTTCACAGAGTGTTTTACATAGCAATAGACAGTAGTGGCCACAAATGATTGGGACAAGAATGAAAAATGCTGGGGTCAGAATGATAGTTTTTTTCTATTGATTAACATTCAATTTGCAACAGTCATGAGCTGAAAATTGTGTGTGATTGATGAACCAAAAACTAAAACTATGTCCCTTTTTCACACACAGGAAAGCCTCGGCCAGGCCGTGGAAAGTGGCAGCCAGGAGGTGGCCGGGCCCAGTAGCCTGCCCAAATCCCAGGTCCTTCCCCTCGGCCTTCCACAAAAAAGTGCCAGGAAGAGGAGTAACCTGGAGGTGGCAGCACTGGGCCTCATTAAGGAGGCTAATGACGCCCTGAAAGCCCCCCTTGATGATCTAAAGGCCTATGGCATGTATATAGCCTCAAATTTGCAGCAAATGGAGGAGGCCTATTTATGAAGGCTACTGCAGCCCTCAGAAACCCCCCCCCCAGGCTTCAAGAGGACTATGCCTACATGTCAGCCTGCAAAATGCTGGAAATGGAGTAGGGCCAACGCCTCTTATGTGAGGAAGTTATGTTACAAGCCCTAAATAAGGAGTTGAGGGGTGAACTCACAAGCCAAAGCTATGTTTGTGAGTTGAACCATGGTCCTCCTCCTCCTCCTGCCACAACTCCAACACATGAGCCACAGCCTGGAAGGAAGCATGTAAGGAAGACAAGAGAGTGATGGCCTGGGTTCAGTCTGACAAAAGATGCAGGCTGTGGTATAACCACAGCCTGGGGACAGATATGTATTCTGCTGCTGTTCCTGATCTCTTGTAGTCCTGGACCGGATTGTGCTCACTATTATAAGGACTCCTCAGGTCACCAATTTTGACTGTAAAATAATTGATGTGTGCCCTGGGGTACAAAGGCTTCACAAATTTCACCAGTTTCTCCAGCGTTGCCTTCCTCTTTCTTTTGTTATGACCCAGAATAAATGGCTATTTATTTTTCACAAATACTTGCCTATGTGTTTTACTTCAAAAAGGACAGTTTGTTTGTGAGTAGGCAGGTACATTTCCTAAATACAATGTCAAATTAACAAGGGACACCAACACAAACCAACCTCCTTGAGGTTAAAAAATACAAGATAATAATGGTGTTGTGGTAACTTGACACACAAAACGAGAAATAATATTACGGAGAGCACTATAAAAAACAAAAAAAAATGTAGATCTTGATAAAAAAAAAAATCTAAACAAAATTTAGAAACATTATGGAGATCTGACGAAAAAAAAAAATATTATTCAGGAGATCACAAGAAATAATAAAGAAATCAGTTTTCAGAACTCTATGTGAATATGAGCAGCAAAACAACTTAATTATTCTAGCATTATAAAGAAGAAGAGAATGCACTGCATTAAACTATTTAAAAAATTGCAGCGTGACAAATGTGCTATCTCCATTATGAACGGTAGTTTTACCAGGCCGAGTGCTTCCATCTCGTAATTTATTCTGAGCATGCGTGGCACTTACTGCATCAGAATTGTGTACACAAGATCGGAATTTACGAGAACGGATTTTGTTGTTGGAAAATTTGAGCTCCAGATCTCAAGTTTTGTGCGACAGAAATTCTGATGGAAAATGTCCGATGGAGCCTACACACGGTCAGAATTTCCGCCAAAAAGCTCCCATCGAGCATTTTCCATTTGAAAATCTGACCGTGTGTATGAGGCATTAGACTGTGAAGAACAAGATGCTCGGGCCTGACGACGAAGGGGAGGGCCCAGAGGTAGAGATAGTCAGCGTGGAACATATTCCAGAGGGTAGTATTGGGGGGCATTAGTGGTAGGTAGACTAAAGCACATAAACCCAAGGTAAGTATAGTACCAAGTCCTAGTTGCAATCTCGGAACACCCAATAAGAGAATAGTATGCGACCGGTCTAAACTACATGGCATGCTCACCAATGTCAGGCGCCTGGCGGACAAGATGGGTGAACTAGAGATACTGTTGTACAAGGAGGATTTTGTGGGAATTTCAGAGACCTGGTTCAACAGCTCTCATGATTGGCTGACCATTCAAGGGTATACCCTTTATTACAGGGATAGAGGGTAAAAAAAGGGGAGGGGTATGCCTATATATCAAGAATAATGTACAAGTGAATGTGAGAGATAACATCACTAAGGGAGCTAGGGAGGAGGTGGAATCCTTATGGGTAGAGCTTCAAAGGGATGGAGCTAAGAGGAAAATATTACTGGGAGTATGCTATAGGCCACCTAAATTGAGGGAGGAGGGGGAGACAGATCTCCTATCACAAGTTGGATTAGCAGCAAGGATGGGAAATGTTATCATAATGGGGGATTTTAATTATCCAGACATAGACTGGGCGGAGGGAACCACACATTTGTCTAAGGCTCGCCAGTTCCTAAATGTCTTGCAGGACAATTTCATGGTTCAGATGGTAGAACACGAAGGAGAGATTGGTTTGCTTTAAGAGCATATTAAATAAGGGCATTAGCCAATACATCCCATTGAGTAATAAATTTAAAAAAACAAACAAGTCCTGGATGGCTTAACTCCAATGTAAAAATGCATATAAAAGCAAAGGAGAAGGCCTTCAAAAAATACAAGGTTGAGGGATCATCATCAGCATTCAGACTTTATAAAGAATGCAACAAGAAATGTAAGGGTGCAATTAGGGCAGCTAAGTTAGAACACAAAAGACTCATAGCGGAGGACAGCAAAAAAAATCCCAAGAAATTCTTTAAGTATGTAAACAGTAAAAAAGGGAGGACAGACCATATTGGCCCCATAAAGAATGAGGAAGGACATCTGGTTACAAAGGATGTGGAGATAGCGAAGATATTGTATTTATTCTTCTCCTCAGTCTTCACAAGGTAATCGGGGGGCTTCAGTAACCAAAACTGCAGTGTTTATCCTCATGACACATCACAGGAAGCACCTCCATGGTTAACAGAGGACAGAATTTAAATTAGACTTGGGAAACTTAACATTAATAAATCACCAGGACCAGATGGCTTGCATCCGAGGTTACTTAGGGAACTCCGTCAAGTAATTGCCAGACCATTCTTCCTAATTTTTACTGACAGTCTACTGACTGAAATGGTACCAGGTGATTGGAGAAAAGCCAGTGTAGGTCCCCTAGGGTTCTCTGCTGGGACCAATACTATTTATTTTGTTCATAAACTAAGCTAAACAGGGCAATAACTTCTCCGCAGGATGGGGGAACCTTGCAAAAAGATCTGAACAAATTAATGGGGTGGGCAATTACATGGCAAATGAGGTTTAATGTAGAAAAATGTAAAATAATGCATTTGGGTGGCAAAAATATGAATGCAATCTATACACTGGGGGGAGAAACTCTGGGGGACTCTAGGATGGAAAAGGACCTGGGGGTCCTAGTAGATGATAGGCTTAGTAATTGCATGCAATGCCAAGCTGCTGCTAACAAAGCAAACAGAATATTGGCATACATTAAAAAGAGGATCAACTCCAGAGATAAAACGATAATTCTCCCGCTCTACAAGACTCTGGTCTGGCCGCACCTAGAGTATGCTGGTCAGTTCTGGGCACCAGTCCTCAGGAAGGAAGTACTGGAAATGGATTGAATACAAAGAAGGGCTACTAAGCTAATAAAGGGTCTGGAGGATATTAGTTATGAGGAAAGGTTGCGAACACTGAGCTTATTCTCTCCGGAGAAGAGACACTTGAGCGGGGATATGATTTCAATTTATAAATACCATACTGGTGACCCCACAATAGGGTTACAACTTTTTCATGGAAGGGAGGTTAACAAGACACGTGGCCACTCATTAAAATTCGATGAAAAGAGGTTTAACCGTAAACTACGTAGAGGGTTCTTTACTATAAGAGCAGCAAGGATGTGGAATTCCCTTCCACAGGCAGTGGTCTCAGCGGGGAGCATGGATAGTTTCAAAAAAGCCAAGCACCTGAACAACCACAACATACAGGGATATACAATGCAATACTGACATATAATTACACACATATGTAACTATGTAACTATGATTAAACTAAGATTGAACTGTTTGGCCTTAATTCTAAACATTATTTCTGCAGGAAATCAGGCACCGCTCATCATCTGCCCAATAACATCCCAACAGTGAAGCATGGTGGTGATAGAATCATGCTGTGGGGGTGTTTTTCCAGCAGCAGAAACTGGGAGACAGGTCTGGGTTGAGGGAAAACTGAATGGAGAAAAGTGCAATGAAAACCTTTTCCACAGTGCTCAGAACCTCAGACTGGGCCGAAGCTTCACCTTTCCCTTTGACAACGATCCTAAGCACACAGCCAAAACAACACAGGAGTGGCTTAGGATGCCCTAGAGTGGTCCAGCCAGGGTCCTGACTTGAACCCTGTTAAAAATCTCTGAAGACACCTGAAAACGGCTGTCCAGTGACGGTCCCCATCCAACCTAACTGAGCTTGAGACAATTTGTAAATAATGGCAGAATAGCCTCCAACCCAGGTGTGCAAAGCTTGTGGCATCATACCTAAAAAGACTTGAGGCTGTAATTGCTGCCAAAGGTGCTTCAACAAAGTACAGAGTAAAGGATCTTTTTAATAATTTCACAGAAATTTCTAAAATTCAGTCTTTCACTTTGTCATTATGGGGTACTGAGCATAGATTAATAAGAAAAAATGTGAATGTACTGTAATTAAGTGTTGGTATGGGTATGAGTACTGGCCATCTTTGGAACTGATTCTAGCCTATCATTTTCTATTCTGTAAAAAATGGAGTAAAGTTTTACCATGTGTAGGCCAAATAGATATGTTGGCAAAATCAGTAAACCACGACGAGTCACTAAAAAACAGGTAAATATTTAAATTATTAAATTATTCTTGGAGATTCATCTGCCCATATGACCATGATAAAAGTGCACTAAGTCTCAGTTCACACCTATGCAGTTTTCCTTTGATCCGTTTATGCAGTGCTTTTTGCTGTGGGTTTAGCGTTTTTGCACAAGCGATTTTTTAATGGTTTTTTTTGGCCAATTTGTTGTTGGGCAGATTCAAAACGCAAAATGCATATTGTGGCAAAATCTCTGCAAAATTGCGGCAAAAAACACACTACATGCTTTTCTGCAGCTTGTCCATTGAAGCCTAATAAAACAAAAATGCAAAAAAAAAGAAAAACCCACATTTTTACATTTAAAAAAGTACTTGACCTTTTCCGCAGCGGCTGAAAAAAGCATAGACGTGTCTCATAGAAAACCATGTTAAAAGAACAGTAGTGTGTTTCTGCAAAAAGCACCAAAAAATGCATAGGTGTGTAGATAGTCACACCTCACCAAGAATGCAATGTTTGCTAATGCCTGGTTAATATTATAGTGTGGTATGTACATAATGGTAGGTAGGTATAATTTCCTACATTGTAATAGGAATGTACGCATTAAGAGATTATCCAACATGTTGTGTGGGATGACGGGCACTTTCAACACTCAGAAAGGCCATTTATTGCTGTGGCACATAAGTTAAAAGTTCTCAGAGCTCTTTCATGACCTTGACTGGAGCCTTCCAGCTGCCAATGTATCCTAAGATCACAATATATTTTTGAATGTGTTAAAAAAAAGTTGACAATAGACAAGTAAGTTGTGAAACATATATTGTCTTCCTAACATTGACTGTGGTGAATTATGACAGAGAACACAGGAATATCTCAAAACGCATTTCATTTCAAATAAGGTTGTTTAGCTGATAACATGACATTTAATGGAGTTCTAAAGCTTGAAAGCAATGCATAAAAAAAAACTGTATCATATATTATAAGAGTATCAGGGCTCTAACATGTCTGGTTAATTAACATTTATGTTATATTTTCTTGTAATCATTCAAATACCGATACTTTAACCGTTTCCCGACCAACCGCCGCAGTTACACTGCGGCAGGTTGGCTCCCCTGCACGAGCCGTCGTAGCTATACGTTGGCTCGAGGGGTTGGGATAGCAGGAGTCGGGATAGCGGGGGTGCCGATGCTCGTGGCTGACGGTCGCGATGACCACCGGCCACAAGCGATTGTGACCAAGAGACACAGAACAGGGATGAGTGTGTGTAAACACACACACTTCCCTGTTCTGTTCCTGTCTGACAGGAGTGACAGATTATGTGTTCCTAATAGCTAGGAACCACGATCTGTCACTTCCTCTAGTTAGTCCCCTCCCCCTTCAGTTAGAATCACCTCCCAGGGAACACAGTTAACCCCTAGATCACCCCCTAGTGTTAACCCCTTCACTGCCAGTGACATTTTTACAGTAATAAATGCATTTTTATAGCATTGATCGCTGTATTAATGCCAATGGTCCCAAAAATGTGTCAAAATTGTCCAATGTGTCCACCATAATGTCGCAGTCACAATAAAAATCTTAGATCGCCGCCATTACTAGTAAAAAAAAAAAAAATAATAATAAAAATGCTATAAATCTATCCCTTATTTTGTAGACACTATAACTTTTATGCAAACTAATGAATATACGCTTATTGCAATTTTTTTTTACCAAAATATGTAGAATACATATCGGCCTAAACTGAGAAAAAATTTGCTTTTTTTTTTTAAAAAAATGGGGATATTTATTATAGCAAAAAGTACAAAATAATGCTTTTTTTTCCAAAATTGTCACTCTTTTTTTGTTTATAGCGCAAAAAATAAAAACCGCAGAAGCGATCAAATACCACCAAAAGAAAGCTCTATTTGTGTGAAAAAAGGACATCAATTTTGTTTGGGTACAACGTCGCATGACCGCGCAATTGTCAGTTAAAGCGATGCAGTGCCGAATAGCAAAAAGTGCTATGTTCAGGAAGGGCGTAAATTCTACCAGGGCTGAAGTGTTTAAACAAAGCTATATGAAACTGGGTGGGTTGTCAGCTGGAAGCCTTGAGCACAACCATCACCTAGTCCAGATGAAATATGCCCAATTGGACAGCAATTGTCTTTTAACTAGGGTTATTGTAAATGTTAAAAGACAAAACTGATTGTCTAGGGTCTTTGGTCAGCTTTGGAAAGTCAGTACAGAAAAACATTATTCAGCATGATGCAACCTAATCCACAAAATCAAATGAAGAAATATGTATCCCCACCCAGATTTTTTTGTAGTTTTGGATAGAGTGGAGATGGGTTAGAACCCCTATCAGGTTGCTGTTGTTCTCTGTGCACCCAGTGAGGAAGATTGACCTACCATTGTCATCAGGAAGAAACATTATGAGAAATGCAGCATTTTAAAGTTTCCATCAGAACAGGATTAGATCAGTTATCATGCAACAATGGTGACTGTTGAGGGACAACTATCTAGGAGGGAATTTCTTTGGGGTGATGTCCTCTCATTTCCTGTTGTCTGCATAGCAGGAAGTGAGGGAATCTCTCCCCAACAAGAAACACACATCAAAATTAAGAAAGGAAAAATTAAGAAAGGAAAAACCCTGATAACATGTTTTGACTATAGATGCACAATAAATGCTGAAAAAGCACAATCCTCCAGTATCATATTCATATCTGGAAACTGGTTTAATTAACCTTTATCATCAGAATAGGCATTTTATGTGCTTGGTACTGGGGGTATGGCTATCTCATCTCTAGAAATGCATTGCTTGTTCTTTAATCTTTACAATTAAATTTCCTTTCTTAAATAAAACCTTTTCCATTTGCATTTTGTATAAACCATATCAATCATTATGGCATTCGCAAATCAAAGATCCCAATGCAGTCAACAAATTAAATACTATTCACAGCATAAACTTAATATAGACGATGAGTCATTTAATGAAGATAAAATAAATGTGAAAGCTGTTCATTAACACGTTATAAGTTTAATTTTAATGAACCCATCTTATATTTCTATTGTAATTTTCAAAAGGGAAAGCACAAAATCACAATAAGTAGATTGAAAAGCACTTAATTTCACAGTAACCCGAAGATGACTTTGATATGACAGTAATGGTCTTGCTGTATACTCAAATAACATCAACCATTTTTAATATATGAAGACGTTAATCTCCTTAAATAAACCATATTACAATGCAGCTGGCATATTTCATGCAAATAGTGTCAGTGGCAACACTATTAAATATCAGTTATTACTCAATCTAGATTAGCTTGATTTACATATTTATTGTCTTTACTGTTTTACTTGAACATAGTATTACCTTTTCTCCTTTATCTTGTATAAAGTCAAACTTGAGTCTGGCAAGACAATAACCTTGAAATCCTGAAATTGCTGAATTTCTAAGCCTTAAAGTGGACTTGACCTTAAAAAAGTAAAGATGTGATATCTTATTGGGAGCATTTGGAAATGTTAATTGTGCCAAAGCAGTATCCTGAAATAATTATTTTTATCTTGAGTTTCTTGTGAAAAATTGCAGTGCACTTCCTGTACCTAGGCACTCATATACCTTGAATGTTATAGTGGGATATGTGGAATGTTTGACTACCAAAGGCTGACTGCTAGTTTCAGAAGATTTGGAGTGAGATTGGTGAGGTCATGACTGTGCTGTCCACTGTTCTCCTTGCTGGAGAGAAAGCTCTATCTAGAGACCTGCAGTACAAGGCTTTTTCCTTCATTTATTCTGTGGATCTGTGCTTTCTCCACCTCTCCTGCTGTTTCTTGAATATCCCTCTCTGAGTCATCATATCCCCAGTCTTTGGGAAGGGGGCACCTCTGACATAAGCAAGCAATTTCTATCTTTACCAAGACAGATGTATCAACAAAAAGATGTGAAACAGGGCATGGTAAGTCAGTAACAGGGAAATATTAGCAGCAGATAGCCTATAGGAAATACTGGTGACTAGTCTTTTACCCTCTGCTTGCCTTTTTTTGTGCACAACTTCCACAGTAAACAGTTCTCTGTAAAGGATATATTTACTAAGAGAAAATCAACCTGTTTCTGAAAAAGCTGATCGCTTGCCTGACTTGCTGGTCCACTTCAATGCGTCCTGAATTACCGAGCCAGAAGCTCTCAGCAAGTAAAATCAGATTTAATTCAGAACACCTGATCTACATATAGGTTCTGGGTCAGTGACCTAAGTTCCCACAGCCATTTGATTAGCATAATAGTCAGAGAACTCCCCATTTCTCGCAACCCAGGTTCTTATTGGTCACTATTTTCCCTATATTACAATTCAATAATAATCTATATTCGGCCACAACATTTATGTTGCAACCAGAAACTTTAAAGAAGCCTGTAAAGAAGGAAAAAGGGGGCCTGGAAAAAAAGGCAGCAATAGTATCTTCCATATAAAACAATAACAGAAAACACACTGGCAGGTCCAGGCAAAAAAAAAGGAGCTGGCAAAAAAATAGTCAGGCAAACTATATAACAGTGGTAATTGTGTAAATTGCCGAGCTAAAATGTGATAATATGCAAAAGTGACTCAAACTCAAATAAAGTGAAACATAGCAAATAAAGTATATATATATATATATATATATATATATATATATATATCACATATGTATGTGTGAAAATAATTATAAAAAAGTCCAAATTAAAAACACTGCAGTGACACTTTGAAGGAAGAAAGTGTTCAGTCCACTTTGGCAGTCACTGCGTGAAATATCACCAACCACAAGAGGTGGACTCTTACCAGAACACGAGGACTCCACTACAGAGTCAAATCAGCATATACAGTATCTCAGAAAATTACACCCCTTATATTTTATTATATCTGTTCATGTGACAACACTGAAGAAATGACACTTTGCTACAATGTAAAGTAGTGAGTGTACAGCTTGTATAACAGTGTAAATTTGCTGTCCCCTCAAAATAACTCAACACAGCCATTAATGTTTAACCTCTGGCAACAGAAGTGAGTACACCCCTAAGTGAAAATGTCCAAATTGGGCCCAATTAGCCATTTTCCCTCCCCGGTGTAATGTGATTTGTTGGTGTTACAAGGTCTCAGGTGTGAATGGGGAGCAAGTTTGTTAAATTTGGTGTTATAGCTCTCACTTTCTCATACTCTGGTCGCTGGAAGTTCAACATGACACCTCATGGCAAAGCACTCTCTGAGGATCTGAAAAAAAGAATTGTTGCTCTACATAAAGATGGCCTAGGCTATAAGAGGATTGCCAAGACCCTGAAACTGAGCTGCAGCATGGTGGCCAAGAACATACAGCGGTTTAACAGTACATGTTTCACTTAGAACAGGCCTCGCCATGGTCGACCAAAGAAGTTGATTGCACATGCTCAGTGTCATATCCAGAGGTTGTCTTTGGGAAATAGACATATGAGTGCTGCCAGCATTGCTGCAGAGGTTGAAGGGGTGGGGGGGTCAGCCTTTCAGCTCAGACCATATGCTGCATACTACATCAAATTGGTCTGCATGGCTGTCGTACTAGAAGGAAGCCACTTATAAAGATGATGCACAAGAAAGCCTGCAAACAGTTTGCTGAAGACAAGCAGACTAAGAACATGGATTACTGGAACCATGTTCTGTGGTCTGATGAGACCAAGATAAACTTATTTGGTTTAGATGGTGTCAAGCGTGTGTGGCGACAACCAGGTGAGGAGTACAAAGACGAGTGTGTCTTGCCTACAGTCAAGCATGGTGGTGGGAGTGTCATTGTCTGAGGCTGCATGAATGCTTCCGGCACTGGGGAGCTACAGTTCATTGAGGGAACCATTAATGCCAACTAGTACTGTGACATACTAAAGCAGAGCATTAACCCCTCCCTTCGGAGACTGGGCTGCAGGGCAGTATTGCAACATGATAATGACCTCAAACACACCTCCAAGATGACCACTGCCTTGCTAAAGAAGCTGAGGGTAAAGGTGATGGACTGGCCAAGAATGTCTCCAAACCTAATCCCTATTAAGCATCTGTGGGGCTTTCTCAAACGGACGGTGGAGGAGTGCAAGGTCTCTAACATCCACCAGCTCTGTGATGTCATCATGGAGGAGTAAAAGAGGACTCCAGTGGCAACCTGTGAAGTTCTGGTGAACTCCATGCCCAAGAGGGTTAAGGCAGTGCTGGAAAATAATGGTGACCACACAAAATATTGATACTTTGGTCCCAATTTGGACATTTTCATATAAGTGTGTACTCACTTTTGTTGCCAGCGGTTTAAACATTAATGGCTGTGTGTTGAGTTATTTTGAGGGGACAGCAAATTCACACTGTTATACAAGCTGTACACCCACTACTTTACATTGTATCAAAGTGTCATTTCTTCAGTGTTGTCACATGAAAAGATATAATAAAATATTTACAAAAATGTGAGGGTTGCACGCATTTTTGTGAGATACTGTATGTGACAATCCCACCAAGCATAAAAACCCTCTCATATTGTTTCGTTGAAGTACATGTAATCCATGGACTCATGCAGTATGGGGCTGAGCTGTGCTCCCGGGTCTTCCTCCACTGGCGATCCTTCAATAATAAGCAAAGAGCAATTTGCTGGTGGTACTGCCCCCGGAAGTGTCCTCCATGTATCTGCCTTCACAGGTTCCCTTTGATGGCTGTTGCATCCATTACTCATATAGAAGTTTTGGAAAATCTACCTCCAATATAAATTGTAGTCAGGTTACTAAAGTTATACTTCTTTGATCACTTCCCTGCTCTAGCATGCTGATTGAACAATGAAGGAATAGAAACATGCTAATTAGGTGACGCTGTTTTCTTCTTGCCTGTAATAAATGTTGACAAATTAAAGGATCACTAAAGATATATATATATTTTCTTAAATAACAAACATGTTATACTTACCTCCACTGTGCAGCTTGTTTTGCACAGAGTGGCCCCAAATCTGGTCTTCTTTGGTCCCTTGGCGGCTGTCTCGGCTCCCCCCCCCCGCAAGGACTCAACACCTTCATGCAAGCTCCCTCGCATGGTGTTGAGTGCTTGCGGGCACGCTCCCGTGATCTGCGTCATTGGATGTGATTGACAGCAGCGCGAGCCAATGGCTGCGCTGCTTTCAATCCATCCACTGTAACCAATCAACAGCCAGGCTGAGCGGCGAAGAGGATGTCGGGGGCGAGCGCAGGACTTTCGAGGGGTCAGGTAAGTAAAACGGGGGGCTGGGGGGACTGGTATTGTTGGATGTTCTTTCACCTTAATGCATTGAATGTATTAAGGTGAAAAAACTTTTACCTTTACAACCCCTTTAAGCTAAAATCACCATGCAATAAAGGCAGAGAAAGTCCCACTCTGCAAGGACTTACAGGGAACATGTATATATTTGTTATATTTTACTAGCAGTACTTAGAAATATATTTAATTATTTCCTGATTAACAGCTACCTGCTTTAAAGGGTGCTTTTTAATATTATCCTTGAGTTTGGCTTTAACTTATTCTTGAAGAACTGCAGTTGAGAGCGTGTGCTGCAATATGATTTACAGGTGATAATCTGCTTAATATAAATATAACCATTTTTCCAAGCAAATCTTTCTTTTTTTTTTTTTTTTTTTTTTTTTTTTTCTAATCTGAAACTTGTAAAAACAATATTGCTTCTTTTGAAATGAAAAAAATAAATGTTTGAAGTCAATAGGCTCCATTCACATCCGAGTGTCGCAATTTACTGGCGTTTTTCAGATGTTTTTATAAATGTTTTTCAGCTTTTTACAATCGCTTTAAAGCATTTTAGAAGCTTATTACAAATGTTTTACAGCTTCAGGCATTTTTGTTTAACCAATACAAAGCACTAGGGGGAGGAGAGGGAGAGGAAATTAGGGGTGTAGAGCTGCTGTTTGAGCAGAAAACGAGCGTCAAAACACTTTTAAAACGCAGGCGTTTCTATTGAAGTCTATGGGGCCAAAAATGCCTGTAATTTACCAAAAAGAAACTCATGTACTTTTTTGAGCGACAGGCATTTTGCTTCCGGCAACAGAACACTCAGATGTGAACAGGGGCTATTGAAATGAATGGAATCTGGCTTGTTGCGCTTTATGGAGCTACAAGTTTCAAGCAGAAAATCACTCAGGTATGAACAGGGTCTAAAGAATTCTGTTGCTTCTGTGTGTTTGTTTTTTCAAAGCCTCTAAGTGCAGAACTGTCTTTTTTAAAAATGCTTTTGTATATTTTTTATAATGGGCAGGGCTAACAATGGAATTTTTAAAAACACTTTTTATGTTTTTATTCAGACAAATAAGAAATATTGCATATCAGTACTAAGAGCCACCAGATGTAGTTTTCTGCTTCTATTTATGTGTTTTCAGGGGCTATTTACTTCCTCTTTAATGGCTCTCATTCTGGGTGGAGGTCATATGACGGCCTCCCAGAACGACCACTCTCGTGCGCCCATGGGGGCGCATATTATGGCGATCGTTGGTGCGGTGTGTCAGTCTGACACACCGCTACACCATTCTCTGTAAAGAGCCTCTGACGGAGGCTCTTTACCACGTGATCAGTCGTGTCCAATCAGGGCTAATCACGATGTAACCAGGAAGAGCCGTTGATCGGCTTTTTCTCACTCGCATCTGACAGACGCCAGTAGAGGAAAGCCAATCAGCTGCTCTCCTGATGGGGGGGGGTCTGTGCTGATTGTTTATCAGTGCAGCCTCCCCTCGGATGCCCACCCAGGACCACCAGGATGCCGCCAGGACCACCAGGGATGCCACCACACTGGATAACCAGGTGTGCCTCCCTAGACCACCACGGAAATGCCAATCAGTGCCCAGGCAGCTGCCAATCAGTGCCCATCCCTAATGCCTTCCAGTGCCAGTTCCATCAGAAAAGCCTATCAATGCCATCTATTAGTGCCGCATATCAGTGCCACGTATCAGTGCCACTCATAAGCACCCATCATTGCAGCCTTTCAGAGCCCATCAGTGTCACCTATCAGTGCCCACCAATGCCACCCATGAGTGCCCATCAGTGCCACCTATCAATGCCCATCAGTGCTGTATATCAGTGCCACCGATCAGTGCCGCCTATCAGTGCCCATCGTCAGTGCCCATTAGTGCCACCTTATTGGTGCCACCTCATTGGTTCCGCCTTATCAGTGGCCGTCAGTGCTGCCTTATCAGTGCCCATCAGTGAAGGAGAAAACTTACTTATTTACAAAATTTTATAACAGAAACAAAAGAAAAACTTTTTTTTTTTTTGAAAATTTTAGTTTTTTTTTTATTGGTTTAGCAAAAAATAAAAAATGCAGAGGTGATCATATACCACCAAAAGAAAGCTCTATTTGTGGGAACAAAATTATAAAAATTCTGTTTGGGTACAGTGTAGCATGACCGCGCAATTGTCATTTAAACAGCAACAGTGCTGAAAGCTGAACATTGGCTTGGGCAGGAAGGGGGTGTAAGTGCCCTGTATTGAGGAGGTTAAGGCCCTATTCATACTAGTGTGATTTCTTCTGCATCTGCCATCACACTGAAATGCATGACATTCAAAATCACATTTTTCTCTATGGTACCTATAGTATTCACTTCAATGCAACATGATGCAGTACCATTGTTGTTGCTTGTTTGTGTATTTTGTATCTGCCTTGAGTTCAGTTTTAAATGGTAAAGTGTAAGGCACTTTTTTATTTTTTATTTTCTTGTGCCATCAGCATGACCCCAGGATCATGTAGTATGAATCGAGCAGCATATATAATTGAAGAAAAAGATATGTTGGCTGACAAAGTGAGAAGACCGCCAATGCACATCTAAAACAATCTGTCAATCACTCAGTTTAAAGAGGCACGGCTACTTCGACTAACAGTTGTAACTCTGACAAAACAGCTACTGTTTGGAGTATGAGAATACATTCAAGATTCTAACTAGCTAAAGAAGGAACAGTATACATATTAGAGAACATTACAACCTTCATAGCCCAAATCAATTACAACTTCATGGAGTTTATCTTTAAAGTGTGATCGTTTGAAGCAGTTAATAAACTGACCAGAACAGATCTCCGTTCCCAGTGGAAGCCTGTTAAGGGGAAACATGTCGGGTGGAGCATGAGCCTGAGACATCACCACGCTGAACAGCTGACTGGTAGACACCATGGCTGATTCAAAACTACTTTTCTTACCTGCTTGAATTTATGGACTTTTTTCTTGTATGATTTGTTTTTTTAAATAAATACTTTTGCTGGAACATACTGCACCATGAAGCCCTCTTGTGTTCCTCCTTTTATTAGAATACCCAGATCCTGGCTTTTATGAGAGTGTCCTGGAGAGTGAAGTTTTTTCCTTGCTGATTCCTGGATAAACAGGTGGATTCCTCTCTGCTTTCAATCACTGTGAGTTTACCTGCCGGCAGGCTAATGCACAAGCGCTTCTGATCAATATCATTTGAGATCCAACAGATCTGGTAAGCAGTTTATATTTGCATTTTATGCTCCGTATTCCAGATGATTTGAATGAATATATGTCCTGCTTTCTGAGATTAAGTGAAGGACTTTTACATCTCCTAAATTTTGAAAAATCATTTTGGGACTTTCTGTTTTTGATGAATTCACTTTTGGTTTTATTCATTTATTTTTTATATCACATGGACTATTTGTTTTTGATACACCATTCAATGTTTCACATTATTATGTTTTAGAGAATCTGTTCACAACAATATTTATCGTTATTTGTAGCGGTTTCTTTGCGCATCTTTTTCTTTCTTAATATTGGTTTTGGTATTTGACCTATAGAGGTGCAGCATTTAATCACACTTTATTTAGTCATATCACTTGTGCACATATATATTTTTGTATATATTTATTATTATATAGTAGTTAGCGCAAATATCCCCTTCTTTTTTTTTAAGCAGAGGTCAAATCAGTATTCATCAGTATTGCTTGTAGGCAGTGCCCGGACAAGGTCATTCGGTGCCCCCCACCCACCGGGTGTAAAGAAAGAGTCAGTATAATTTCAAAACAAGAAAATACCAGTCCCTCCCTCCAACAGAGAGATCACTCCGCATGCAGCAGGCCGGATCTACAACACAGACTGTACACACGTACAGGAGGAGAGAGCAGTGAGTCAAGAATCAAATTATAAAAAACTTAAATGTGCAGCGCTAATAAGAACAGCCGCGCATGCGGTTCAAGCCTCGCTATGAGGATTGAATATTATTTACGCGTCAGACGTCAAAATGACGCTCTGTTTGTCAGGATGATGCTGGCATATGCGGGCCAGGCCTCACTGTTGGACAACCATTGTCTATCAGACCAAACGGCGCTGGCGTATGCGGACCAGGCCTCACTATGAAACAGCAAGCGTCAGGCCGCTAGACGTCCGCCTTCAATTTATATAGTATAGACACCTGCGGCTCAAGCCTCACTTTGGAGTGGCGAGAGCGACCCATGTGTCAGCAGCATCATTGGCCAAAAGACCTCTGACAAATAATATGGTATTATTCTCTTTTAACCACTTGCTGCCCGCCCGCCGTCATATGACGGCGCAGCCTTCCAGGCAGCCCAGGGGGCGCGCGATTGCCCGGTAACCGAGCAGGACCGTGGATCTGTGTGTGTAAACACACAGATCCATGTCCCGTCAGATGGGAGGAGACCGATGGTGTGTTCCTTGTACATAGGAACACTGATCGGTCTACTCCCCTTGTGAATCCCCTCCCCCCACAGTTAGAATCACTCCCTAGCAACACATTAACCCCTACAGCACCCCCTCCTGGTTAACCTCTTCATTGCCAGTCACATTTATACAGTAATCAATGCATTTTTATAGCACGGATCGCTGTATAAATGTGAATGGTCCCAAAAATGTGTCAAGATTGTCCGATATGTCCGCCGCAATATCGCAGTCACGATAAAAATCGCAGATCGCCGCCATTACTAGTAAAAAAAAAAATAATAATAAAAATGCTATAAATCTATCCCCTTATTTTGTAGACGCTATAACTTTTGCACAAACCAATTAATATACGCTTATTGCGATATTTTTTACCAAAAATATGTAGAAGAATACGTATCGGCCTAAACTGAGGAAAAAATTTGTTTAAAAAAAAAAAAAAATTGGATACTTATTATAGCAAAAAGTAAAAAATATTGTGTTTTTTTCAAACTTGTCACTTTTGTTTTATTTATAGCACAAGAAATAAAAACCGCAGGGGTGATCAAATACCACCAAAAGAAAGCTCTATTAGTGGGGAAAAAATGATAAAAATTTAATTTGGGTACAGTGTAGTATGACCGCGCAATTGTTATTCAAAGTGCGACAGCGCTGAAAGCTGAAAATTGGCCTGGGCAGTAAGGGGGTGAAAATGCCCTGTATGGAAGTAGTTAAAGAGAAACGGAAGTAGAAAAATACACTGATTGTGCAATCTAAGTGTACAACAATTAAATAAAATTTTTTTAAAAATGTAACATGCCAAGACAAGGTAGACACCCACCTGGGCTCATACACGAACACAGTAAACTTTAGCATGTATTAAAAATAAATGAATTTATAAAATACAATAATGTAATGATTATTTAAAATACAATAGAACCCAGAATTTCCTAAATATTGAGCACATCCTGAGTTGCACTGCGCCCTTTTAATAAAGGCATTAATGTCCGACTCCACAATCATACCAAATGGGGAGTGGGACTGCAACTCATAGATCCAGAAAGTTTTGCGGCGTGAGACGCCCCAGATCATAGCACCACCTCTCCATTGTTGAATATATCTATCTATGGTTAGAAATTCTGTACCTCTTGGATCTTGATTGTGGTGCTGTTGGTAATGTTTAGGCACACTATGTTGAGCGTTACCACTTTTGATTTTGGCTATGTGTTCATTGACGCTTGTTGTAAAAGAACATATCATCCAGTCAACATATTGTTTGCCGCAGGAGCAGGTTAGTAAACATACAAAATTCTTTGTGGCGCATGTAAAGAAATGTTTAATAGGATACACACGTTTAGTAGTCATGAATTTAAACTGTTTAGTTGTACATCTGCCATGCAATTTCACTCTCCACCTGCTCTAAGACATACAACAAATAGCAGCTAGACTTAAAATCAATTTACTGTATCAGATCAGGCAGCAATTGCGATTGGTTGCCAGCAGTTACAGCATATCATTACCTCTTACTGACTGGATGTTGGTTATTTCCATGTAAACACAGGGTCTGCAGGTGAGTCATCTGTACACAACAATAAGGCATAGCTGGGCAGCATTAGTACCAGCACTTCACACTGAGATAACAGGACACAGCACAGGACTAAAACTTCAAGGGACAAGGAATTTTAAACTGGGATAGTTGGCAAGTATGAGGCAGCTGCTTTGGCTCCCACAACAATGACAGGGCCCAGGGGAACTGTCCCTTTTGCCCTGCCTTAAAGACAGCCCTGCTGCCCTGTGTGTTGTACTGGCATACACCGCGCTCTTTACATGGGTAATAGCCAATCAAATTGTGGAAAAAAGAAGCTCGAACTGGCGGATTGATGATATTGGGGGCAATCTTGCTCTGTAAAGAGGGAGCACCCCTATAAATCACTTTCGCCTGTTCGGGTAATAAGGTACCCAAAGTAGGTCACTTTTGAGTACATTCCAATGTTTGCTAATGATGGATTTAATTTGTCTATGTTGGACAGAGAATGAGGTTAACAGTGACCATTTGAAGCAATCATTAGAGTCCTAACGAGACCTATCAACCAGCAAAGATGGTCTGTCCACTTCAAGTGTTATGTAACTCCAAATCAACTTTGGCCTGGTCATAACCCTTATCAAGAAATCTCTGCCTCAAAATCATGGCCTATGCTTTGAAGGTATCAGTATCAGTACAGTTTCTGCATAAACACAGGAACTCACTCCTCGGAACTGAGGGTAACCAAGATCTATGGTGACAGCTATCCATAGGGATGAAACCGTTGCGGTCAGTGGGTTTAGAATAAGTGCTATACTTAAACTGGCGTGTGCTGATTTCAATTTCCAAGTCCAAAAAATTGAATTTTATTCTGACTGGATTCATGGGGTAAAACGATGCCTCGATCATTCCTATTCGAAAGAGTAAAGAATTGGTCTAAAGACTCACAACTGTCATCCCATAGGAGGAGGATGTCATTGATATACCTGGCCCACAGGACAAGTTGTGGTCTGTCCTGGGCATAGACGACATCCTCCTCCCACTTGGCCATTAACAGATTGGTGAAACTGGGGGTAAATTGTGCCATCGCCACGTCCTTCTGCCGTAGATAAAATTGATTGTCAAACCCGAAGTAGTTGTGCTTTGTAGCAAACTCGAGTAACTCAATACTATAGCTACCCTGGGACTGAGTGAGTGAGTGATCTTGACTTAAAAAATGTCGAACAGCCTCAAACCCCAATTGGTGGGGTATACATGTATACAGGAAAGCCACATCCGCAGTGGCCATAATGTAAAATCCCTGTATACTCACACCCTCCAACAGTCTAATGGTGTCCCTGTTGTCTTTAAGATACAAGGGCATTTGTCTAACCAGAGGCTGGAGAAAGAAATCAATATAACGACCAATACGTGAAGTGACAGAATCAATGCCACTCACGCCCATCCTGGGGGTCCTGGGGAGTGTAATGAATCCTTATGGAATTTCGGTAAATAATACATTGTCGGAATTCTGGGTGCTATAGGTACTAAATATGATTTTTCTTTTTTCTTTAAAATTTTTTGATCAAAGCCCTTTGTGAGGAGACACACTAAATCTTTTTTGAAATTAGAAGTCGGGTTGTTTAGTAGCTCTCTATAGGTCTCGTGATTACTCAAAATCCTATACATTTCATTCTCGTAATCAACTTTATCCAATACTAAAATGCCCCCGCCTTTATCTGCGGGTCAAATAACGAGGTCCTTCCTCTCACATAAGGACCTAAGGCCAGCACTGGACAAGGAATTGCCATAAGTTTGTTTAAGAGGTAAATTGGCAAGATCTTTGAGAACTAAATCTCTAAAGATATTAATAGCTGGAGATCTGGGCTGGTGGATTGAAAAAAAGACGGATTCGATAATCCAGAATGGACTGTCCCAGAAGTGGCTGCTCTAGGTGACTTTCTATAAGGGATTGAGATCAGATAATGTTGGATTTTAATTGTTCTGATATACTTATGTATATCTATGAATGTATTAAATTTATCCATTTTTTTTGGAGGGTCTTCATTGTAGGAATGCCGAAGTGGGGAGTATCTATTATAAGTTGTCACTGGAGGGCGATTATAATGATAAGAGCCAGAGTTGTAAGGAGCTGGATGATCATAATAACATGTAGGGGAACCCCTCTTGTATTGACCTTGTTCTTGGTGGTAATCCTACTGCCAGGATTAACTTGAACACCTAATCTTCACCTGTGGACTTGTATTTTTTACATATTCATTTTGCATTTTTATATATATTTTCCTATATATCCATCTTTTATTCATCACGTTTGTGTACTCACTTCATTGTATATTTATATCCACACATGTGTCATTTTCTATGTGTATATAATTAATTTGTCTATCACTTATACGGTCTCTTATTATATAGCGACTCTTCTTATTAGCGCTGCACATTTAATTTGATACCACTTGTTTGCAATTGTCTTTTGCTGTGCTGGCTGCTATTTAGTATCTAGAGCCATGGCCGTGGACACTGCAAGGACTGCTCACGAACACCGGGTGTCCTTACACCTTGCTGATCCCTGTCCATGCTGCATTTTACAGAAATTAAAAGAGAAGTAAGGGAATTTTTTTTTTTGGAAGATTTATACTTACCTCGGTGGATGCAGCATCGACCCGATGCTCCATCTGTCCCGCGGCACCTCTACACTGAGAACTGAGCAATCTAACACTGCTGATCGCTTGGTTTTCAGAGCTCCGTGAGCAGAGCACTGTAGACTGTCAGTCACGGCTCTCTGCTCTTCTCCCTCCTCGCTCATTGGACTTGAGCTACGGAGGGGACGCAGGCGGCCGGCCCAGGCTCTCAGTGGACGGTGTCAGTAGGGCAGTGGACAGTGTCAGTAGAGCAGTGGACAGTGTCCTTTTTATGTTTTTTTTTTTTTTTACAATTTAATTTGTTTTTCATTTTTTTTTCACAATGCTTTTGGGGTTAGGAGGAGATTGGGACTGTGGACAGTGTCGGTAGGGCGGGGGGGGGGGTGGTGTTAGTAGTTTTTTTATTTTGTGATTTGATTTTTTTACCCGATCACTCACCGTGTTAAATTCAGAAAAGGAAGGTACGGGTAAATTACATATTTACTGACTCCTTTCTCCGCTCTCCATCCTGACAGATACCCCCCGTAGCCAGTGGGAGAGGAGTGAGTCGGCTGCGGGAGGACGAGGGGGGCTGGAAGAGGAGCACACAGCAGGGCAGAGAAGGAGAACCCAGGGGTCTGGAGAACACGGGGGCTGGAAGAGGAGGTGGAGGACACGGCGGACATTTGGGGAATGATCGGTGCGGCGCAGGAAAGTTGCAAGCACTGATCTCCCTAAATAGAATTTTAGCTGACAGCTCGCGAGAGGGAGAAGAGATGAAGTGGCTGTCTGAAAAGCCATGCAGAGAGATCGGTGCTTGCAACTGTCCCCCCACTCCATCGATCATCCCTGGCTGTCAAGGGACAATCTTCCATGTGTGCAGGGTGGGTCACAGTGGGCCCTGTGTGCAGTGAATACCCTGCACACATGGATGATATGCCCCTGCTGACAGAAAAGGGAGGTGGAGGGCTTGTGCCAGGTGCAGGAGCATACTCGGCACATCTTACAGACAGTTTTACAGGTACAGCGGCGCCGGCTAGTGTGTATACTCACACACAATTGTGAAGCACACTTCCGGCACTTCACATGCGCCCCCCTCCCTCCAGCAAATTGTACTGCCCAGGGCATCTTCCCCTTCTGCCCTCCCCCCCCTCTTGTACAGACCCTGCTTGTAGGGCCCCTGCAGATGATATTTTAACAATGTCTGACTTCCCATGCCTTTTTCTGCATCATGTTTGTGTGTGGAGACAATCTTCTTGGTAGAAGAGATGAGGCTTGCTTTCTCATAGGAAAGCTGCCCTCCTGATGACTGATGAGATATTTATCAAACAGCAGAAGAGACAGAGAAGACACAGATCCACAGAGTGGATTAAGGCCTGGTTCACATCTATGCATTTTTTAGTGCATTTTCATTTTTTTGTTCATGTCCATGTAACATGGTTTCCTATGGATGTAGTTCACATCTTTGCATTTTATGGAAAGGGCCAGGGACGGTTTTCTGGTTTTTGGTTCTACAGACTTTTTTTTTTGTAAAATTCTTTTTATTAAAGTATTTTTGAAACAGACATACAACATTGAAAAAGAGTGACCCTGACACAACGCCAGGCCCCTCCATTACCAACATGGTCAACAATGACACAACATGTTCAATCTACCTAACATAGACAACTGACTGTGTGTACTCATTGAAAAACTTCCCCTTACCCCCCACCCCCCTCCCCCCAATAGCCCATAACTCAGTTCACCACGGTCCTCGGATGGCAGATTCACCATAAAACACAAAGGTGATATACAGGGATATAAACCACGGACATATATTTGTGGCCAACGTATTGACCAGGCAATGCACATTTACCACCAGCAGTCTAATTCAATACCCAGAGGTCATACCTACAATTATTTAATCACCTCCCCTCAGCATAACAGGGAGATATTAAAGGTCTTTTTAGCCCTGGCTCAGGGGTCCATTATTACAGCATACAAATCCACGGGCAGATCTAGCCAGCAGTATTATCAGAGTTAAACCATGCTTGCCATACTTCTTCAAACTTCTTCCCGCACCCTCTGGAGAGATATTTTGCCTTATAGTAGGGAATCATGGAATTCACAATCCCCTTCCAAAAGGATACACTGGGGGGGGTGGAAGACCTCCATTTAAGTAATATAGCCTTCCTCCCATAGAAGAATAGGATGTTCAGTAACATTCTAAGAGCTTTGGAGGGAACCACCTCCTCCATCAGGCCCAATAAACATACCCTAATTGATATTGGGATAGTCACCTTCATTATGTCTTCTATGCAGGAGGCCACCCCTTCCCAGAAGGTCTTAATCTGAGGGCATTCCCAGAAGATGTGTTTAGCATCAGCCGGTGAAAAACTGCATCTCCAGAACTCCTAGGAGACTGACGGGTAAATAACTGAAAGCCTGGCAGGAGTGAAGTAAATTCTGTGCAAAAATTTGAAGTGAATTAGTCTATCCATTAAAGTCTATCTATAGAATTTAATGGATGCGTGTATTGAAAAACGTGAAATGCACCTGGAATATGCAAATTGCAACAAGAATAGGTGTGAATCCAACAAGAACCTGAGCAAGCCTCCTCCACCCCCTACACAGCCTTGTACCTCCAGTGAGCACCTGGGGGGGCGGAAGGGTCAGAGCAGAGAGCTGCTAACTGACAGTAATGGCTCTCTGCAGTGGAGGGGGAGAACTGAGTGACCATTCAGTTCTCTTTTCAGAGGCTAGGGGGGACAGATGCAGCATCAGATTGATTCTGCATCCACCTCGGTGATTATAAGGTTTTGTTTTTTTTTTTCAATCCATAGCCTGTACGTCTCTTTCAAGCAGAAGCAAGGAGATCCTTGCATTGCAGGTCTTCAGGTACAACCTTCTCTCCAGCAAGGAGAACTGTGAGCAGCACAGTAGTGACTTTGCCAAACCTCACTCCAAATCTTGTGGGGCTAGCAGCAGTGCCTTAGATGATTTCACACTGCAATTATACAGCTAAGAGGCTGAGAGCACAGAAGGGCCTAGGCACAGGAGGTGTGCTGCTATTTTTGTGAATTAATTCAAGACAAATGGTACATTTTTCAGGGCTAACTGAACATTTCTGGATGTTTATATTACTTCATTTTTTAATCAGCATGGTAGAGCAAGGAAGTGACCAAGGAAGTATAACTTCAGTAACCTGGCTACAATTTACATTGGAGGTGAACTTTCCAAAACTTATATATGAGCAATACAGTAGTTGCAACCAGCCATCAAAGGGAACCTGTGAATATATGGAAGATAATATTGTTGACTTTTTTCCAGAAACCCCCCTTTTTCCTGTTTTACAGGTCTGTTGTGAAAGTTTCTGGTTTTAACATAAATGTTAGGCACACATTTAACCCCTTGATCACCCTAAATGTTAACCACTTAATGCCCAGTGTCATTAGTACAGTGACATTGCATATTATTAGCGCTGATCACTGTAATACACTGTACACTATAATGTCACTGGTGATGTCAGTGACAGTTAGTTAGTTCCCCCCAGCATCAGTTAGTGTCAGATTGCCTACCGCAGTATTGCAGTCCCATTATAAGTTGCTGATCACCGCCATTACTAGTATGAATAAATAAATAAAAATTCCAGTGTACAGTATAGCCCATAGTTTTTAGATGCTACAAATATCCCATAGTTTGTAGATGCTGCAAGCTTGCACACAAACTAATCAATATACACTTATTGGGATTTTTTTTTACCAAAGACATGTACCAAAATACATTTTGGCCAAAATTTATTGAGATTTGATTTTTTTTTTCTTTTTTTAAGGGATATGTTTTATAGTAGAAAGTTAAGTCTTTCCAAGTTGCCAGTCTTTTTTCATTTATATAATAAAAAATAAAAAACACAGGGATGATCAAATACCACCAAAAAAGCACTATTTGTGTGAAAAAAATTATATCAACTTTGTTTGGGTACAGCATTGCATGACCACACAATTGTCAGTTAAAGTAGTGCAGTATAGCAAAAAATGTCCTGATCATGAAGGGGGTAAAACCTTCTGGAGCTGAAGTGGTTAAAAACATGCAGAAATTAGACCCATTAGTTATTCAAAGAAGGTCAGCATCAACACTCTCCATATATCTCTCAATACAGCTTTCCTTTAAACTGGGCTATGTGCAATAACGTTTTCAAATCCAATTCCTACCCTCTCCTGCACATCAGCTAAAATTTAATATCAGGCTGACAGTGAGAAGAACTGCATTGATTGCCAAAACAAGAGCAATAATCGTCTATTGATAAGTCCACACTATTATTCTCTGTGGGTGTACTCATATAGAAGGAATGCGAGTGCTTTGCTGAAACTGTAGTAACAGGCCTACCAGAAAAGAGAACCTCTTTGAACTTCTCTAAAGACACAGAAATGCACTGAACATATACTGTAGATAAAAGATTTTATTTATGTTTGGTCAAGGACAAATAATCATAGAAGAGACCTGACATCCAGCAGCTCAATTTGGAAAGTATAAAAAGCATCATCACAAAGAATCCATGGACATCTAAAAGGAAACACAGTAGAACAAATGTCCCTTTCATGTCCCAAGTTCTTCTAGATAATAAAAGAGAAAGTCTACTAGACTGATATATATTTGTGCATTTGACACATTGCAATGTCCTATGTGTATACAGTATGCTCCACGTTATAACTTCAAACAGAATTGATTCAATTTCTTATCTGACCTCCCATTAAGTTTAATGTAACTAAACATAAAACTGCAGTCTTTTCTGGTGCAAGGATAATAGAGTAGTGTGCTCTGCTGTAAATGTATGCTTGAGGATCAAAAACGTCTTGAATTGCCATTTTATTTATATAGAATGTACAGTGTTTTATGTGAATATTTTTATTTATTTGTTATATACAGAACTAAAAATCATATGTAGCGCCCTTCTCTAGTTTGGCTGCTAGGTAAATGTAGTTGTTGGCTTCATTGTAGTGAATGGAGCAGTGACTGATTGTGTGTTAATTTGCTTAGGGTTTCCTAAACTTAAAGTTTGATTACTTCCCCCTACAACTTACAGAAGTGTCCAGAGCCTAGAGCTGGGAGGTTCAAATGATCACTTATATAGTTATCCAATCCCCGAAAGGAGGCAGACAGCTCCCGGGCCTTTAAGTTTGCACTGTTGCTGGTAAGCTAAACCAATGTTTCTCAACTCCAGTCCTCAAGTACCCCAAACAGGTCATGTTTTCAGGATTTCCCCCAGGTGAAACGGCTGTGGTAATTACTAAGGCAGTGAAACTGATCAAATCACCTGTGCAAAATAATTGAAAAGCCATGACCTGTTGGGGGTTCTTGAGGACTGGAGTTGAGAAACATTGAGCTAAACCATATGTTGAGACATTACATTTCTTGGGAACACCAATGGTCACTTCTCCTAACTTGGATTTCTAGAGCTGAGCAGTTGCTACAACCATTAAATACCAAATGTTGCTGCCAGACTTCCCCAGCCTAGCATCAATATTCCCCCCCAGTGTAGAACAAAAATAAAATAAAAATGGGGACCACTTTTCTTATATGATGTTTTTAGAGACAAACTATTATGGAAGACTCTTGCTGTGTGAAAATATGTAAAGTATATGCAATCCAATTTGCTGGTTTGGGTACTGTTAGCCATTTTTTCCTCTAATTTCGACACATTGCTATATTGCCTTATTATTTAAAGTATAATCACTTTCTGAGAACAGAAGTCTGAAATTTCAATCTCACTTTATCCTTGGAGTAATATGTGTAAAGATAAAGTGTGTGCAAGACAAGAAACAGTAATTACCAAGTGGCATAAAGTGTCAGACGTACCATAATATCTTCTTCTTAATGTGATTGTTTGTTTTGATTTCCGATACATTATTATGCAAAGGTATCATCTCAGTCTGTGATGTGAAGATAAGATTGAGATTGTTTTCTAAAGCTCTCCAAGACACAAACATTGTCAGCAATGTTTTCATTATCACTTGGCAATGCAGAAGTGTCATTTCTGCATTCTTTCTGCTGAATTCAGACAATGCTGTGGATGCTTATTCCATGTTTAACAGGATGTTAAAGAAAATGTATAGTTATATATTCTCTTTGTTTACTATTTTCAGGACTAATATGAGTTTCTTTTCATGTTTTGGTTACTAAATGTGAAATATCGCATACTAGGACATGCTGTGAGTTCTAGGTGTCATGGACCCACCCCCTGAGGGGACATCACATCAGCACTGCTTGTAGGCAGGAGGCAGGCTGCAGTATATAAGCTGACCTGAAGGTGGCACTGTGCCATTTCTTCAGGCTGGCATGAGACTGTTGAAGAATAATT
The DNA here is from genome assembly GCF_042186555.1 of Aquarana catesbeiana. Classification (NCBI taxonomy): domain Eukaryota; kingdom Metazoa; phylum Chordata; class Amphibia; order Anura; family Ranidae; genus Aquarana; species Aquarana catesbeiana. Next base: position 88,837,096 of record NC_133327.1, on the reverse strand, counting down.
TGTCCGCTGCTATGAATGCCATGTGGCCATCTTGGGGATGATGACATCTCTTATTGAACGCTAAAATCCCGCAAGATTTGGGTGGTTATCTTAACAAAGATGTCCTTAAGTAGGAGATTCTGTTTTATCCAGGGTGTCCACAGTGTGAGAGTAGGTCAGGGACAGAGTAAGAGCAGTGACAGGGAGAGGAACCTGATGAGGAGGGGAAGAGTAGGTTTTTCCTTACAAGGTGCCTCTTCTGCCATCTTCCTAGCTGCCAGGACTGTTGAGGATCGTAGTGTAACTCAGTAATACCATAGCTCTTCAGGGGAAGTTCTCCCCCAGCATTCTGTAGTCTGTAAGATCATGTTTTATCACTATTGGAAAGTGCCCTGTTAATAATCATCACTTTTTCTGCCTGAAGAATTGTATGACTTGCAGCATGAGTAGTGCTATTGCTGTAAACTGTGATCATTCAATCTCTACAATATAATCAATTAAGGATAAACGTTTGCTTACTCCTCCCAATTCTAAGGTACAATGATTAGGCCCTGCCTTTCCATTCTTCAACATTAAAGCTGGAGTTTGGTATTTTTGTTCTTGTTTAACCCCCCTCCCCCCGCCACCTCCCAGCCCTTTAAGAGGCTCTAAATGTCTAGAGGCATAGGTGGGCATTCCAATCATGTGACCACTGCGATTGGCAGTCACATGATTGGAAAGCTCCCAATCGCAAGTATGCCTCAGGAGCTTTCCAGTACCCACTGGTTACTGTGCTGGATGCACACGCAGCACAGCAACATACAGTGGGGACGGAAATTATTCAGACCCCCTTAAATTTTTCACTCTTTGTTATATTGCAGCCATTTGCTTAAATCATTTGTTCATTTTTTTTTCTTCATTAATGTACACACAGCACCCCATATTGACAGAAAAACACAGAATTGTTGACATTTTTGCAGATTTATTAAAAAAGAAAAGCTGAAATATCACATGGTCCTAAGTATTCAGACCCTTTGCTGTGACACTGATATATTTAACTCAGGTGCTGTCCATTTCTTCTGATCATCCTTGAGATGTTCTACACCTTCATTTGAGTCCAGTTGTGTTTGATTATACTGACTGGACTTGATTAGGAAAGCCACACACCTGTCTATATAAGACTTTACAGCACACAGTGCATGTCAGAGCAAATGAGAATCATGAGGTCAAAGGAACGGCCTGAAGAGCTCAGAGACAGAATTATGGCAAAGCACAGATCTGGCCAAGGTTACGAAAAAATTTCTGCTGCACTTAAGGTTCTTAAGAGCATAGTGGCCTCCATAATCCTTAAATGGAAGACGTTTGGGACGACCAGAACCCGATCCTAGAGCTGGCCGTCTGGCCAAACTGAGCCATCGGGGGAGAAGAGCCTTGGTGAGAGAGGTAAAGAAGAACCCAAAGATCACTGTGTCTGAGCTCCAGAGATGCAGTCGGGAGATGGGAGAAAGTTGTAGAAAGTCAACTATCACTGCAGCCCTCCACCAGTCAGGGCTTTATGGCAGAGTGGCCCAACGGAAGCTTCTCCTCAGTGCAAGACACATGAAAGCCCACATGGAGTTTGCTAAAAAAAACACGTGAAGGACTCCAAGATGGTGAGAAATAAGATTCTTTGGTCTGATGAGACCAATATAGAACTTTTTGGCCTTAATTCTAAGCAGTATGTGTGGAGAAAACCAGCCACTGTTCATCACCTGTCCAATATAGTCCCAACAGTGAAGCCAGTGAAGCATGGCGGTGGCAGCATCATGCTGTGGGGGTTTTTTCAGCTGCAGGGACAGGACGACTGGTTGCAATCAAGGAAAAGATGAATGCGGCCAAGTACAGAGATATCCTGGACAAAAACCTTTTCCAGAGTGCTCAGGACCTCAGACTGGGCCGAAGGTTTACCTTCCAACAAGTCAATGACCCTAAGCACACAGCTAAAATAACGAAGGAGTGGCTTCACAACAACTCCGTGACTGTTCTTGAATGGCCCAGCCAGAGCCCTGACTTAAACCCAATTGAGCATCTCTGGAGAGACCTAAAAATGGCTGTCCACCAACGTTTACCATCCAACCTGACAGAACTGGAGAGGATCTGCAAGGAGGAATGGCAGAGGATCCCCAAATCCAGGTGTGAAAACTTGTTGCATCTTTCCCAAAAATACTCATGGCTGTATTAGATCAAAAGGGTGCTTCTACTAAATACTGAGCAAAGGGTCTGAATACTTAGGACCATGTGATATTTTTTAATAAATCAGCAAACATGTGAACAATTCTCTGTTTTTCTGTCAATATGGGGTGCTGTGTGTACATTAACGAGGAAAAAAAATGAACTTAAATGATTTTAGCAAATGGCTGCAATGTAGCAAAGAGAGAAAAATTTAAGGGGGTCTGAATACTTTCCGTCCCCACTGTATTTACTGTACATTGTGCCGCATATATGCGGCCTCTCAGGGTTGAAGGCCACCCATTGAGAGGCTGCATATATGTGTACAGCTTGCGGGAATAGGTAAAATCTTCCCTTCAGTACTTCCTTCAAGCCGCTGAGTTGCTATCTTCCAGTGCTGTGAGAGTTAACGGTTGCTGCTGTTAGCCTGAAAGGTTGTACTGCTCGCTGACCCTCTTCTGCTTTGGCCAACATTCAGAGGGCTCATATTACTATTGTAGCACTTACCTCTGAAGTAGCTGCTCGATGTATTGGGTCTCCTTTTCTTGTGCCCACTACTCTGCAAATAGCACTGCACACTTTAACACACCCAGTTGGAGGGGGAATATTTATTGCAGATGCACTGTATATGCAGTACCCTGGTAGCAAAAGAGATATGACTCAACAATAATAATACAGCAAATAATTTAACTATAGCAAGTAATGTATTGCAAATGGGTGAACAGTAGAAAGAAATATACTGCAAAAACAAGCAATGGGTGTAGAGAGCAACCTCTCCTAAACAGTATACTGGGGAAATCCTAACTAAGGAGAAGTGTGTCAGTTGAGCAGTCAGTAATATACTCTCTTCTGCTAGCCAGCCTGTTGGGGCCCAATTGTTATGTTAGAGTGCCCAGAATGTCCCTTTAAGCGATGATGATGACACTGACTCTGGTCTCTTTAAGCTCTGATAAAGTCACTGTCAGGAATACTCACAAACAGCACTGTCTCTCTTTTGTCAAAGATTAGAGTGGATTTAGCCAGTGGTCTCTCACCAACTTCCTGTGTTAGTAGGTGGTCTCCCTCTGTATAGAAAGTACAACACAGACTGTCTGTGTCTGTAGTGTTCTCCCATCTTGATCAGGCATCAAGCACTATCGGCATCTGTGGCACCTCCAATGTCCCAGATTGACTGTCACTGTGCCTCTCCCCTTCTTAGGTGCAGTCTGTTAGGAGGCTGATATGCACTCAGTCCTCTCAGGACAGCCTCCACACTTTTTCTCCTCTTCTGCCCAGAAAAACAGCAGGGAACAACCTCTCTTGTTTCCCCAATGCCTTGTGGTGTCTGCAGTTTACGCTTTCCAGCTATCCAAGTCAGCTCAGTCTGTCAAAACTATATCTCCCACAATCCTAGCAGTCCACATCCTGTGTGCATTCCTATTGGGTGACACATTGGCTATATGCAACTTTACAATAAGAGTCCCCTTCTGTAGCTGTTCTTGTGTAAGAGTCTCCTCTGTTGCAGGGACACAAAATCCTTTGACTGTCAGTGCTGCAGACTTGGCTACACAATTCCCCCACCCACAGTGCATCTTCATCTGTGAATGGAAGAGAAATAGTTGAATTACAGAATATCCACCTCCATTTACAGAATGGAATGCTTTGTGGGAGAAAATAAATATGAGCACTCTGAGTGGTGGAGAGGGCAAGCAAGTGATACAACTTTTAAGGCTAGCAGCAGTGGCTGTTAACTCACAGGGCAACATACAGCAGCTATGAAGGAGGTGGTTGGGAAGAGGAGGGTAGAAGGTGAAGACCACATTTGGCTTTAATTTATTTTCTGAGAAAGAAAAAATGCAGAGTGAGTGCATTAAACTGACTCATCCTCTACCCCCCCCCCAACCTTCTGTCAACTTTGAAAGGCTCTGTATACAGTCTACAGAGGGACACTCTGAAAGTAAAAAGCTTAAGATTTTGCTCCCCTTATGTAAGGGAATAAAAGTATAGGTGTGTACATTCCCTGATCGGCAGATCATGATATCATTGTGACCATGGCCTCAAGAGAATACAAGCTGGGAAGTTCAATAAAGCTATATAGTGACACTTTTCTGGCTTTAGTTCTCTTTAGAACTACCTGCAGCTAACTCAGGCAATCATTTGTGCCAGTGTTGGTAAAATTACTGACATGTGCAACAAATTCTGGTGTTTCCTAATTACTCTGAGTCATAATACAATACAAAGATCCTAGGGGACTTAATACTCTACAAAGATTTACTGTGCTGGCAGACACAGATTTATTTGATCCCAATATGTATTTATATAAAAGGGTCACACATACTGTATGTGTATTGAACACAATTATAGTATTTTCCAATAATTGTATTAAAAAAAAGAATTATACAAATTTTGAAATACACCTGTGCTTGCAAAACACAATCCTATAGTAAAAAGCCATGTACTGTAGTGTTGCATTTTCACATAGTTCCCAACTGTCTCTGATTTCGTGGGACTGTCCCTGACTGTCCCTGATCCTTCATTTTAATCTGATCATTATAGTTCATATTTAACTTCTAGTGTCATTATAACCACTTCAGCCCCGGAAGGTTTTACTCCCTTAAAGTGGTTGTTAACCCACTATACTATGATCATGCCATTCCCTCTGTTATATAATGCTATGTGTCCCTGTACCTGTGTTATATAAAAAAAATGCAGATTATACCGTATATCAGCTCATGTGACTCCTCGGCTCTCTCCTCTGCCCGGCTGACAGCTATAAAAAATGTCTTCATCAATTTAGGCCAATATGTATTATGCTACATATTTTTGGTAGAAAAAATCCCAATAAGCGTATATAGCAAAAGGTATTGTGCAGTGTTAATTTTGGCAGCAAATTTCAATTTAGTTTTAGTCTTATGCCGCGTACACGGGCGGACTTTTCGACGGACTAGGTCTGGCGGACTTTTCGACAGACTTTCCGACAGACTTTCTCAATGAACGGACTTGCCTACACACGATCAACCAAAGTCCGACAGATTCGTACGTGAGGACGTACGACCGGACTAAAACAAGGAAGTTCATAGCCAGTAGCCAATAGCTGCCCTAGCTTTGGTTTTTGTCCGTCGGACTAGCATACAGAGTCCGTCAGAAAGATTTGAAACATGTTTAATTTCTAGGTCCGTCGAGCTTTTGGGAAAAAAAATCCGCTGGAGCCCACACACGATCGAATTATCCGACGGACTCCGGTCCGCCGGACCAAGTCTTGCCTAAAGTCCACTTGTGTGTACGCGGCATTAGTCTTGACTAAAATGGTGTTTTAGTTTTAGTCCCATTTTAGTTTTCTGCAATTGTTTTAGTTTTAGTCGTATTTAGTCGACTAAATCTCCAGTATATTTTAGTCGACTAAAATAATTTTAGTCTACTAAAACTCATTTTAGTTGTCTAAAATTGAATGGGTGTAGTTAAATTGTAATGCATTTTGTAACGAGCCCCTGCTCGCTCGGTTCCACTCTCCTGACACTCCTCTGCGGCTATAGAATCAGACTGCAGATTGCAACATCTGATGGTTCGGTCATCCGATGCTCCGGGACTAGAACTACAGCTATGTGCCGTTCTAATCCAGTTGTGTAGCTCAGAACAAACACCAGGCAGGCTGTATGTAAGTTCAACCAGGAATCTCTTTTATTGAAAAATACAGGCTCTTTTATACAGTAAAAGAGGAGGTGCATACCTCCAGCTCATATTACTCTGAACATACACCTGTGACCAGAAACCTAATTAACATGGGCTAATTAACTAATCCCTTTAGACAGCCTAGATGACTCAGACATGACCTTTAGGCCAGACTGGTCGTCTTGTAGCTCAGAAAACCCAATCAACATTATCACAATAGCTGAGTTAATTAACACAAACAACAATGGGGATCTAATGACTCTTAGATCCCATACTAGAGACTTATTTACAATACACATTCTAGCAGGCAACAGACAGACAGGTGGCTGGAATTGACATCAGCATCTCCTAACAGTATTTGTCCCAGCATTTTGAATCAGCCACTATTTCTAATATGGCAAATCCAGGGTCCCCAGAGTCTGTGTGTCCTGGGGGACCAGGACCCGAATCCACAGTAATTCCACCTCAAGGGTCCCCAGGCATACAGCTCACAAAGAGCACCGATCCCCCAAATGCCAGGGCCCACAATCGATCAGCAAGAGGCTAGCATTCAGTCCCCTCCAAAAGTCTCTCTCCCGGCTAGGTCTGTCACATTTCTCCCCTTTCAGCAGGAGACTAACACAGGAGGAGACCCCAGACGGGTTGACTCCGAAGTTAGTCAGTAGTTCCAGTCCTCTAATGCCTGTACCCACACAGTACCCCAAACAAATTGTTCCAAACAAAGCATTACTCACCCAGCCAACCTCTGCCTCTCTCAGAGAACATATCTGCCGCTGGGGAGAGGCCTGGACTGGCCCTTCTCTCTGGAGTCCTTTCTGCCACTGGAGAGAAGACAGGGTGTCTGGGCTCACTCCGTCATGCTGTTGGGGATCTGGGCCAACTGCCCAGCATCTCTGGGGTATACAGGTGGAGACTGAAGTCCCATCCACCTTCACAGGAAATCCATCCTCTGTTAGTTGAGGGCAGAGTCCAGCAGTATTCGGCCCTGTTGCCAGCCTTTCTGCTGGAAACCCCACACCATCTGCTCCGGCTAACTGTAGGGGCAGGAGGCTGGCTTCCTCCACTCCCAAACTGTGTAGCTGCCATTGGGGAGGTGAGCCGGCTGCTTCCTTTTCCAATTCCCTCATCTGGATGTTGGGACGATATGTCTGTGGTACTGTCTCCCAGGTGCACGGATCTTTGCTTGGGAGGAAAGACCACTTCCTCCACCCTGGCCAACTGTTGGGGAGGGATGACGAACATTTCCTCTCCCTTCTCCCCCTGTATCCTGATCTGCTGCTGGGAAGTGACCACCTCCTTCTCACCCTGAGCCTCCGGAACCGCCGCAGGTGTAGGGCAGAGATCTTGGACCCTCTGTCCAGTTGCCAGCGCTTCAGCTGGGGAAGTTCCTTGTAACTTCACAGATACTTCTGTTGGTGCTGGGCAGAGCACAGTGATGTTTGGCCCTAATAACAGCTCTTCTTCTGCTGGAGGCTCACCAGGTTGTTCTTCCTCAGCAGAAAAGTCTATCAAATCCCCTGTATCTGCAACTGGTGTCTGGGGATAAAGGTTCACTATCTCCTCTCTGTGGGACCCAGAGGATGCTATCAGTGCTGGGCAGAGCACAGTGAAGTTTGGCCCTAATAACAGCTCTTCTTCTGCTGGAGGCTCACCAGGTTGTTCTTCCTCAGCAGAAAAGTCTATCAAATCCACTGTCTCTGCAACTGGTGTCTGGGGATAAAGGTTCACAATCTCCTGTCCCTGGAACCCAGAAGATGCTATCAGTGCTGGGCAGAGGTTAGCAGAGCTCTGCCCTGTTGTCAGCACTTCAGGTTTGGGGACGGCAATCTTCAGATTTTCCACTGCCGATTCTCTGGCATGCTGCTGGACAGGCACATTCCCCCATCCAAGATCATCCAATGCAGAAACAGGTTCATCAAGGTCAGTCAGCACTTGCTGCATCCGCCATAAGACCTCCGCCTCCATAGATGCGGGGCCAGGTTGGAAAAGCACACTGTTACTCTGCCACACTGTCAACTCTTCAGCCAGGATTTCAGAGTTGTCAACTGGTATTTCCTGATAGTCCCAGGCAAAGGGAGCCCCACCCTGCTGCTGAGCGGAGTCTAGCAGCTGTCTGTAGGCCATCTCAAACTCCCATTCCTGAACGGCCAGAAACTCCAAATCTTCCTGTGCCCAGTGCACTTCCGAGACATTCAGCCTTCGCTCTCTCTGTGCTCCATTATTTCCCCCAAATGCCACTCCTGATCACTCCCAAAGTCAAGGTCCCAGGACAGCCTCCAGTACAACAATCCCAGGCTATCGTAGTCAAAGCCTTCCGTGGGGCTGTCATCCGCTGTCCACGGGCACACTTGGGCTACATACCACTGGAGGGCTCTGTAGCTCTCGTCCAACCGCATTTCTGCCCAGATCAGCCTGCTAAACTCAGCTGTCCACTCCTGGTTCGGCTGTGCCCCCAATAACAGCATTCGCACTTCATACTGCGACCAGTACCTTACATGGATGGAGGGGAGAACTTTTCCCTGGTTTCGCTGCTCACGGGCTAGCGCTTCCTTCCAGAGTTCGCAGCGGATAGAATCAAACCATCCTAGCAGGACCTGCTCTGATACTGGTCCTCTGTGCTGTATCTGCATCTCTCACAACCTCCTTCTGAATTCCTCTTCCATGGTGGTTGGTATCTGTACCTCTCCTCTCCTGCTATCTGGACCTTGGATCCAGGTGATGGTTTGGATGTGTTCACGGCAAGGAAGCATGATCCCACCATTCCCTCCACGGCTCTCAAGTAAGTCTTTCAGCGTGGCTCTCCTGCAGGCTGGTTTGGAGTGTCCCAGTAACTGGAGAGTAAATCCCACGGCTGCCAACCAATGTAGCGAGCCCCTGCTCGCTCGGTTCCACTCTCCCGACACTCCTCTGCGGCTATAGAATCAGACTGCAGATCGCAACATCTGATGGTTCGGTCATCCGATGCTCCGGGACTAGAATTGCAGCTATGTGCCGTTCTAATCCAGTTGTGTAGCTCAGAACAAACACCAGGCAGGCTGTATGTAAGTTCAACCAGGAATCTCTTTTATTGAAAAATACAGGCTCTTTTATACAGTAAAAGAGGAGGTGCATACCTCTGGCTCATATTACTCTGAACATACACCTGTGACCAGAAACCTAATTAACATGGGCTAATTAACTAATCCCTTTAGACAGCCTAGATGACTCAGACATGACCTTTAGGCCAGACTGGCCATCTTGTAGCTCAGAAAACCCAATCAACATTATCACAATAGCAGAGTTAATTAACACAAACAACAATGGGGATCCAATGACTCTTAGATCCCATACTAGAGACTTATTTACAATACACATTCTAGCAGGCAACAGACAGACAGGTGGCTGGAATTGACATCAGCATCTCCTAACAGTATTTGTCCCAGCATTATGAATCAGCCACTATTTCTAATATGGCAAATCCAGGGTCCCCAGAGTCTGTGTGTCCTGGGGGACCAGGACCCGAATCCCCAGTAATACCACCTCAAGGGTCCCCAGGCATACAGCTCACAAAGAGCACCATTCCCCCAAATGCCAGGGCCCACGATCGATCGGCAAGAGGCTAGCATTCAGTCCCCTCCAAAAGTCTCTCTCCCGGCTAGGTCTGTCACACATTTCTCTACAATTTCCAAACTCATTATATACTGCTGGAGTAAAAAATCTAATATGTTAATATTTATGGTATTAAAGGGCTTGTAAACCCTTGTGTTTTTTCACCTTAATGCATCCTATGCATTAAGGTGAAAAAACTTCTGTCACTGACCGGCCCCCCAGCCCCACTGTTTTACCCACCTGAGCCCCATAATTCCCACCAGGAGATGCGCTCTTCCCCTCTGCCCATTGTCTCGGCTCTTGATTGGATAGATTGATAGCAGCGCAGCCAATGGCTCAGTGCTGCTGTCAATCAAATCCAATGACATGGGCACCAGGGACGGGGCCGAGTCCGCCATTCTGCATCTATTGGTGCAAATGCTGGGCTCGGGAGCACGCCCGCAAGGTAACCCCCAGGGAGAGAGCTCTTCCTAGGGGGTTATACGATGCGGGGAGGAGCTGATAGCGCCGCCGGGGGACCCCAGAAGTCGAGGATCGGGGCCACTCTGTGCAAAACGAACAGCACAGTGAAGGTAAGTATGAAAAAAAAAAAAAAACAAAGCTTCACTAGTACTTTAAGGTTTGAACATGCACTAATGACCAGTGTTATATTTGACGTCAAATTTCAATTTAGTTTTAGTCATACTCTTTTGACTAAAATGCCATTTTAGTTTTAGTGGTATTTTAGTCATCTTAATTATTTTAGTTTTAGACGTATTTTAGTAGACTAAAATAATATTAGGCGAAATGTTTTAGTCTATGAAATTAAGACTGGTATCGCATCTACAAACTATGTGATAAACTACAAACTATGGAATATTTTAATGGCATTTTTCTTCATTTATTTTTTTTAGTAGTAATGGTGGCAATCAGCAGAGAGTGTATTTTTTTTTTTTCGATACAGCAGCAAGGCAGAGAAGGCTGGTGGTGTGCGGCTGAAAGACATGTTGCAAGGTACCCAAATGGCTGGTGTTTTTGCCACACTTGATCTGCTTGTGGCAGATATTGCAAATTGCAACAGTGCGTTTGGCTGCACATGTGCTAAAAAAGGAACACGCAGCTAAGCTGTAGGATGTGGCCAGGAAATAACAGCTCCACAATCTGATGGAATAGGGTGGTTGCTCTCTACTCTGCCATTATGCTGCCTCTGGAGGACATCCTGCCTTGTTGGGGTTGTGCCTCCCCCTCACTTTCATCCTCTGCTCTATCCGGCACCCAAGTCACATCAGAGACCTCATCATCATCATCCCCTCCATCCTCATCATCACTGGATCCAACTTGGCAATATGCTGTGACTGGGGGAACATGACTGCCAAATTGTTGTTTATCAGTGTTCTCCCCGCTCTGTAGGCTCATGTTACTCCCTTCATCTACCTCCGAATCAACATCAGAATCAAACCAAAGCTGTGGACAAGGAGGCAGAATAAGCCACTCTGGCAGCTGCAGTGGACTGCGCACTAGTGTCAGCTTGGGTCATAGAGGATGAGGATGGTTTAGTAAGCCAGTCCACCACCTCCTCTGCATGCTGTGGCTGGATAGCACTTGCAACATCACTAAACAGAGACAAATGTGCCCTACTTGAGGACGGACCACGTCCACCTTTGCCTGTGGACACATACGCTGTTGGCCCCTTCATAATGGCATGGGAATGTCTGCCTCTCCCTGTTGGCCTCCCAGACATGATGGGGGGGTTATTACCCAAATAGAAACTGGGAAATGTGTGATTGGATGCACTTAATTGAATGAAAAGTGGTGTTTGGTGCACTTTAAATTGAGGACTGATGCTGACAGAAATGTAAAAACTATAAAAAAATAGAAAAAGGGGAACACCAGTGTCGCAGCCAGAAAAACTGCAGCTGGCATACCGAACATATGGGGCATTCGCAGCAAATTCGAGCACCACGGAGTGCCCCATAATGCCCTGCCAGATCGCAGTGCATTGACGGCTGCTGATTGGCCAAAGCATGCACCTAACCTGCATGCTTTGGCCAATCACAGCGTGATCTGCTGGGAGAGCCATGATTGGCCAAAGGGTGCCTTTGGCCAATCATGGCTCAGGGGGCCATGCCTCACACTATATAAGCTGCTTACACGGCGGCTGTATGTAGTGTGATAACGTGGAAGGATTGAGAGAACTTGAGCTAGAACTTGAGCCAGTCAGTGTAGAATATATATACAGTGCAGGTAATGTATTATTCTGAATGCACTGTGTGTGTGTATGTATATATATATATATATATATATATATATATATATATATATATATATATATATATATAGTGCATTCAGTGTAGACTATATATACAGTGCAGTCAGTGCAGCGTATATAATACGGTGTATTGAAGTGGTTAAGGGGAACTCTATGACAGAATTAAGAAAAAAAAAACGGCATGGGGTTCCCCCCAAAATCCAAATTTGGGTCTGGCATGTATTTTAAGGATACGCCAAACTAAAAAAAAAAAAATTAGCATGGCCCCCCCCCCCCCCCCCAATCCATACCAGGCCCTTTGGGTCTGGCATGGATTTTAAAGATAAATGCACGCCAAAATAAAAAAAAATTAGTATGGGGTCCCCCCCCCCAAAATCCATACCAGATCCTTATCAGAGCAAGCAGCCTGGCAGGCCAGGAAAGGGGTGGAGATGAGTGAGCACCCCTCCTGAACCATACCAGGCCGCTTGCCCTCAACATGGGGAGGGTGCTTTGGGGTCCCCAACACTACACTAACACTCTTCACTCAGAGTCACAATAAGTGAACAGATTAACTTGCTAGTAACAAACTGAGCCCTGCTCTATCTACCTCCACTCCAACCTACACTGCAAAAGATTCCTGTGGGCAGGAACCTTTTATAGTGTGGGGTGGGACTATAAGCACTGAGCCGTAATTGGACAAAGTCATCATCACTTTGCCCAATCAAGGCTCTGACAGTGCTCTGTGCCCTAATTGGCAAAGCCTTGCACCTGCTTCATCTAGTAAGGGTTCAAGAATGCACTGTGCAGCATGCAGTGCATTGTGGGGTGCTTGGTGGAACAACATGCCACCGAGTGCCCCCGCAAATTCGGATGTTCGCTAAACGGGCAAACAGGTGATGCTCGGCCCAAGCCGTTTGCCCCAACTCTAGTCTCTAACACTAAAGCTGGCTACATATTATACAATGTTTCTGTACAATTTAGCAAAACCATATAATATGAGGTCAATCAGGCAGGCCCTTGCACTACATAGTTGAAGGTCAATCTAAAGGAAATTGAAAAAAAAAATGGTATAATGTGTAGCCAGCTTTATGCTGTCCACACATACAATTCTGTGGTAATTAATTTTGAAAGCTTTACATCGGTCTTTGATAGAATGAACAATGTAATAATATTGAATGTTTCACAGCAATCTGACTGCCACCCATGGTTTTAAATGTTTCTTGGTTTGAAGTGCCTAAATTATACAAATCAACTACTTTAATCAACTCCTACTGCATCTTTGATCATTTGGGAGCTAGGAAATAACTGAAAAAGTGAGTGGCAGGTTGTTATAGATTGTCCAGTGCCATTTTGTTCCACGTAGAATTAAGATTCCACTGAGTAGAAAACAATCATATCTGAGTGATCGGTGTGCATTGCAAGGATTAAAGCAAACTTTGTTGAAGATTCTTACCTTTCTCTGTTGTGAAAAAATAGCTGTTTTTTCACTATGTGCTTTCCATGCCTATTCCCGAGCAACAGGGTCTGTAATCATTATAACCACCCGAGTAGATCTCTGTGGTCTACTGGGCAAAGCTGCAGTGTATATATCAGAGATGAAGGCTTAGGCCTTATGTACATGGGCATCTGGAGCTGTAGAACATAAAATTCAAATATACTGTATTCCTGCACCAAAGAGCCACAGGTGCTGTGTACAGCTGCCCATAGAATTGAGTGGCTGACTGTATGTGGTTTTACATGGTTAACTGCATAAACATGCTAAAAAATACAAACATATGCCCCTGGATGCAGACAGTTCACCTAATCACTGACTTCCAGGCATGAATTACAAGTGATCACCAGTTGAACCTGATTAGCCTTTTTAGCCTGTTTATAATGTAAAATACTGGTTCTGGGGATGTTAATTGCTTTCTGATCAGTGTATTGGATGTTAGGGGATTGTATCTCTGTTTTATTAAATCCCTCCTGGGCATTTCTGTCTATAGCGTCTGAAGAGATCCAATTGTATCTTATGGCCTGACTATAGATGACATATTCTTGTATGTGCCTGGGATGGAAGCTGTTACTCAGTCATGTAACACTGTACCTAAATACATTTCATAACATTTTTTGAGACAGAGTAGAAGTAGAATCCAACTTTACTGAGTGTGTCAGATTTGTTTTCAGGTTACCCTGCGCTTCTCACTGACCCCCTCATTCATTGATATATAGGGTGGTTGAATTCAGCCCCAAAACACTCTGTCAGTGTGATGATAATGAGGTCTGATGGTCCCAAAACTGTTTGTAAGGAATGTGGGAGTCATACCAAACAACATGCCACCCTCAATTCTCCAAAATGTACAAGCCAGTGAAAAATCAGCCAGATTAAAGCATAATTGACAGAACACAAAAACAAAGAAAGGTGCCTCTAAATGCAGCAAAGGATATTTTATTAAAGGTAATATGGTTAAAAGCACTCACAAGTGAAGGTAAAATAACAAGCTCACCAATCCCATGAAACGCTCTGTGTGTAGCCACTCTGGCTTGGCTCCTTGTGGAATCCTCTACACTGACCAGCAGCTATGGGGAGAGAAAGTCAACGACAAGATGGCAACCAGACTCACAGAACCAGCATGGAACGCATGGTACCGGAAGTGAGGTCACACGTGTGGGGTGGAAACGCGTTTCGGAACATGCTCTCCTAGGTGTTAGATTATTCTAATTTTTACCATGTCTATTACTCTGCTGCAAGTTAAAAAAATCATTGATACTTATTCTAAAGAACTTCTCTGGACAGTCCTGAAGGCAAGGTGGTTCTTTGTTATATTTATTATTAGTACTATTAAGGCTCAATACCTGTAAGGGGGTATGAGAAGTCAATAAGTGTAGAAAATTAAAATCATTGCCTATAGGGGCAATATTATTTCCAAAAAAGCGCTATTCTATTTGCAGATAAAAATATAGTGTTTGTTCTGGAGAAAGAGTCTCTTTAAAGACCTACCCCAGTATGCAAAATTTCCTTTTTTTTCTGTTCCAAAAATCATTTAAAGTGATTGTAAAGTCTCATTTTTTTCAATAAAAATAAAAAACATGTTATACTTACCTGTCCTGTGCACAGAGCAGCCCAGATTCTCTTCTTCTCTGGTGCCTCTTCTGTGCTCCTGGCCCCTCCCTCCTGTCGAGTGCTAAGCAGCTTGCTATGGGGGCACCCGAGCCGAGTCACAGCTCCCTGTGTCCATTCAGACACAGAGCTGTGGCTGAGCCCCACCCCCTCTCTCTCCTTATTGTCTGACTGACTGACCCAATGGGGCTGCTGCTGTGAGCCAATCAGGAGGGAGAGTCTTGGACGACCGAGACACTCGTGGACAGAGCTGGGGCTCATGTAAGTATTAGGGGGCTGAGGAGGGGCTGCTGTACACAGAAAGCTTTTTATACATAGAATGCATTAAGATAAAAAAAAACCTTCTGACATTACAACCCCCTTAATAATGAGAAACAGGAACAAGGTACATGTCATGGCAGCTATCCACACAGATAAAGAACATCGCTGTTTAGGTTGGAACAGATACAGGGAAGCATACAGTCAAATAAGAAAAGAAAATTTACACATAACCGTGAATGTGTTGGAAAAGTCGTATCACAGATTATATCTCCTCAAAGGTCTTGGGTAAATAGAGACACAAGCGATAAGCAGCATAGCTCATTATTGAGTTTATATAAAAACGATAGAGAATCTGGAGCCATGGTTTTGTAAACAACAGCAACTGTGGGAAAGGGGAGAAAAACAAAAGAGGGGGGTAGAACCGGGGGGGGGGGGGGGGATGGAAGAAATGAGAGGGAAAAAGGGAGGTTGGTGCAGGAAGGAAGGACCCCCTCGGCTGTGCAGTTGTCTTCCTCACCAGCAACCCCAGACAACAGCTCTCAATGGGGGCGCCAGAGAATAGAGGTGGGGGAAAAAATCAAAGGGGTGAAAAATGCTTTTTAAATAAGGCAGGGGGAGGTAAGACATAACCACTTGGGCCTCCCTGGTTCCGGAGGTACCAGAGCGGGGGTGCAGAGGGGTTGAATGATCAGAGTCAAAGAGGTGTGAGTATTACTGTGAGGGGCACTGAGGAGGTGTCTCAAGCAAGCATTCAAGAGGGGGTAGGGTTCATCAAACACTGGTAGGTGTCGGTTGTTTGCAAGTTAATCCAACAAACTCAGATGCCTTTGAGAACTCCTAGGTAAGATTCTGTACATAGAAATGGTCTGAGCCAGAGGCTTGCCTGGTGACTCCATAATTAGGTAACATTCACATTCATACCTCTACATAATTCAGCTGGTGTAGTTTATGAACAGTACATTTTTGATGTTTTATACAAGAATGTTACATATTTTACACTCATCTCTATTAAAGTATAGTGCTACACGAAATACAAAGAGAAGCTGTACCTTGTCCTTTAAATTCAAATGGAAAGTAGAAAATTGGATCGAGGACTTTAATGGTACGGTATGAACTTACAACACACTAAGTTTAAAGAAAAATATCAAACATTTTATTACATCAATCAATATATAAAACAGGTGCACACATGACCAGAATAAGGAACAAGGAAATTAATTGTCCATTGATAGATATAGGGACATTTCCGCTAAAAATAATTCCTCAAACACAGATTGGAAATTGACTCTACCCGATCAAGGGGGAACAATACACATATAGCTTCAATCTCACACTCTACATGTTTGGCAGATTATCCACTTCTTCAGGAGTTTTGTTCAAGAGGAATCATGAAACTTAGTGTGTTGTAGGTTCATACCGTATCATGAAAGTCCTCAGTGCCTCAAAACAATTTTCTACTTTTCATCTCTAATGAAGGTGCATTTTGTTGGAAACCAAGATAAAAGTGTTGTAAATGTAGCCTTAGAATATTTAAATGTTGGGCATTTACTCTAGTTATGTCACAAAGTCCAAATGGTGAATAGTGTCAATGCAAAAGCCAACATGTTTCAGTAGACTTGGCTGCCTGCACCTGGCCTCCCAAAGCTCACAACCCCATAGTGTATACAACACTGGGACATAATGACAGGCATTCCAAAACTTTTGTTGTTTTCTGTTTGACGACTCTATCCTAAGCTTTGAGTCTCAATATATTTTCTTATTTAAAAATTGCATTTTGTGCTAGACTGAGAACAGTTTTATTTGTATGAAGAATTCAGTAAACACCACAGCACGTCTTAATGGAACAAAGCCCAAAAATATGTGCAGTAAACAGCTCAAATGAGGGAAGTCTCTGAGCCAAAAATTCAAACCATCAAATATAATTCAGTTAATGAGCTGCAGGATTTTACATCTGAATACCTCTCAAAACGATTTCAATTTATTAACGTCAAATCAAAGGCATTAATTTATCATTAGTAACAAACTAGTTAATAGGGGTGCATGCAAATGAAAAGGCTTTTACATGAAATTAAATATGTAAAATGCTGTGTGTTTAGAACTAGATAGGTGACAACAGGCAATTAACATGTATATAAAGTGTACTTGTTTGTGCAGCTTTATAAATTTGCAATGATAATTAAACCTGGACTAGAGCCATAAGTGGAAGAAGGTACCTAACGTATCATTGAAGTTGCACAATAGCATGTTGACAGCATTTCGTACAAAAAAAAATGGAAACATTTTGTACAAAATGGAAATCACCAGGCTGAAAAAAAGTATGACAGTTTAAACATCGACATTGGAAATGTACAGAGTCAGGCTGGAATTATCAGGTAGCAGGTCTGTGAGGGCAGGTAAGTTGTAACCCAAAGTTGTACGGGTATCTTTTCATTTTAATTCCAGGCTGGTGTTTTAAAAAAAACTATTCTATGATGAATATAACCTTTCGATGAACCATTGCCTCCTGCAAAGGTATAAAAGAGTTTAATTACTCTCTGTGCTAACCCAACTCCTTTGTTCCCCCTCCCCTTTTTCCATAACCTTTTATATAGCTGCTAGGGAAGAGTGAATGAGGATGCAATAGAGCAGTCATTCTCACCCAGGGTTCTATGGAACCCTAGGGTTCCAACAGAGGTTGCTAGGGGTTCCTTGAGCTCTGGCTGGTTAACCTTCTCTTGGTGCCTGCATAGTTCTGGGGCCAACGCCACTTAGCAGAACCAGTAGCAAAACACCAACTATCTTTTTAACTGTCTGTAAAGGTACTATTCTGACACCACTGTAATGGTCAATGTCTTCTTATTGACCCCCCTGTAAGGAGCATTACTCCCACTGATGACCAACGTAAGGAGCATTCTTCCCACTGACCTCTGATGAATTGGTTTAAGCAGAGGTTCCTTGACACCTGAAAATTATTTAAGGGGTTCCCCTTTTGAGAAAAAGTTTGAGAAAGGCTGCGATAGAGTGTTATTTGAGTGACAGCTCTGAGGCTGCTGGGGCTGTTGACATCATATCCAAGATGGTGGCACTTAGCGGTAGTTTTAGGACTTTCAGATGTTTGCATAAGTTAGGTTTTTACAGATAAAACAAATGCATTAACTACAGTACATTAACCACTTCAGCCCTGGAAGATTTGGCTGCTTAATGACCAGGCCATTTTTTGCGATACAGCACTGAGCCGCTTTAACTGACAATTGCACGGTCTTGCAGTGCTGTACCCAAACAAAATTTACGTCCTTTTTTTTCCCACAAATAGAGCTTTCTTTTGGTGGTCTTTGATCATTTCTGCAGTTTAAATTTTTTTGTGCTATAAACAAGAAAAGAGCGACAATTTTGAAACAAACACAATATTTTGTAGTTTTTGCTATAATAAATATCCCCAATTTTTTTTTAAAAAAGCAAATTTTTTCCTCAGTTTAGGCCGATGTATTCTTCAACATGTTTTTGGTAATAAAAATTGCAATAAGCATATATAGATTGCTTTGCACAAAAGTTATAGCATCGACAAACTATCGGAAAGTTTTATGGCATTTTTATTATTTTATATATTTTTTTACTAGTAATGGTGGTGATCAGGACTGCGACATTATCGCAGACAGATCGGGCACTTTTGACACATTTTTGGGACCATTGACATTTATACAGCAATCAGTGCTATAAAAATGCACTGATTACTGTGTAAATGTCACTGGCAGGGAAGGAATTAACACTAGGGGGCGATCAAGGGGTTAACTGTGTTCCCTTGTGTGTGGGGGATGGGGGATGGAACTGACTAGAGGAGATGACAGATCATTGTTCCTAGCTAGTAGGAGCAGACAATCTGTCTCTCCTTTCCTCACAGAACAAGGATTTGTGTGTTTACACACACATGTCCCTGTTCTGGCTCTCGTGCTGGCGATCTCACATGGCTGGTGGTCATCGCGACCGACCGCCGGCCACGTGCATCGGCACCCCCGCAGTGCAGCGGGGGCTTGCACGTGGCTGCTATCCCCGCTTGAAGGGCCGACGTACAGCTACAACGACTCGTGGGAACATGCCGACCTGCCGCAGTATAATGACGCCGGTTGGTCCTGTAAGAGGTTATAATACCATATAATGACATGAGAAGATTTTGTTGTAGACAGAGTACCTCCCTAGTCAAAAAGGAATATGAGTTGCTGTTAGCATAGCAAGGAACCTTCAACTTTGCAGCTATCTTGTTATTTTGAAAGCAGGCTTATGCCAGGTGTGCCGATCAGGTATCATTAAGATGATATAGTCAAGCATTTTACATATTTTGCAAAGAGTATTATAAGGAAAAATGATATTCACAGATCCAAGATCGGCTGTATTTTTTTAAGTTTAAATCCTAATGCTCCGTACACACGATCGGACTTTCCGACAACAAAACCGTGGATTTTTGTTCGAAGGTTGTTAGCTCCAACATGTCTTGCATACACATGGTCACACAAATGTTGGCCATGGCCAACAATTACAAACGTGGGAACGTGGTGACGTACGACAGGCCGATAAAAATGAAGTTCAATAGTCATGTTATATCTCCATTACGAACGCTAGTTTTACAAGACTGAGCGCTACTTTTTGAGAACCTGCTAGCCAACATTTGTTGGCGGAAAGTCCGCCAACTAATGTTCGATGGAGCATACACACAGTTGGACTTTCTGCCAACAAGCTCAAATCCAACATTTCCCGTCGGAAAGTCTGTGTGTGTATGCGGCATAATTCTAACCTTATGTCTCTTTTAACACTTTTTCTGCATAACAACTGATAAGGGTCACCTTAATGCATTTCTGCATTTTAACTTCAAAATCTGCACTTCACTTTCATAAATCTTTGTCTTTCTCTCAATGTAGAACTTTAAAAAGTTTT
The DNA here is from genome assembly GCF_042186555.1 of Aquarana catesbeiana. Classification (NCBI taxonomy): domain Eukaryota; kingdom Metazoa; phylum Chordata; class Amphibia; order Anura; family Ranidae; genus Aquarana; species Aquarana catesbeiana. The sequence goes on along the minus strand of NC_133327.1, from coordinate 88,817,198 downwards.
TTACTCGACTATAACCCTAATGCCGCGTACACACGGTCGGACTTTCCCCTGGGAAATGTTCAATGTGAGCTTGTTGTCGGAAAGTCCGACCGTGTGTATGCTCCATCGAACATTTGCTGTCGGAATTTCCGCACACAAATGTTTGAGAACAGGTTCTCAAATTTTCCGACAACAAAACTTGTTGTCGGAAAGTCCGATCGTGTGTACACAAGTCCAACGTACAAAAGTCCACGCATGCTCTGAATCAAGCAGAAGGAGCCGCACTGGCTATTGAACTTCCTTTTTTCTCGGCTCGTCATACGTGTTGTATGTCACTGCGTTCTTGACATTTGGAATTTCCGACATTTGTGTGACTGTGTGTATGCAAGACAAGTTTGAGCCAACATCTTTTGGAAAAAAATCCACGGTTTTGTTGTTGGAATGTCCGATCGTGTGTACATGGCATTAGCCTAGCCCTTAAAATGAAACTTGTTTTTTTTTTACCCTAAAACAGCTAGACACTTAAAGCAGTATTAAACCCAAAAGCAAACATTATATTGTAGCTTACCAATTCTTATGCCCTGTACACATGGTCGGACTTTGTTCAGACATTCCGACAACAAAATCCTAGGATTTTTTCCGACGGATGTTGGCTCAAACTTGTCTTGCATACACACGGTTACACAAAGTTGTTGGAAAATCCAATCGTTCTAAACGCGGTGACGTAAAACACGTATGTTGGGACTATAAACAGGGGAGTAGCCAATAGCTTTCGTCTCTTAATTTATTCTGAGCATGCGTGGCACTTTGTTCGTCGGATTTGTGTACACACGATCGGAATTTCCGACAACGGATTTTGTTGTCGGAAAATTTTATATCCTGCTCTCAAACTTTGTGTGTCAGAAAATCCGATGGAAAATGTGTGATGAAGCCTACACACGGTCGGAATTACCGACAACAAGGTCCTATCACACATTTTCCGTCAGAAAATCCAACCGTGTGTACGGGGCATTAGATGTGATGGCTGTATTAGTTTCCTTTTTTAGACTTTTTTTCTTCTATTTTCATCCGCTGTTCCAGCCAATAAGTCTGTTGCCTTTCACAAGCACAAGCTCTCCTGCAGAATGTATCAGTTACATGGATGAGACAAACCACTTAACACTGGCAGGAGTGATTAAAATGATTAACTTTTATTTATTCGTCCAAAACCTTTATCCCAAAAGTAAAAAAAAAAACTGTTTCCTGTAACTGATTATCATCGGCATGCGCAAGGGTTATGCTGGGTGTGAGTAATCCAGGGGCAGCACCAAGGGGTGCTTGGGTTCACCCCCATCTGTGTTACCGGGTCTGCAAGGTCTGCCTTTGACTTTCTCCCCTGGCTGCAGTGTCCCACTAGTGCCCCTCACACAGCATCCTGAAGTGTGCAGCTGGTGGGGACTCTCAGCTGTGCAATACTTCCCTGGGTGTGGCGGAACTCTCCCTCATACACACTCACTGGCTGATTGAGAAGCTGAAACTGGGAAGGAGGCAGAGCAGAGATGGCAGCCTGGGAGTCTTCTAATTCCAGCCATGTGGTAAGTTGCTGAAGGAGAGAGGTTTACCTTTATCACTGCAGGAATTCTCTTTATGATCCATCTGTGTTGCTTCAACCCTTACACTGCACACAAAGTATTGGAGAACTGCTCCCAGCCCTCCCACTACATACTGCTCACCGCATACTGCTCACGGACTGGTTGTCCCCATCGCACACTTCTCACTGACTGTCCTCACTGATTACCGCACACTGACTAACTGTCCTCACTGAATACCGCACACTGACTGACTGTCCTCACCGAATACTGCACAAAGACTGACAGTCCTCACAACACACCGCTCACTGACTGCCCTCACCAAATACCGCACACTGACTGACTGCCCTCACCGAATACCACGCATTGACTGGCTGTCCTCACCGCACACCGATCACTGACTGGCTGACCTCATCAAACACTACTCACTGACTGGCTGTCCTTACTGAATACCATGCACTCACTGTCTTCACCGAATACCGCACACTGACTGACTGTCCTCATCACACACCGATCACTGACTGGCTTACCTCATCAAACACCACACACTGACTGACTGTCCTCATCGAATACCATGCACTGACTGACTGTCCTCATTGAATACTGTACACTGACTGACTGTCCTCACCAAATACTGCACATGAATGGCTGTCCTCACCGCACACCGATCACTGACTGGCTGTCCTCGTCACACACCGCGCAATGACTGGCTGTCCTTCACGAATACCACGCACTGACTGGCTGTCCTCACCGAATACTGCGCATTGACTGGCTGTCCTCACCTAATACCACACACTGACTGACTGTCCTCACTGAATACCGCACACTGACTGACTGACTGTCCTCCCCGCATTTTTTAAAAGCTAAAAAAATGAAAGTATTTGTTTACATTGATAAGTGTCTATTTATTGAAAAAATGTTTTAATACATTTCAAAATGTTTGTTTACATAAATTTATAAAAGTGTGTGTATGTATATACATATACACAGTGCCTTGAAAAAGTATTCATACCCCTTGACATTTTCCACATTTTGTCATGTTATAACAAAAAACGTAAATGTATTTTATTGGGATTTTATGTGATAGACCAACACAAAGTGGCACATAATTGTGAAGTAGAAGGAAAATGATAAATGGTTTTCAACATTTTTTACAAATAAATATCTGAAAAGTGTGGCATGCATTTGTGTTCAGCTCCCTTTACTCTGATACCCCTAACTAAAGTCTAGTTAAAAACAGGGGTTTAGTTAGCATGCAATTGCAATCGCATGTGTAAGCTGCAAGGCACCCTGTGTGTAGCTTGCAGTCCTACCACTACTAAATTTATGAATACACCAGACAGGTCAGGGATAAAGTTGTGGAGAAGTTTAAAGCAGGGTTGGGTTATAGCTTTGAACATCTCACGGAGCACTGTTCAATCCATCATCTGAAAAATAGAAAGAGTATGGCACAACTGCAAACCTACCAAGACATGGCCGTCCACCTAAACTGACAGGCTGGGCAAGGAAAGCATTAACCAGAGTAGCAGCGAAGAGACCCATGGTAACTCTGGAGGAGCTGCACAGATCCACAACTCAGGTGGGAGAATCTATCCACAGGACAACTATTAGTCATGCACGCCACAAATCTGGCCTTTATGGAAGAGTGGCAAGAAGAAAGCCATTGTTGAATGAAAGCCATAAAAAGTCATGTTTGAAGTTTGCGAGAAGCCATTTGGGGGACAAATATGTGGAAGAAGGTGCTCTGGTCAGGTGAGACCAAAATTGAACTTTGTGGCCTAAAAGCAAAATGCTATGTGTGGCGGAAAACTAACACTGCACATCACCCTGAACACACCATCCCCACCATGAAACATGGTGGTGGCAGCATCATGTTGTGGGGATGCTTTTCTTCAGCAGGGACTGGGAAGCTGGTCAGAGTTGATGGGAAGATTGATGGAGCCAAATACAGGGCAATCTTAGAAGAAAATCTGTTAGAGCCTGCAAAAGACTTGAGACTAGGATGGAGGTTCACTTTCCAGCAGAACAACGACCCTAAACATACAGCCAGAGCTACAATTAAATGATTTACATCAAAGCATATTCATGCGTTAGAATTGCCCAGTCAAAGTCCAGATCTCAATCCAATTGAGAATCTGTGGCAAGACTTGAAAATTGCTGTTCACAGATACTTTCCACCCAATCTGACAGAGCTTGAGCTATTTTGCAAAGAAGAATGGGCAAAAATTTCAATCTCTAGATGTGCAAAGCTGGTATAGACAGATTTGCATTTATAATTGCAGCAAAAGGTGGTTCTGCAAAGTATTGACTCAGGGGGCTGAATACAAATGCTCGGCACACTTTTCAGATATTTATTTGTAAAACATTTTGATAATGATTTATCATTTTCCTTCCACTTCACAATTATGTGCCACTTGGTGTTGGTCTATCACATAAAATCCCAATAAAATACATTTACGTTTTTGGTTGTAACATGACAAAATATAGAAAATGTCAAGGGGTATGAATACTTTTTCAAGGCACTGTGTATATATAAATAGGCTCTGTCTCTGTGGAAATAGGTTGGAAAAGGACAGAGTTTGCATGTCTGCTGACAGCAAGGCTACAGAGTATAGATTTGAAATGGAGAAAACTGCTCTGGCAGTTCTCTCCGGGTTTTGCTATCGCTGGATGGGGCTCTGTAGTTTGGAGATCCCTCAGAGTCTTGGGTGGGACGGGATCTCCAACACCGTGTCGGTGTGTTATGGATAGCCAGCAGGGTGTGTGCCCAGTTGCACACAGCCCATATAGTGAGGGGCTGGTGTGAGCAGCTTGCTGCTGTTGCTGTTTGAAGACAGACCTCTGTCAGGAAGACTGTCTGCCCTGTGGGAGACTGCAGCCCGTGAAAGGGGGATTCCATGCCCAGGGACTGGGAAAGGCTGGCCAGCCTTGAGAGTCTGAGAGACTAAGGAAACCACTGAACAGTGGAGGCACATGCATTGTGGGTGCACGGGCACCGCCCCCCGACACCTCCGCCGCCCTCCCTATTCATGAGCCCGGCCCCACAGGAGCTGCAGCCACTGCTTCCCGCCACTACATAAGAGGAGCAGAGCCCTGCCACAGGAGCGGTAAGTGCCGCCAGACTGCCTGTGGGGGAGTTATTGAAGTGACAGCTGGGGGACCCACCTGGCTGCATTTGATGGGCACAAGTGGCTGAATTTGATGGGCACAAGTGGCTGCATACACTGGGCATGAGTGGCTGCAATTGATGGGCACAAACAGCTGCATTTGACGGGAACAAATGGCTGCATATGATGGGCACAAGTGGCTGCATTTGATTGGCACAAGTAGCTGCATTTGATGGGCACAAGTGGCTGCATTTGATGGGCACAAGTGGCTGCATATGATGGGCACAAGTGGCTGCATATGATGGGCACAAGTGGCTGCATATGATGGGGCACAAGTGGCTGCATTTGATGGGGCACAAGTGGCTGCATTTGATGGGGCACAAGTGGCTGCATTTGATGGGGCACAAGTGGTGACATTTGATGGGGCACAAGTGACTGCATTTTATGGGCACAATGGCTGCATATGATGGGCACAACTGGCTGCATATGATGGGCACAAGTGGCTGCATTTTATGGCCATAAGTGGCTACATATGATGAGCACAAGTGGCTGTATATGACCAGCACAAGTGGCTGCATATGAAGGGGCACAGTGGCTGCATATGATGGGCACAAGTGGCTGCATATGATGGGCACAAGTGACTGCATATGACCGGCACAAGTGGCTGCATATGATGGGGCACAGTGGCTGCATATGATGGGGCACAGTGGCTGCATATGATGGGGCACAGTGGCTGCATATGATGGGCACAGTGGCTGCATATGATGGGCACAAGTAGCTGCATTTGATGGGCACATGCGGCTGCATATGATGGGCAAATGCGGCTGCATATGATGGGCACAGTGGCTGCATACAATGGGCACAGTGGCTGCATACGATGGGCACAGTGGCTGCATACGATGGGCACAGTGGCTGCGTTTGATGGGCACAATGGCTGCATTTGATGGGCATAATGGCTGCATTTGATGGGCACAGTGAGGCTGCAATTGATGGGGGGGGGTCAGTGTTTTTCAGTTTGCGCCCCCCAAAAACTTTGAGCACCAGCTGCCACTGCCACTGAGTCCAGGGGGCTGGAAGGAATCAAGAAGTCGGTTGGAAGCAAGCAGAGGTACCGCTGACAAGCGAGAGCCAGGTGGCTCGGTATGTTTTCATTTATGTTTGATTGAAGTTTAAACCCCTGCGTGGAATTCCTGGATGGACTTTTATTTAGTTTTTTTCCATGTAATAAACATAAGGCTACCCGGCCCTTAACTATAATGCCTGTCTGACGTGGATTCACTGCACAAAAATGCATCTATTAGTAGAGCTAAACACCCCCAATATCACAATACATACACACACGCATGTGTGTTTGAGTTTAGGGGTGCACACCCTAATGAAATAGGCTGCGCACACCCATGCTGATGATGAAGTGTGAGCTGGATTTTGGCTTCAATTTGTTAGTTATTGTAAAAAATAGTGTAGTGCTTCTAAAATATCTAACCACCCTTATTAAGATCTCATCTACCTTTACAAACAATTCAAATACATAAAAAGTGCAATCAACTCTAATGCCCCGTACACACGGTTGGACATTAATCGGACATTCCGACAACAAAATCCATGGATTTTTTCCAACGGATGTTGGCTCAAACTTGTTTTGCATACACACGGTCGCACAAAGTTGTCGGAATTTCCGATCGCCAAGAACGCAGTCACGTACACCACGTACGACGAGACTATAAAAGGGCAGTTCAGAACCAAGCGCGGCACCCTTTGGGCTCCTTTTGCTAATCTCGTGTTAGTAAAAGTTTGGTGAGAGACGATTCGTGCTTTTTCAGACTCGTGGTTTTCAGATCGTTTTCTGCTGTTCAGTTTGTGCTTGTGGGTTTGTATCTGGTCTTCAGTGCATGCAGCGAGTTACGCGTGACTCTGTCATTGTGTTCTTGTTCATTCGTTACTGTTTTTCAGGTCGCTCTTCACAGGCCTTGCTGTTCTTCAGTGCATTCTGTTACTTCGTCCTGAGCAGCCGACCATTTTCTAACCATGTTGCATATACGTACTCCTCGTAGAGTTCGTACTGTGCGGGGGCTTGGTGTTGGGGTCCTTACCTTGACACAAGGTTCAATAATATTGTGATGTTGGCGGTGGTGTCGGCTACTTATGAGTTCCTGTATGTGGATGTGGGGAAGAATGGCCGGATGTCCAATGGTGGAGTCATCGCCCAGATGGAGTTCTACAGGCGTCTCCAGAATGTCAGCTTTGACTTGCCACCTCCAGAAGACAATGTGGAAGGACTCCCATTTGTCTTCATTGCGGATGAAGCATTTACGCTGGGGGACCATCTTATGCGGCCATTCCCTATGAGGACCTTGACCCCAGACCAGAGGGTTTTTAATTACCTGCTGGCCAGAGCCAGAAGAGTGGTGGAGAACACATTTGGAATCATGGCCAGCCGGTTCCGCCTATTTCTTACACCTATACGCATGGCGGAGTATAAACTGAATCATATAATCCTGGCGTGCTGTGTTCTACACAACTTTTTAAGGAAAAATTCTGCCAACTATGCTGCCTCAGTTGGGCCTGAGGCCGGAATTCCTGGAACTGAAACAACCCTGACAGCGCTTGAAGCTGGCTGCCCTTGCTTGCCCCCCCATGAGTGCCCGCGAAGTCCGTCTTAGCTACCTTGAATACTTTGCGGGTAGGGGGGCCATCAATATGCCAGACAATGTCTGATACATTTTTCAAATTAAAAAAGCATTTTAACTACTAAAATCTTTGGTGACATTTACTGCTTGTGTTTCTTTTAGCTGACCCTGACAGAAATGTGGGGAGTCCTGAAAATGGCGTGATTGTGTAACCTAAAAAAGCACTGTTCGGTTTTATTTACTAAAGGAAAATCCACTTTGCACTACAAGTGCACTTGAGACTGCACTGAAACTGCACTTGTAGTGCAAAGTGGATTTGCCCTTAGGAAATAACCACCATTGTCACTGAAAACCACAATTTTACCACCACAAAGTTTAAGGAGCATTGAAACAATAATCCACACATTCTTGAGTATCAATCTTTTTAATACCAGCACAATCACATGTGCATTTATAAAAGGTTTTTAAAACAAACCAACATGTTTGTTGTATAACAATTTTTTGGGTCACATTAATAAAAGTAGAAATGTCCATTTAAGGTAAAATAGGCATGTTTCAAACCAACAATAAATACACAAATCTGGAACTTACAAAGTTCAACTTTTGTAGAAATTGAAGGCAATATCACACATTAGACATGTGCATTCGTTTTTGTCCGAATGCATTTTCATCCGAATTTCAGGTATTTTCGTTATCGTTTTAACAAACGATAACGAAAGTGCAGAATCCGAAAAAGGAAAGATCCGACATAAACAAACAAATGCTTTATTTTCGTTTTCATTGCTACAACAGTTCAATATAGATAGGAGATTCGACATGATGATGACAATAACAATCTGTGTCCATCAAACCTGTGGTCGAATGTGCCTAACCTTAACTCTATTAGTCCAAGATTATTCTACATAGAGAGAAAAGATTCGACATAGAGAGAAAAGATTTGACGTAGGGGAGAAAGATTCGACGTAGGGGAGAAAAGATTCGACGTAGGGGAGAAAAGATAAATAAAAATAATGATGATGATGATGAATGTTATTGGCTGATTGTAACCAAAAAAGAAGGAACAGTAAAATAGCTAGAACTAAGTACACACGTACTTTGGCTTATGGTGTCTGTTGAAAGTTATAAGAGGATTCGACGGAGCAGGTAAACTATACAGCGTCGTAAAGTTTAGCTGCTCCGTCGAATCTTCTTTGAACATTCGACAGACACCATAAGCCTTCAATGACAGATTCAACCCTAATTTGGATTTTTGGACGAAAGCAATTTTTAACGAAAAACGAAATAAATAAAAAAAACGAATTTCGGGAGTAACTAAATAAATTTTATTTTTCGGACGAAAACGAAATTCCGAAACAAAATATTTCAGTGTGCACATGTCTGTCACATGAGTATTTAGAAACTGTGTTTGATATTGCGTTCAGATGGGGTTAAGTCACCCCTGGAAAAGCCAAATTTTGAAGATGCACACAAATTGCAGAATGTCAACATGTGCTAGCTGCCATCATGGGGGATCAAGGGACGTGTTTTAGGGGTGCAACCCCTTCCTCACAGCTACTTTATTATTGAGGAAGGGGTTGCACCCCCAAAACGCCTACATTGATCTCCTGTGATGGCAGATAGCACATGTTGACACACTGTGTGCATCTTCAAAATTTGGCTTTTTTATAAAAGTCAAAAAATGTAACAAATTCTTCCATTACAAATACCACCAAAAAGTCAGGGATTTGAAGGTCTTTTAAACTCTCCCTAAAACATCAATGATGTTCTTCATTTTGTTTTTAACCTCATTGATGTTTTTCTGGATGTTTTCCAAGTCCCTATTATACCCCATGATCTCCCCGATCAGGATCTGGGCACTCTCACTGGTGAAATGACCTGGATCCACAACATCACGATCACCTACAAAAATAAGTTTAAAAAAAACATGTATTAGAAATATGCCAGCATCCATCTCTTACCTGAGCCTGTGGTCACAGACACTCACCTGTTGTGGTGACTAGTTCCACAACATCTTCCTCCTCCTGCTCTGCTTGGCTTTAGGGGACTTCCCCTTCTTCCAGAGGTGGGGGGTCTGTGGTCTCCTCAGATGAGGGGTGTCCTCCGAGTCTTTTCTCCCCTATGTCTAAAAAAAATAGGTATACTTAGCACACAGATAGTTGATGGCAGAAATAGGAATATGAAACTTTGCTTGGAAGTGGGGTACAATTGTCTGTTTGGTCAGAGTTACAAGATGAGTAAATAATTTTTTCCTTTGTCAAGCTTGAATACTTACCTGTTTTGTACAAGCTTCACAGATGGAGATACCCCTATAGTATACACTGGAGCACCTGTGTGGGACCCCTAATAAAAAGGGTGTTCTGGTGTCCCCCACTAGTGCTCCAGTGTCCAGATGTGTAAACAGCTGCTGAGTGTCCTCTCCTTACACAGAATCTAGTTTGCATTACATTCTAGTTACAAACCCACCTAGACTCAGACCAGAAAAAAGGTATTCAAATGCATATGGCCAAAACAATGGTCTTTTCTATGCCGAACGAACAATGTTTCATACGAATGAACAATGTGCCCATTAACATGAAAGTTGCCATTTTAAACTGTACAACAGTAAAGAAAAGCACATGGAGCAGCACGAACGTTATAAAAATAAAGAATAGGAACACAGGACAAGTACTTACTTTTTTGCAGCACTCTCCTGATCCTTCTGTACTGCTCATGCTCCCTTAATTTGAGGTCCGACCACCGCTTCCCAGTTTCGATCATCGTACCCCAAAATTCTGGTGCAGACTCTTGACTACTTTCGCCATGATCTTGGCCTTTCTGTCATTGGGGTTGGAGTAAGGTCCATACTTCCCATCATAGTCGGCCCTCTTCAGGATGTCCACCATCTCCAACATCTCCCCAAAGGTAACATATTCGATGCCTTAAATCGTCTCCTCTGGGATCATGACGTCGCTGGCTCCGGGCTTTCCTCCTCCTCGTTGCTGTAATTAGCACGCACCTGTTGTGTCTCCGCCATGTGCTCTTCCCCCACTGCGCTGAACGAGAAGGGGCGAGGAATAGACTAGAAAGAACGTCAGGGGTGGGTGGAGTTTCACGCATGCACAGTGTATATAAAGCGTAACACGCGTGCGTAGTACGTACGATCTGTGAGCGGAGGAAGGAGTATCGGAGATCGTGATAACGAAGGCAAGATCTAAACTTGGGCCTATATTGCTTCTAGATTGAGGCCTATATTGTAACAAGATTAGGAGAGTTTCGCATGACATTAGGGTTTGTCTTGTGTTGTGTCTTGCAGATAAAATGGATGGCTTCAATGACCACAATTTCCTCCTTCTGTTCATAGACAAATACAGGGAGCTGCCCTGTCTGTGGCAGATCAAACACCCCCAATACAACAATAAACAAAAGAGGCAGGCATCGCTGGAGAAACTGCTGGAGTTGGTGAAGCTGGTGGTCCCCACAGCAACCATCCCCTATTTAAAAGCCAAAATTGGTGGCCTGAGGAGCACTTATCTTAGGGAGCGCAAGAAGGTCACGGATTCCCAGAGATCCGGAGCTGCAGCAGATGACGTTTATGTCCCCAGGCTGTGGTACTATGAGAGACTTCGTTTTCTGTCAGACCAGACTGGAGTCAGGGAATCCCTCTCAACCCTTCCTTCCAGTCTTCCTTCCACCCAATCTTCCACCCCAGCTGAGGCTTCCGATGTCCAACCTGGGACTTCCAAGCCAGGAAGAAGTGGAGGAGCCCAGCTGGAGCCAGGTATAGCATTGTTCTACAGATTTCTGGTCAATAAATAAATGTTTATTAGATGTTATTGTTGATCACTAATTGCTGATTTCATAAAGTGTTTTACATATCAATAGACAGTAGTGGGCAAAAATAATTGGGACAAGAATGAAAAATGCTGGGCTCAGAATGATAGTCTGTTATATTTGTTAACTTTCAATTAGCAACAGTCATAAGATGAAAATTGTGTGTGATTGATGAAGAAAAAACTAAAACTATGTCCCTTTTTCATACACAGGAAGACCTCAGCCAGGACGAGGCTCTGGAATGTGGCACACAGGAGGAGGCGGGGATAAGTGTGAGCCAGGAGGAGGCGGGGCTAAGTGGCAGCCAGGAGGAGGCGGGCCTAAGTGGCAGCCAAGAGAAGGCCGGGCCCAGTAGGAGCCTGACTGAATCGCAGGTTCCTCCCCTCCGCCTTCCAACCAAAAGACCCAGGAAGGGGAGTCACGTGCAGGATTCAGCTCTCAGGCTGATTCAGGAGGCTTCTGCGTCCCTCAGAGCCTTACCCACTCCTGAAGAGGCCTTTGCCTGCATGGCTGGCACAAAATTGCGGGGCATGCAGGAGGGTCAACGCCTCATGTGTGAGGACCTTCTTTATAAAGTCGTAACTAAGGGGGTGAGAGGCGAAATCACACCCAAAACCCACCTGTGTGAGTTGGACCATCCTCCTCCTCCTCCTCCTGCCACAACTCCACCACCAGAGCCACAGCGTGGAAGGAAGCATGGAAGGAAGACCAGAGAGTGATGACCTGGGTTCAGTCTGGTCTGACAAAAGATGCAGGCTATTGTATGACCACAGCCTGGGGACACAGATGTCATCTGCTGCTGTTCAGGATCTCTGGGACTTCTGGACCAGACTGCACTCCCTTATATATGGACTCCTCAGACCACCAATTTTGCAGTAAAATAATTGATGTCTGCCCTGGGGGCCAAAGGCTTCGCCAATTTCTGCTGTTTCTCCAGCGTTGCCTCCCTCTTTGTTTGGTTGTGAGCCCTTAATAAAGGAATTTTTGTTTCAATTATACTCACCTATGTGTGTTTTCCTTCAAAAAGGACAGTTTGTTTGTGAGGAGGCAGGTACATTTCAAAAATACAATGTGAAATTAACAAGAGACACCAACACCAATCTCCTTTAGATTAAATAATACAAGATAATAATGGTGTTGTGGTAACTTGACACACAAAACACACCCAATAATATTCTGGATTAAAAAAAAAAACACGATCAGGCTTGAAAAAAATACAAACCCAAAAATATAAACATATTGCTTTTTTGTCAGATGTGACAAATCAAAATATATTGATGAAATCATGATAAATAATAAAGAAAGGAGTTTGTAAGAACTCTGTGTGAATATGAGCAGCAAAACAACTTAATTCTTCTCACATTATAAAGAAGAAGAGAGTGCGCTGCATTAAACAAACAATTTTAAACATTGCAGCCTGACGAAAGTGCTATATCCATTCCGAATGCTAATTTTACCAGACCAAGCTGTTCCGTCTCGGAATTTCTTCTGAGCATGCGTGGCACTTTGTGCGTCGGAATTGTCCACACACGGTCGGAATTGACGTGATTGGATTTCGTTGTCGGAAAATTTTATAGCCTGCTCTCAAACTTTGTGTGTCGGAAAATCCAATGGAAAATGTCCGATGGAGCCCACACACGGTCGGAATTTCCAACAACACGATCCGATCGCACATTTTCCGTCGGAAAATCCGACCGTGTGTACGGGGCATAAAAGTGCAATGTGCTATAAACCACAAAATTAATAACGTGCACAGTCCCTTTAAAAACCCTTCATATACAGTATATCACATGAGTACACCCCTCACATTTTTGTAAATATCTTTATAAAATCTTTTCATGTGACAACAATGAAGAAATGACACTTTGCTACAATGTAAAGTAGTGAGTGTACAGCTTGTATAACTGTGTAAATTTGCTGTCCCCTCAAAATAACTCAACACACAGCCATTAATGTCTAAACCGCTGGAAACAAAAGTGAGCACACCCCTAAGTGAAAATGTCAAAAATGGGCCCAATTAGCTATTTTCCCTCCCCGGTGTCATGTGACTCGTTAGTATTACAAGATCTCAGGTGTGAATGGGGAGCAGGTGTGTTAAATGTGGTGTTCTCACTTTCACTCTCTCATTCTGGTCACTGGAAGTTCAACACGGCACCTCATGGAAAAAATCTCTTCGAGAATCTGAAAAAAAGAATTGTTTCTCTATATAAAGATGGCCTAGGGCTATAAGAAGTTTGCCAAGACCCTGGAACTGAGCTGCAGCACGGTGGTCAAGACCATACAGCGGTTTAACAGGACAGATTCCACTCAGAACAGGCCTTGCCTTGGTCCACCAAAGAAGTTGATTGCACATGCTCAGCGTCATATCCATAGGTTGTCTTTGGGAAATAGACGTATTAGTTCTGCCAGCATTGCTGCAGAGGTTGAATGGGTGGGGGGTCAGCCTGTCAGTGCTCAGACCATATGCTGCACACTGATTTAAATCAGTCTGCAATGCTGTTTTCCCAGAAGGAAGCCTCTTCTATAGATGATGCACAAGAAAGCCTGCAAACAGTTTGCTGAAGACAAGCAGACTAAGGACATGGATTACTGGAACCACGTCCTGTGGTCTGATGAGACCAAGATAAACTTATTTGGTTCAGATGGTGTCAAGCATGTGTGGTGGCAACCAAATGAGGAGTACAAAGACAAGTGTGTCTTGCCTACAGTCAAGCATGGTGGTGGGATTGTCATGGTCTGGGGCTTCATGAGTGCTGCCAGCACTGGGGAGCTACAGTTCATTGAGGGAACTGGGAATGCAAACATGTACTGTGACATACTGAAGCAGAGCATGATCCCTCTCTTTGGAGACTGGGCTCCAGGGCAGTATTCCAACATGATAATGAACCCAAACACACCTCCAAGATGATCACTGCCTTGCTAAAGAAGCTGTGGGTAAAGGTGATGGACTGTCCAAGCATGCCTCCAGACCTAAACCCTATTGAGCATCTTTGGGGCATCCTCAAACGGAAGGTGGAGGAGCGCAAGGTCTCTAACATCCACCAGCTCCGTGATGTCGTTATGGAGGAGTGGAAGAGGACTCCAGTGGCAACCTGTGAAGCTCTGGTGAACTCCATGCCCAAGAGGGTTAAGGCAGTGCTGGAAAATAATGGTGGCCACACAAAATATTGAAACTTTGGGCCCAATTTTGACATTTTCACTTAGGGGTGTACTCACTTTTCTTTCCAGCGGTTTAGACATTAACCACTTCCTGCCCGGCCTATAGGAGATTGACGGCCGGGAAGTGGTTCTGTTATCCTGACTGGGCGTCATATGACGTCCAGCAGGATAAAATGGCGGTGCACGCCCACAAAGCCCGCAGCGTGGCAATCGCGAGTGCGGCATGTCAGTCTGACACGCTGCATCTCCGATCGTGATAAGAAGCCTCTCTTGGAGGCTTCTTACCACATGATCAGCTGTGACCAATCACAGCTGATCATCGTGTGAACCAGGAAGTGACGGTAAACGCCATTCCTCGGTTCGCGATGACAGGGAGAGCCAATCAGAGCCGATAGGCGGCTCTCCCTATCAGAGGGGGGGTCTGTGCTGATAATCAGCACATTGATTATCAGCACAGCCCCCTCAGTTGTACCAATCACCTTCCAATCAATCCCCAGCAACACACACAATAATAAAGTCTCAGTGTCCACCACAGTGCCAATCAGTGCCCACCACAGTGCCAATCAGACCCCACCACAGTGCCAATCAGTGCCCACCACAGTGCCAATCAGTGCCCAGCAGTAACACCTGTCAGTGATCTATCAGTACCTCATCATCAGTGCTGCCCATCAGTGCCACCTGCCAGTGCCACCTGTCAGTGCCAATCAGTACTGCCTATCAATGCCACCTGTCAGTGTCCATCACAGCCACCTGTCAGTGCCATCAGTGCCGCATGTCTGTGCCCATCAGTGCCACCTATCAGTGCCGCCTATTGGTGCCCATCAGTGCTGCATATCAGTGCCGCCTATCAGTGCCCATCAATTCCACATATCAGTGCCTCCTCAGTGCCCATCAGTGCCAACTCATCAGTGGCCATCAGTGCCGCCTCATCAGTACCCATCAGTGCCGCCTCATCAGTGCCCGTCAGTGAAGGGGAAAACAACATTTTATGACAGAAAGTAAGAAAACCTTTTTTTTTTCAAAAAATTTGGTCTTTTTTAGTTTGTTTAGCATAAAATAAAAACCCCAGAGGTGATAAAATACCACCAAAAGAAAGCTCTATTTAGGGAAGAAAATGATAAAAATTTAGTCTGGTTCCAGTGTTGCATGACCGCGCAATTGTCATTCAAAGTGCGACAGCGCTGAAAGCTGAAAATTGTCCTGGGCAGGATTGCCCGAAAGTGCCTGGAATTGAAGTGGTTAATGGCTGTGTGTTGAGTTATTTTGAGGTGAATTTACACTGTTATACAAGCTGTACACTCACTACTTTACATTGTAGCAAAGTGTCATTTCTTCAGTGTTGTCACATGAAAAGATATAATAAAATATTTACAAAAATGTGAGGGGTGTACTCACTTTTGTGAGATACTGTAGCTCTCCAAAATATTATACTTGAAAAATCAAAGTGTTAGTGCAAATTCATCAACTGTGCCAGAACACAAAATATACGTGTCCATATATATAGTCAATAAAACATTTGTTGTGCTTCACATTTCATGTGCTCTCATGCAAAATCGTGCTGCCAGTGAATCAATCCATCTCCACCATAAAACCACATCTGTGCCCCTTTTGCATGAAAGCTCACCTCCTTTGGTAGACCCCCAGCCTTTCTTTTAAGGCAAGATCAGTCACAGCTCTGTTTGTTTTCCTCCCACTGAAATTATGTCTAATGAGACACTCTCCTGCTTCTCAGTTGCTATCACCATCCAGCTTATTTCACTAGTCTGGTCAGAACTCCCAAGGAATTAAGAAAACCCACATAGTGTGTACCATCACTTTATTTATAAACCATATATTATGATGCACTCACAGTTCTACTCTAACTTTATTCCATGTTACCAGCCCTTAGATGTGGTGGCTACGATTATTTTTTTATTTTTTTTTGTCAGGCTGGGAATATTTCAGTAAAAAAAGACGAAAAAGTACTCTTGCGCACTGGTGTGTTGGCTAAAAAAGTTCAAGAAGGACTATGGATTTCGGCTTTGCTGCTCTCAAAGGATGGGATTGTCCTAGTGTTGAAAGAAAAAAAGAGAAAAGAGAGCGCACCAGCCTAGTGCATTATCCTTGACAGGTTTATTAAATTAAAAACAAGATAAAAACTACTCACAAAAGTCGAAGGTAAAATCGCATAGTAAACACACAGAGGCAATTGTTCCAGTGGTAGCAGTTGTCCAGGTCCCAGGAAGGAGGCATACGGACTGCTGCTGGCTTACGCGTTTCGAAGGTTTAACCTTCTTCATCAGAGCCTTCAGCAAGTGGCCACATGTCTTATTAAACTCCCTTTCATGGAAAAGTTTTATCCCTATTGTGGGGTCACCAGTAGGGATGAGCTTCGAGTTTGAGTCGAACTCATGTTCGACTCGAACATTGGCTGTTCGCAAGTTCGCCAAACAGCGAACAATTTGGGGTGTTCGCGGCAAATTCGAATGCCGCGGAACACCCTTTAAAAGTCTATGGGAGAAATCAAAAGTGCTAATTTTAAAGGCTAATATGCAAGTTATTGTCATAAAAAGTGTTTGGGGACCCAGGTCATGCCCCAGGGGACATGGATCGATGCAAAAAAAAGTTTTAAAAACGGCCGTTTTTTCAGGAGCAGTGATTTTAATAATGCTTAAAGTCAAACAATAAAAGTGTAATATCCCTTTAAATTTCGTACCTGGGGGGTGTCTATAGTATGCCTGTAAAGGGGCGCATGTTTCCTGTGTTTAGAACAGTCTGACAGCAAAATGACATTTTGAAGGAAAAAACTCATTTAAAACTACCCGCGGCTATTGCATTGCCGACAATACACATAGAAGTTCATTGATAAAAACGGCATGGGAATTCCCCAAAGGGGAACCCCGAACCAAAATTTAAAAAAAAAAATGACGTGGGAGTCCCCCTAAATTCCATACCAGGCCCTTCAGGTCTGGTATGGATATTAACCGCTAAGCCACCGCCCACCGTCATATGACGGCTGGACGAGGCTTCTATTGTTCTGGGAGGACGTCATATGACGTCTTTGCCTTCCGAGCCACTAGGGGGCGCGCGCGCGCCGCCGGCGGCGCGCGCGCGTGCCCGCTGCGTCGCTCGGGACCCGGTGCGCGTGCCCGGCGGCCGCGATGTCCGCCGGGCACCCGCGATTGCCGGGTAACAGAGCAGGAGCGTGGATCTGTGCATGTAAACACAGATCCACGTCCTGTCAGAGAGGAGAGGAGACCGATGGCGTGTCCCTTGTACATAGGGACAGCGATCGGTCACCTCCCCCAGTCAGTCCCCTCCCCCCACAGTTAGAATCACCTCCTTAGGTAATACATTAACCCCTCGAGCGCCCCCTAGTGTTAACCCCTTCCCTGCCAGTCACATTTACACAGTAATCAATGCAATTTTATAGCATTGATCGCTGTATAAATGTGAATGGTCCCAAAAATGTGTCAAAAGTGTCCGATATGTCCGCCGCAATATCGCAGTCACAATAAAAATTGCAGATCGCCGCCATTACTAGTAAAAAATAAATAAATAATAAAAATGCTATAAATCTATCCCCTATTTTGTAGACGCTATAACTTTTGCGCAAACCAATCAATATACGCTTAGCGCAATTTTTTTTTACCAAAAATATGTAGAAGAATACGTATCGGCCTAAACTGAGGAAAAAATTTGTTAAAAAAAAAAAAAAAAATGGATATTTATTATAGCAAAAAGTAAAAAATATTGTGTTTTTTCAAAATTGTCCCTCTTCTTTTGTTTATAGCGCAATAAATAAAAACCGCAGAGGTGATCAAATACCACCAAAAGAAAGCTCTATTTGTGGGGAAAAAATGATAAAAATTTCATTAGGGTACAGTGTAACATGACCGCGCAATTGTCATTCAAAGTGCGACAGCGCTGAAAACTGAAAAATGGCTTGGGCAGGAAGGGGGTGAAAGTGCCCTGTATTGAGGTGGTTAAGGGGAACCCCGGCCAAAATTTAAAAAAAAAAATGACGTGGGGTTCCCCCTAAATTCCATACCAGACCCTTCAGGTCTGGTATGGATTTTAAGGGGAACCCCGCGCCAAAAAAAAAAAAAAAAAAAAACGGCGTGGGGTTTCCCCCAAAAATCCATACCAGACCCTTATCCGAGCACGCAACCTGGCAGGCCGCAGGAAAAGAGGGGGGGACGAGAGTGCGCCCCCCCCTCCTGAACCGTACCAGGCCACATGCCCTCAACATTGGGAGGGTGCTTTGGGGTAGCCCCCCAAAACACCTTGTCCCCATGTTGATGAGGACAAGGGCCTCATCCCCACAACCCTGGCCGGTGGTTGTGGGGGTCTGCGGGCGGGGGGCTTATAACAAGGGGACCCCCAGATCCCGGCCCCCCCCCGTGTGAAATGGTAAGGGGGTACAAAAGTACCCCTACCATTTCACTAAAAAACTGTCAAAAATGTTAAAAATGACAAGAGACAGTTTTTGACAATTCCTTTATTTAAATACTTCTTCTTTCTTCTATCTTCCTTCATCTTCTGGTTCTTCTGGTTCTTCTGGCTCTTCTGGTTCTTCCTCCGGCGTTCTCGTCCAGCATCTCCTCTGCGGCGTCTTCTATTTTCTTCTCCTCGGGCCGCTCCACACCCATGGCATGGGGGGGAGGCTCCCGCTCTTCTCTTCTTCTCTTCTTCTTTTCTTCTCTTCTTCATTTTCTTCTCCGGGCCGCTCCTCACACATGCTAGCATGGAGGGAGGCTCCCGCTGTGTGACGGCGCTCCTCGTCTGACAGTTCTTAAATAACGGGGGGCGGGGCCACCCGGTGACCCCGCCCCCCTCTGACGCATGGTGACTTGACGGGACTTCCCTGTGACATCACGGGGAATGCCACAGGGAAGTCCCGTCATGTCCCGTGCGTCAGAGGGGGGCGGGGTCACCGGGTGGCCCCGCCCCCCGTTATTTAAGAACTGTCAGACGAGGAGCGCCGTCACACAGAGGGAGCCTCCCTCCATGCCAGCATGGATGCGGAGCGGCCCGGAGAAGAAAATGAAGAAGAGAAGAAGAGAAGAAGAGAAGAAGATGAAGAAGAAGAGAAGAGCGGGAGCCTCCCCCCATGCCATGGGTGCGGAGCGGCCCGAGGAGAAGAAAATAGAAGACGCCGCGGAGGAGATGCTGGACGAGAACGCCGGAGGAAGAACCAGAAGAGCCAGAAGAACCAGAAGATGAAGAAAGAAGAAGTATTTAAATAAAGGAATTGTCAAAAACTGTCTCTTGTCATTTTTAACATTTTTGACAGTTTTTTAGTGAAATGGTAGGGGTACTTTTGTACCCCCTTACCATTTCACACAGGGGGGGGGCTGGGATCTGGGGGTCCCCTTGTTAAAGGGGGCTTCCAGATTCCGATAAGCCCCCCACCCGCAGACCCCCACAACCACCGGCCAGGGTTGTGGGGATGAGGCCCTTGTCCTCATCAACATGGGGACAAGGTGTTTTGGGGGGCTACCCCAAAGCACCCTCCCAATGTTGAGGGCATGTGGCCTGGTACGGTTCAGGAGGGGGGGGCGCACTCTCGTCCCCCCCTCTTTTCCTGCGGCCTGCCAGGTTGCGTGCTCGGATAAGGGTCTGGTATGGATTTTTGGGGGGACCCCACGCCGTTTTTTTTTTTTTTTTTTGGCGCGGGGTTCCCCTTAAAATCCATACCAGACCTGAAGGGCCTGGTATGGAATTTAGGGGGACTCCCACGTCATTTTTTTTTTTTAAATTTTGGTTCGGGGTTCCCCTTTGGGGAATTCCCATGCCGTTTTTATCAATGAACTTCTATGTGTATTGTCGGCGATGCAATAGCCGCGGGTAGTTTTAAATGAGTTTTTTCCTTCAAAATGTCATTTTGCTGTCAGACTGTTCTAAACACAGGAAACATGCGCCCCTTTACAGGCATACTATAGACACCCCCCAGGTACGAAATTTAAAGGGATATTACACTTTTATTGTTTGACTTTAAGCATTATTAAAATCACTGCTCCTGAAAAAACGGCCGTTTTTAAAACTTTTTTTTGCATTGATCCATGTCCCCTGGGGCAGGACCCAGGTCCCCAAACACTTTTTATGACAATAACTTGCATATTAGCCTTTAAAATTAGCACTTTTGATTATTCATGTTCGTGTCCCATAGACTTTAACGGTGTTCGCGTGTTCGAACTTTTTTCCTGTTCGCATGTTCTGGTGCGAACCGAATAGGGGGGTGTTCGGCTCATCCCTAGTCACCAGTATGGTATTTGCAAATTTAAATCATATCCTCTCTCAAGCGTCTCTTCTCCAGAGAGAATAAGTTCAGTGCTTGTAACCTTTCTTCATAACTAATATCCTTCAGTCCCTTTATTCGTTTTGTAGCCCTTCTCTGTACTCGCTCCATTTCCAGCACATCCTTCCTGAGGATTGGTGCCCAGCATACTCCAGGTGAGGCCGGACCAGAGTCTTGTAGTAAAAGAGTGGGAGAATTATCGCTTTATCTCTTGAGTTAATCCCCCTTTTAATGCATGCCAATATTCTGTTTGCTTTGTTAGCAGCAGCTTGGCATTGCATGCCATTGCTGAACCTGGCATCTACTAGGACCCCCAGGTCCTTTTCATCCTTGATTCCCCCAGAGATTCTCCCCCCAATGAGTAGATTGCATCATATTTTTGCCACCCAAATTCATTATTTTACATTTGTCCACATTTAACATTTGCCATGTAGTTGCCCACCCCATTAATTTGTTCAGATCTTCTTGCAAGGTTTCCACATTCTGCAGAGAAGTTATTGCCCTGCTTAGCTTAGTATTGTCCACAAATAAAGAGATTAAACTGTTTACCCCATCCTGCAGGTTGTTTATGATCAAATTAAATAGGATTGGTCCCAGCACAGAACCCTGGGGGACTCCACTTTCCACCCCTGACCATTCCGAGTACTCCTCATTTATTACCACCCTCTGAACTCTCCCTTGTAACCAGTTTTAAATCCATGTACTCACCCTATGGTCCATGCCAATGGACCTTACTTTGTACAGTAAATGTTTATGGGGAACCGTGTCAAATGCTTTTGCAAAATCCAGATACACCATGTCTATGGGCCTTCCTTTATCTAGATGGCAGCTCACCTCCTCATAGAAGGTTAGTAGTCCATACTGATTACTGCTAATGATACCATTTTCATTACTAAAATTGTGTATATAGTCCAGTATCATCCAAGAGTTTGCATACTATTGATGTTAGGCTAACTGGTCTGTAATTCCCAGGGGTGTATTTTGGCCCTTTTTAAATGTTGGTGCTACATTGGCTTTTCCTCAATCAGCTGGTACCATTCCAGTCAGTAGATTGTCAGGAAAAATAAAGAACAATGGTCTGGCAATTACTTGCTGAGTTCCCTAAGGACCCTCGGGTGCAAGCCATCTGGTCCCGGTGACTTATTAATGTTACATTTCCCAAGTCTATTTCTAATTCTGTCCTCTGTTAGCCATGAGGGTGCTTCCTGAGATGTGTCATGAGGATAAATACTGCAGTTTTGGTTACTGAAGCCCTCCGATTCCCTTGTGAAGACTGAGGAGAAGAATAAATTCAATACCTTTGCCATCTCTCCATCCTTAGTAACCAGATTCTGTTCACCGTTCCTAATGGGGCCAATAAAGTCTGTCCTCCCTCTTTTACTGTTTTTATACTTAAAGAATGTCTTTGGATTTTTTTTGCTCTCCTCTGCTATGTGCCTTTTGTGTTCTATCTTAGCTGCCCTAATTGCACCCTTACATTTTTTGTTGCCTTCTTTGTAAAGCCTGAATGCTGATGATGATCTTGTATTTTTTGAAGGCCTTCTCCTTTGCTTTTATATGCATTTTTTCATTGGAGTTAAGCCACCCAGGACTTTTGTTCGCTCTTTTAAATGTATTTCCCAATGGGATGCACTGGCTAATGCAGTTATTTAATATGCTCTTAAAGCAAACCCATCTCTCCTCCGTGTTCTTTGTTCCTAAGATTTTATCCCAATTTATATCTTCTAGCAGGAATCGTAGCTTAGGGAAATTGGCTCTTTTGAAATTCAGTGTCTTTGTATTCCTGTGTCTTTGACCTTGGATTGTCAACTATGCTTTGATCTATGTATCTATGGATATCTATGTATATGTCTGTGTACACCAAAATGATTTTAGAAGTATGTATTAACCATGTCTAAATATTGAATACATTTTGTACATTTTTTGCCTGTGTCTCTGAGAGTCCCTTCGGCATTTCATCCTTTGTATGTATATTTTGGGACTGAGACACTCTTATGCCCCACATATGCCAGCGCTATGTCTGTATGTTTAATTTACATTGTCTTTCTATTTCTGTATATGGATGAAGGCACTGTAATTATTTTAATTAACCACTTAACAACCGGCCCATAGCCGAATGACGGCTGCAGGGCGGTTGCTTAACTCTGGGAGGACGTCATATGACGTCCTCCCGGAATTCCCCTCTCGCGCGCCCCCTGGGGCGCGCACCTGAGCACATCCGTGATTGCGGCCGTTTACCATGTGATCGCGCCGTCATTTGACACATGTAAACATCTGATGAAGCCGGTTCCTCTCCTCCCCTCCTGTGTACCGATCGGTACACTGTGAGCGGAGAGGGGGATGGATGGCTGGCTGCAGCGCTGTGGGCTGGATGTGTAGTGCCCACAGCGCTGCACAGAGACATCCAGCCATCCATCCATCCATGCTCAGCCATCCCTATTGCCCTGCACTAATCTGCAATGCCTGCACTACTCTGAAATGCTGTGCAATACTCTGCAAAGCCCCACATTACCCTGGAATACCCCCACAATACTCTGCAAAGCCTCGCAGTACCCTGGAATACCCCCACAATACTCTGCAAAGCCTCGCAGTACCCTGGAATACCCCCACAATACTCTGCAAAGCCTCGCAGTACCCTGGAATACCCCCACAATACTCTGCAAAGCCTCGCAGTACCTTGGAATACCCCCTCAATACTCTGCAAAGCCTCGCATTACCCTGCCATACCCCGCATTACCCCACCATACTTCGCCATACTCCGCCATACTCCGCCATACACCGCCATACCCCACCATACCCCGCCATACCCCGCCATACCCCGCCATACCCCGCCATACTCCGCCATACCCTTCATTACCCCGCCATACTCCGCCATACTCCGCCATACCCCGCATTACCCCGCCATACCCCGCCATACCCCGCCATACTCCGCAATACCCCGCCATACTCCGCAATACCCCGCCATACTCCGCCATACTCCGCAATACCCCACCATACTCCGCAATACCCCGCCATACTCCGCAATACCCCGCCATACTCCGGAATACCCCGCCATACTCCGCAATACCCCACCATACTCTGCAATACCTCGCCATACTCCGCAATACCCCGCCATACTCCGCAATACCCCGCCATACTCCGCCATACTCCGCAATACCCCACCATACTCCGCAATACCCCGCCATACTCCGCAATACCCCGCCATACTCCGGAATACCCCGCCATACTCCGGAATACCCCACCATACTCCGCAATACCCCGCCATACTCTGCAATACCTCGCCATACTCCGCAATACCCCGCCATACTCTGCAATACCTCGCCATACTCTGCAATACCCCGCCATACTCCGCAATACCCCACCATACTCTGCAATACCCCGCCATACCCAGCCATGCTGAGCCATGCTCGGCTGTACTCGGCCTCTGTATGTGGCAAGGCTGTGGAAGTCTCACACATGTGGTATTGCCGTACTCAGGAGGAGTAGGAGAATCTATTTTGGGGTGTCATTTTTGGTATGTACATGTTATGTGGTAGAAATATTGTATAAATGGACAACTTTGTGTTAAAAAAAAAAAATGCGTTTTAACCACTTCCCGCCCGCCCGACGGCCGTCATACAACATCCTTGACTTTGTGCGGGCATATCTGAATGATGCCTGCAGCTACAGGCATCATTCAGATATCAGCTTTTTCAGCTGGTGATTCCCTACACCATAAGAATGATCATAGCAGCTGTTCCACTGCTTGATCGTTCTTACGGGAGGCGAGAGGGGATGTCCCCCCCTCCCGCGCTTCTACCGACTCACCGCTACGATCGAAGCCAGGATCGTTTTTTTTTTTTTTTTTTCAGGCTTCCCAGCCTAGAGGTGAGATGTAGGGTCTTATTGACCCCATATCTCACTGTAAAGAGGACCTGTCATGCCATATTCCTATTACAAGGATGTTTACATGGTCAAAATTTTTTTTTTTTGGAAAAAAGCATCAAACTAAAATAAATAAAGTAAAATGAACAATAAAAAAAAAAAAAAAAAATTTTTAAAGCGCCCCTGTCCCTGTGTGCTTGCATGCAGAAGCGAACGCATACGTAAGTCCCGTCCACATATGAAAACTGTGTTCAAACCACACATGTGAGGTATTGCTGCGATCGGTAGAGTGAGAGCAATAATTTTGGCGCTAGACCTCCTCTGTAACTCAAAACATGTAACCAGTAAAAAATTTTAAAGCGTCGCCTATGGGGATTTTTGAGTAGCAAAGTTTGGCGCCATTCCACAAGCGCGTGCAATTTTGAAAGGTGACATGTTGGGTATCTATTTACTCGGCGTAACTTCATCTTTCACATTATGCAAAAACATTGGGCTAACTTTACTGTTTTGGTTTTTGTAAAGCACAAAACAGTTTTTTTTCCCAAAAAAACGCGTTAAAAAAATTGCTGCGTAAATACCGTGCGAGATAAAAAGTTGCAACGACCGCCATTGTATTTTCTAGGGTCTTTGCTAAAAAAACATATATAATGTTTTGGGGTTCTATGTAATTTTCTAGCTAATAAATGATGATTTTTACATGTAGGAGAGAAATGTCAGAATTGAGTTGAGTGCTCCAGAACGCCTGAAGGTGCTCCCCTGCATGTTGGGCCTCCGTATGTGGCCACGCTGTGTAAAAGTCTCACACATGTGGCATCACCATACTCGGGAGTAATAGCAGAATGTGTTTTGGGGTGTAATTTGTGGTATGCACATGCGGTGTGTGAGAAATACCCTGCTAATATGACAATTTTGTGGAAAAAAAAAAGTAAAAAAAAAACCTTGATTTTGCAAAGAATTGTGGGAAAAAATGACAACTTCAAAAAACTCACCATGCATCTTTCTAAATACCTTGGAATGTCTTCTTTCCAAAAAGGGGTCA
Organism: Aquarana catesbeiana; assembly: GCF_042186555.1. Classification (NCBI taxonomy): domain Eukaryota; kingdom Metazoa; phylum Chordata; class Amphibia; order Anura; family Ranidae; genus Aquarana; species Aquarana catesbeiana. The sequence goes on along the minus strand of NC_133327.1, from coordinate 88,791,765 downwards.
TTTGGGGGGTATTTGTACTTTTCTGGCATGTTAGGGTCTCAAGAAATTAGATAGGCCGTCAGTACTTCAGGTTGTATCAATTTTCAGATATTCGCACCATTGCTTTTGGACTCTATAACTTTCAAAAAGACCAAATAATATCCACCGATTTGGGTTATTTTTACCAAAGATATGTAGCGGTATAAATTTTGGCCAAAATATATGAAGAAAAATTACTAATTTGCAAAATATTATAACAGAAATGAAGAAAATGTATTTTTTTACAGATTTTTCGGTCTTTTTTTCTTTTGTGGCGCAAAAAATAAAGAACCCAGCGGTGATTAAATACCACCAAAAGAAAGCTCTATTTGTGTGAAAAAAATGACAAAAATTTCATATAGATACAGTGTTGCATGACTGAGTAATTGTCATTCAAAATGTGAGAGCACCAAAAGCTGAAAATTGGTCTGGTTAGGAAGGGGGTTTAAGTGCCCAGTGGTCAAGTGGTTAAAAAAAAAAAAATCTAAGAACCCTTTTCCTAATCAATATACAGCTGTCACATGACCCAGCTCTTTCCCAGCCTGTTTGCAGGAAAACATAAGCAGGAGGAGCTTCATGTCCCCTGCTGCTAGTCACATGTTCAAAAAAAAAACACAGACTTTGGAATACAGAGTAAAAATACATAATTTATATTAATAAACTGTTTTAAATTGGTATACAAATATATAGTTGAAACCAAATCTTTATTATTTTGTGGAAATAACATGGTGTGGGCGGATTTCTCCCAGTCACAGGCGGTGTCAAGTCCCTCCCGCCTGTGTCTTAGAATAAGAGGGAGCTGAAGCCTCCATTAATTTAATATCTTGCCCCAATTGTGTTTAGCTGGTTAGTGGACATGGAGGAGGGAGGGAGTGGGCTGTCATTTACCACTGTGTATACGCAAAATCCCTAGCTGAATTGTGGACATGAATAGAAGATGGAGAGCAGCAGGATAAACCACGTTTTTGCAGAATACAGAAAACGAATCTCATAGTAACTGAGTATGAACAGCATGTAATACACCATTTGTTCATTGTTTTTATGATGTGGTTTTATTGACACTTTAACCACTTAAGGACCGGAAGATTTGCTCCCTTAATGACCAGGCCATTTTTTGCGATACGGCACTGCGTCATTTTAACTGACAATTGCGCGGTCGTGCAACGTTGTACCCAAACAAAATTGATGACCATTTTTTCCCACGAATAGAGCTTTCATTTGATAGAATTTGATCATCTCTGCGATTTTTATTTTGTGCTCTATAAACAAAAAAGACTGACAATTTTGAAAAAAAAATAATGTTGTTAAATTTTTGCTATAATAACTATCCGAAAAAAAAAATGTCTTCATCAGTTTAGGCCAATATGTATTCTACATATTTTTGGTAAAAAAAAAAATCCCAATAAGCGAATATTGATTGGTTTGTGCAAAAGTTATAGCGTCTACAAAATAGTTAATAGATTTACGGCATTTTTATTATTATTATTTTTTTTACTAGTAATGGCGGTGACATTGTGGCGAACAGATCGGACACTTTTGACACTTTTTTTAGGACCAGTGACATTTATACAGCAAACAGTGCTATAAAAATGCACTGATAACTGTAAAAATTTCACTGGCAGGGAAGGGGTTAGCACTAGGGGCGATCAAGGGATTAAATGTGTTCCCTCGGAGGTGTTTCTAACTGTGGGGGGAGGGGACTGACTGGGAGTACAGAGAGATCACTGTTCCTAATCACTAGGAACAGACAATCAATCTGAACTCCCTGTCAGAACAGGGATCTGTGTGTTTAAATTGACAGATCCCTGTTCTGGCTCTCTGTGGAGCAATGGCGGGTGGCCGGCCACGTGCATCGGCTCATACGCCCGCTGTAGCTGTTAAAGGGACCGCCGTAGAGCTATGGCGATTCACAGGAAAGAGTCGACCTGCCGCTGTATAATGACAGCGGCTGGTCAGCAAGTGGTTAATCTAACCCTTATGGTGATTGTAAACCCTCACCTAGTAAAACAACCCATTCCGTTTAAAATAGAAATGAAAGGCAAAACATTTGTATATAAATACAGTATATAAAAAAAATTACAACATACACACATTACTTATTAACATGCATGCAAGCAGAGGTTTAACTAAAATCCAAGATTCATGAAGTAAAACCTGAAAAGGATTGCAATTTGTTTTTTAAAATGTTTTCACTTTTTTCTGTTTGATTTTTTTTTTTTTTTCGTTACATAAAACAGAACATAACAATAACAAGATTTGTGCAATACAATTTTGTTTCCTATTTTCAGAATAAAAGAAAAATACATTTTTCAGGAATAGTGAAGCTTGTCCCTTAAAGCTGATTTCATGATAGATATTAAAGTGGTAGTAAACTCTATTTATTTACATTTACCTACAGGTAAGCCTATAACAAAGCTTACCTGTAGGTACAATTAATATCTCCTAAACATGCACTCTTTAGGAGATATTCTAGTGAGCAGCAGCCGGTGATGCCACCGACGCATGCACTCTGAAGGAATGGCATACCCATGCCGTTCCTTCAGAGCTGTGTGCCATACCCGAGACTCTTGCACACATGAGCGAGAGTGACATCATCACGGCTCTACCAATCAAGCAGCCTGCGAACACGGAAGGAAGACTGGGTGAAGATGGAAGCCTCCATAGCGGTGACAGTGCTAGCGGTCTTTGTTTCAAGGAAAGCCTCTCATAATTGCCTATGTTTGCATAAACACATAGGCTAACATTCATGGGCATTTAGAGGCAGGAAAAATAATTGCAGACAACCCTAGAAGCAGCTGAAAAATTGTCCAGTGTGCATGTGGCCTTAACCTACGTTTACAACTATGCACTTTTTTGTGCGTTTTTTGCTTTGCAGGAACACACTACAGTCCATTTAACATGGTTTCCTATGTTACACGTTCACATCTATGCGTTTTTCAGCCGATGTGTTTTTGGAAAGGGTCAGGGACTTGTTGTTTTATTGCGTTTTGTAATTTGTTTCCCCCTTTAAAAACACTGTATATAGCTGGTTGCTAAGGAGTGGGCCAGGAAGCTGCTGCATCCTTAACAACCGATGAGTCATCAGCTGTCAGCGGGGTCCCCACTGTCAGCTGAATGTAAAAAAAGAATTTGAGAAAAAAATGGAGTGGGTCCCCCCCCCCCGGAAATCCATACCAGACCCCTATCTGAGCATGCAGCCCAGCAGATCAGGAAAGGGAGGGGATGATGAGTGAGCGCCCCCCCCCTCCTGAACCATACCAGGCCACATGCCCTCAAAATGTGGGAGAAGCTATCCCAAAGCACGTTGATCCCCATGTTAATGGGGACAAGGGCCTCTTCCCCATAACCTTGGGCTGTGGTCATGGGGGTCTGTAGGCGGGGGGCTTATCAGAATCTGGAATTCACCATTAACAAGGGAGTCCCCAAATCCTTGCCCCCCCCATGTGAATGAGTATGGGATGCATGCTGGGGTGGTAATGTCACAAGGGGGCATGGCCAGCAGGTGAGGTCACCCCAGGTGGCCCCGCTTCTTACTTATTTAAGAACTGTCAGATGGAGGAGCGGGCAGTCGGCAGGTAGCCTTTGATGAGTGCAGAGCTCTTTTTTTTTTCTTTGGGTTCGGAGATTCGGCGATTGACAATGGATCTACATCGGGCGTCATTATTTTTGACACTTTTTTTACCCATACCGATATACAATATATATATTACAGGTACAATACCCCATACTCATTCACATGGGGGGAGGGATCTGGAGACCACGGACGGCATGATTGACAATGGATCTACATCGGGGGACATTATTTTTGAAATTTTATTACATTTCTCTCTTTGTGTCTGTTTTTTTTTTCTATGTGATATTTTTTTTACCCATATAAAATATGTATAAGTATCCAGGTGTAAAGATACTTACTGTAGTATAATGTCCCTGTTTGCAACACCGATAAACAAGATTTAACACCATGTATAGTAGTCAGCATCTATACAGCAGCAGCAGATCCAAGGCTCCGAAGGCCATGTATTTTGTACCAGGGCTCTGAGTTTTGCTTATTATTTGTTGATATAATAAAAACACACTTGTTCTAAGGCATCAGCCCCCTCCCCCCATATGATCTACGGAGAACTGCATGGGGTGGGAGTTGTGGTATATATACATTTAAATATTGAGACTTTTTAGCAGTGCTGCAGCTTCAAGACAAAGCAAGTGTCCCCACAGGTGTGGGCACAGAGAGAACCAGAAGAAAATATGAGTTAAGAAAGAGAGAAAAGAAAAGTGAAGGATAAGAAATAGAGGAAGTTCACCATGAGAACCAGCCATGCCGAAACAAAACCGGACAATTTATTATCGCATTTACTTTTTTATAATGCGTTGCTGTCATTTTTCTTTTTTTTTTTCTCAGCAGGAACCAAGCTACTATGTAATGGTTTGCAGTGTGCTGTGATGCTTTCACATGCAGCATGCACTTTTTTTCCCCTAGTGCACACCAACACAGTACGTGTAAACTAGGCCCCTTGAAAGCAATTTTACTTGTTATTGCAGTGCCAATACAGCCAAATTCCTATGGCATGAATGAGCCCTTATACCTGCCTAAAATATGAAAGAGAACCCAGCTTAAAGTGTTGGTTAAAACTCAACCCAGCCAAAGTTGCCAGAACAGGAAGTGATGGAAAATCTCTCCCGCTGGATGTGAGAAAGGGTTAGAACTTCTGACAATGTTTTATTACTTTCTGTTCTATTGTACAGTACCTAATTTAAATGAAAACTCTTCCACAATAATCCACTATACATATGTTTGCCTGGAGTTAGACTTAAAGTGGAAGTAAAGTTGGAAAAAAACATCCAACACATACTAGAACATTATGAAAAACTTACCTTGAAACAAAGCCCTCCAGCACTGCGCTGTCCCCTCTAACAGGGCTTCTATCTTCTGTCTTTCTCCAGGTTCACAGGATGTGGTCTATTTAGTGGCTGAGCCCCGATTGACATCACTCCTGTGCGTGAACACAGGAGTAAGGGTTTACAGCACAGGGCTCTTAAGGAACGACAGGAGCAGGCCCTTCCTTCAGAGCCCATGCGTGGTGACATCACCATCTGCTGGGACTCAATATCTCCTAAACAGTGCACATTTAGGAGATATTTCACTGTCCTTTAAATATATTCCTCATTTAATGTATGTGCACCAAATGCCTATACATACTCAAATGTTTGTTGTAAAAAAGCTCCGATGGCCCAAATCAAGCTTGGAGGTATGCTATCTGACTCTTTTCCAATTTAACGGGGCAATAGACAGGGGTGTCCGCTTTCCCCATTCCTATTTTCCTTGGTGATGGAGCCCCTGGCTACTGCTCTCAGACAGTCAGTAGCTGTGAAGGGAATAAGAGTGGGTTCCATAATATAAAGGCTAGCATTATATGGTGCTTTTCCTTTATGATCCAGGACCCTCTCTCTGAGCGGCGCTCTCTATCTTTTCCCGATACTCAGTCCTATCCAGCCTTAAAGTGAACTGGGGAAAAATACAAATCCTCCCAATAGTTTTCTAGGCCAGTCAGGTCACAGATCTTGCAATACCATTGTCCTGGGTCACCTCAATTCGCTACCTGGGGATTACATTCACCTCAAATGTTTTGGATTACAATAAACTGAACCTCCATCCTCTCCTTACCATGCTAAAAGCCAAATTGAAAGCTTGGGACAATCTCCCTCTTTCTATAATTGGCAGAATAAATCTTTTAAAAATTAAAATTCTCCCTGTTTTTCTATATATACTACGCCATGCCCAAATCTGAATACCTAAAACATTTTTAAACAATTCAATGCCATTATCTCCTCTTTCTTGTGGAGAGCTCGTCCCCCCAGGTTTAACAAAGCGATTCTGAGGAGGCCCTGGACACAGGGAGGTCTAGCTTGTCCAGATCTGCACAAATACTATTTAGCAGCTCTCCTTTCCCATGCCCACAACTGGATCACTTCAAACGATACAAATTCCTCTGTTGTCCTAGAAGCCGCTTATCTTGGGTCCTATGAATCATTAAAAAATGCATTATATCGAGGGCTTCGGGGGCCAGATTCCTTTGACACTCCCCTTGAAGGCAGTGATACGGGCATGGCAGTTGCAAGTTTGTGGGCATCATGAGGATCCCAACAGATGGTCCCCTGCCACTCCCTTATGGCACAATTCTTGCTTGCCAGAATTTCAATCTATCCCAGACCCAGAAATATGGGGAATGAAGGATATTAAAAATATTGCCAATATCTGTGAGGGGGGAACCTTATTAGACTTTGACACCTTAAAACAAAGGCATGATTTATCAAATAGATATTTTTTTAGATTTCTTCAACTTTGGTTCGCAACCCCTTACCATCCTTCAATCTAATATGGGATTTCTTTTACGAGATGACCAGCTGGACAAGCCCTTATCCAATGTCACGTACCTTGTGGACGAGCCCGACTTGCAGGGGATGGCCTCTCTTGCGGCTCCGACTCGAGGGCCCTGGTAGGATATACAGGAAGCACAAGAGTCAGGAGTGGCACGAGTGCCTGGCAGGATCAACAGCAGGAAGTGGGTCTGGAACTCAGGAAGCGCTGTGCAGTAGAACTTCAGACTGAGCTGGAGGGTAGACTGGAACCTGGAAGGAGCTGGATCAGCAGACTGGTGCAGCAGACTGGAACCAAACAGCAGACTGGAACCAGATAGCAGACTGGAACACTGGTGCAGCAGACTGGAACCACACAGCACACTGGAACAAGATAGCAGACTGGAACACTGGTGCAGCAGACTGGAACCGGATAGTAGACTGGAACACTGGTGCAGCAGACTGGAACCAAACAGCAGACTGGAACCAAACAGCAGACTGGAACACTGGTGCAGCAGACTGGAACCACACAGCAAACTGGAACTGAAGTCAGTATACTAGGCTAGAGAGTCAGACAAGCCGGATCAATAGCCAAGCGGACTGTGGATAAGCCGGAGGGTCAGGCAGAAGAGTGGTCAGACAAGCAGGGGTCAGATGCAGACAGAAGAAAGGGATGGTCGGAGACAAGCTGGGATCAGATGCAGGCAGTTAACAAGGATAATCAGGAACAAGCCGGGTCTTTAGTACAGGAACAGGTTCTCAAGGATCAACACACGTAACGCTGTAGAGCAGACAGCAAGATCCCCGCATTACAGCTAGGTTTAAATAGCCCCCCTGGCGCGTGTAGGCGCGCGCGATCGTGCAACTGCACGCACAGGACGCCTGTTACTGGCAGGATCTTCCTGACATCCAATATCTATAAGGCACTTCTTCCATCAGTCCATTTTGGTCTGGAGGGTTTATACTCTGCATGGCAGAAAGATTATCCAGAACTGGACTGGGAGGATGTCTGGGAGTACCCTTTTTTACAACTAATTGCAGTCTGAGACTGTCCTATAAGTTGCTCTATTGCATTTATTTAACTCCCCTTAAATTTGAGTAAAATCCTTCTCGGGGCCTCTGGCCAATGTTGGAAGTGTGGCAGCAATGATGCAGACTTTGTCATATGCTATGGTCCTGCCCCCATTTGCAATCTTTCTGGGGTACAGCTATTCAGTTCATAACTTCTCTAACCACTATCACAATCCCCCAAAACAATCTTAGTCTGTTAACGAGCTTGGTGGTTCCTGTGGCACACCACAGGGCAACCAGAACCCTGCTAGGCTTATTATTGTTCTATGCTCGAAAAGCAATTATTTTAAAATGGACACAACCTGTGGAACCCTCCTTAAATTTTTGGAAGTCCTTAGTTAATGCAGCTGTACCTTTTATACAAAGCAGCTTACCTTTCCCGTGGATGCCTGAGTAAATTTGGCAAAATTTGGAACATATGGCTAGAATCTCCAACCACAAATGCTGAACAATGATGCATGGTTGGGTGGGAGGTGACTTGCATATCTCTATAAATCAGATATAATATTATATTATATAATATAATAATAATAATAATAATAAAAGATAATTATCTTTTATTAAAGTTCTGCTAGCATAAGACTTTATGCATGTATTTCCAGTACACCTAATGCACCTTGTCCTTGTTATAGAAAAGATTAATTGCATTGCTATAACACAATATTTGTATGAACGAGCAGTAACGACTGGATGAACTCTTTTTACGCAGGTTTCAACCTGCGGGGTTTATTGTAGTAGTTGTGTTTTTCTTTTTTTCTTTTGATTGTTTTGTGCTATTTGCGCCAGGGACAGCTCCCAAAGGCTCTGTATTGTACAACATTGTCAGAAAACCAATAAAAAGTATTTAAAAAAAAAAGTTGTAAAAAAAAAAAAAAATTACATTATGGCTGTTCTACACATAGCCTGTACTATAGTCCTCCCCTTACAGGCTGCCTGCAGAAAACTACACAGGAGTAGATTCAAGACCAGTCACTCTGTCCAATGAGAGAGAGTGTTAGTAAAAAGTATATATTACAGACAACTTCTGCACAGAGGCACAGCACAGAAGTTGCTTTGTGATGGATTATTTTACAGCTGTGTAAGAAAATACCCCAAGGACACCAAGATTCAAGTAAAATTACCGATGGCTCTTGTATTTAGCCAAAATCTGTTTAGCCCCAATTTCAGTTTTAAAATAAAGAAAATATAAACAGTAAATGTAATGAAACCTTCACAATAAATGAAAATCCAGCCCCTTGTCCATGTTGAATGTGTATGTAATATTTTGTTTATATATATATATATATATATATATATATATATATATATATATATATGTCACCTGCCTGAATTTAGCATCAAATTACCACTGTTCCAAAGCTTGTGAACTTTCATCACTTTTATCACATCTGTATTCAATCCTCTCCCTGGATCACACATGATGAATGGTCAGTGCATTGCATGGAAAACCAGATGATCAATGTGAAGGCAATAAGTGCATAACACTTTTCAGCTTCATATCACACACTTTTAATCACTGATTGGACAACATATATAGAATAATAGTTAGGTTTACCAAGTCAAGCCTGAAAGCATTGAAGCACTTTTGCAAATAAAGTAAAAGACAAAAATTAATTATAGCAGATGCCATAGAATACCTTTCAAGGATCAGAGTCATTTGTGACTGTAAAACAATTCCTTTGTTAGTCCGTGTTTTTCGGCTTCCATCAGATTTTGTTACTGATCTTTTTCTGTTTTGTGGACTGCAAGGTGAATTTACAAAAAGTAAATGTCATGTTGTAAAGGCTTTCCATGTACTGTAATGCCCTTTACGCATGGTCTGATTTTCCGACGGAAAATGTGTGATAGGACCTTGTTGTCGGAAATTCCGACAGTGTGTGGGCTCCATCACACATTTTCCATCGGAATTTCCGACACACAAAGTTTGAGACCTTGCTGTAAAATTTTCCGACAACAAAAACCTTTGTCCGAAATTCCGATCGTGTGTACACAAATCCGACGCACAAAATGCCACGCATGCTCAGAATAAATTAAGAGACGAAAGCTATTGGCTACTGCCCCGTTTATAGTCCCAACATACGAGTTTTACGTCACCGCGTTTAGAACGATCAGATTTTCCGACAACTTTGTGTGACCGTGTGTATGCAAGACAAGTTTGAGCCAACATCCGTCGGAAAAAATCCATGGATTTTGTTGTGGGAATGTCCGATCAATGTCCGACCGTGTGTATGGGGCATAAGTATGATTCAGGTGGCTCTCATGATTAGAAGATCCTTGTTTAGATGAAAAAAATTATTACACTGTCTAACAATTCTTGCTGAAAATAGACGTCTTAGTTGCACGTTTGCAAATATACTGTATGTAGAAGCCTGATGTGGTGCGAGACCAGGAACATTCAACCAGGGTTGCCACAAAGAGTAACATTTTTGGGGTACTTTTCTATGTTGGTACGTTAGTTTTTCCCGAATAAGCATGGCGTTCACCTGCTCCACCCATTATTTTCTAGTTGGAATATGAGGAGAGATCTAATAATGTGCAATTCGTTTTCGAGCGATATATATATATATATATATATATATATATATATATATAGTAAATGCAATACTGCCACATGAGCATGTGAAGTTAGTGTATCTATTTCTAAGGCACCCAAAAGACAAATAATAGGATCCCTAGTAAGCTGAAAATCATATACCTGTGAAATGGTATTCGTAACCTCTGCCCAATAGCGAAGGAGCTTGGGGCATCTCTATATTATGTGGAGGAAGTCCCTATGATCCCGTTCACATTTCAGGCATAAAGGAGTGTCTCTACTCCCCCACCAATGTAATTAAACTGGTGTTCTATATGCCCTATGTAGCAAAAAAAAGGTGTGAGAGTTTCTGTGTGGCTGAAACTGATACTAAAGGTGCAGATGAGGGACAAAGTTTCCAGGTGTCTCCATCAATATCACCCACATCCTTCTCCCAGCCCTTCTTACGTGGCAATGCAGAAGTATCCTGTAAAGCACTAAGTAGGATGGAGTAGACTCCCGAAATCATGCCACGCTTATCTGTTGCCAATAGTGCTTCTCTCACAATCGCATGATCTGTCAAAATAAGCTTAGATAAGCGAAATTGCAAGTTGAGGGCGTGCCTCAACTGCAAGTATCTATAGAATTGGCTCCTAGGAAGAGCAAATTCCCCTTGTAGATCCATAAAGATTTAAGAACATTACTTTAATACAACTGATGTATACATTATATCTTAAACCTAGTCTCTTCCATGTCTCGAAGCTATCTAACTTAAGTAACCCCTTTATAAGATGAATTACGCCAAATCAGAGTACAGGAGATAAATCCTTGAATGCCCAGAGTTAGTTTAACATACGTCCACAACGTTTTCAATAGAGTAATGGTCGGTGCATTTATATATTCATACGGGCAAATCAATTGACCTCTGATGTGAAGAGAGAAATATGGCTATATGAATCAGGAAGCAAGGCATCCTTCCCTGATTTCAGCAATAAAACAATAATTGCTTCATTCATTGATCAAGGTAGAGTCCCTGACTGAAGAGCAGCATTATATACTTTCAATAAGACAGGTACCAGTTGTTCTGTATATCACCTGTAAACCTCAGATGGGAGGCCATCATCCCCAGGAGACTTCCTGTTAGGAGCCTGTTTTAGATCCGTGTAATGTTCCTTCTCTGTCAGTGGGGCATTAAGCATCTGCATATCCGAAGATGACAGGCGAAGCAAAAAACAACTATCCAAAAAGGCAGCAATTTCTGCCTTAGTAGGGTGTACATTGGCAGAATAAAGATCAATATAAAAGGTACAGAACATATGAATAATGTCAGGAGTGGAACACGAAGCGAACCCTGAGAATTCTGGATAGTAGAAATATAGGAAGAGGCTTGTTGAGTACATACCAACATTGCTAACATGTGTCCCGTCGTTTCTCCTTCCTCAAAGTGTTTCTGTTGCAAAAAGAAACCTTTATTATCTCCTAGTTGGAGTGCTACCTGTTTGGACATTGACTGAGCTGCCAACTAGACCCTCTTAGAATCATCAGAAGGACTGACAATGTAGGCCTCCTCCACTCTCCCAGCCTCTGCAATAACAGATGTTTTCCATGCCTTGGTGGTGGTTTTGATACTATTAAGGTGAATAAATTGACCCCGCAAAAATGCCTTAGCCACATCCAAAACCACATACAACTCTGCTGAATCAATATTGCGACAGAAAAAGAAGGCTAGCAGTTCAGGTATTGGGTCCAAGTCTGGAAGCCAAGACAATCAAAATTAGTTTAACTTCCAGCTAAAATGTCTAGGAGAGCATGGAATAGTGAGTTCCACCCAAAAAAGGGAATCATCTGAAATCTGTCTGGGCTCGTATTGTGAGGAGGCCAGGTGAGGAAGGAGTGAATCATTGCCCAAGCCTAAATCTATTCTAGACAGACCCTCATATGTAGCAGAATAACAAGAAAACAATTTGACATTAGGGTGTCACAGCCTCCATACATCAGTCAGTCTGAGTTCCTTCACCATGCGAGAAAAAGGAGTGGGTTTCCTCCAACAAGGGAGGGAGTTTGGGATAGAGAAGTTAATTTATCCTATTAAATCCAGTAAATTATGTTAATCACCCATCGCCAGCAGTGGAATACCAGAGAACCGAGCCATATAACTCACCAGTATTTTCAGGATCTCGGCAGAGGTATGTACACACTCGCAATTAGACATTTCAGCCCAGAAATAGTACATAATAGGAAAACATTATGCTACAGCTAGGGTAGGTAACAACTGGAGTGCATGCGAATTGTGGCCCTTGATGTATGAGCACACTCACTCCTCTGGAGTAAGAAGAATGAGTGGAATGATACTGATGGCTAAATAAACGTCATGACAAACAGGGAGGAGGAGGAGGCGCCAAATGAGTCTCCTGGAGGCAAATAAGTCAGCCCTTAATCGTTTAGCACTTCTAAGGACAGCCAGAGGTTTTACCAGATTACTAAGTCTGCGAACATTCCAGGACAGTATACGTATTATAGCAGGCATAGTTCAGGTAAAGTGTATGATGGTCAGTTAATAACAGACGTAAAAATCCATAGAATCCCCACATTTGTAGTGCAGGAAGAAAGCAGCAAGGGCTACACTCATTTCCCCCTATGTGGGACTTGAATAAATTGAATAAATTCCTGGAGAAGGGGGGCAGGTTCAGGTGCAATGTAATCTTTGAGCTTAGTCTCAGTAGACATCCAAAAAAAGAAAAAAAACAAACAAACAGTTAAAAGGAAAAAAGGAGAAAAAAAAACAGATATGGGACCAACATGATCCATAACCTTGTAGACTTCACATCAAACTCTCCACATTGGACTTCCATGGGGGGAACAATGGAGGCGCAAAGGTGTAGCAACGAGCTTCACAACAGCTGGAATCTTGTAGCAAGTACAACTCAAACAGCTTGTCATCCAAAATACGCTTATGCACAAAGTATTGGTAGGTCATAGCAGCTCAGTTGGTAGCAAAGGGTATCCATAGAACATCTGGTCGCTGGTGATCGTGGAGGCATATTGGAGCACCTTTCCTCTCTGTCCAACCACTGGGAGGCAGTTGTAGTTCTTTCAAAGAAGTTTACTTCCCCATTGGCCACTACCCAAAGTTTAGCGGGGTAGAGCATGGCATATTGCAGATTAAACTCCCGGAGGCGTCTCTTAACATCTGTGAATTTCACTCGTTGTTTTTTGCACTTCAGCGGAATAATCCGGGAACAGGGAGACTTTAACATTATCAATAGCCAGAGCTCCACTCATATTTATAGCTTTAGCAAGAATTGCGTCTCTGTGTTTGTAATTCAAAAGTTTGAACAGAAAGGTGGGAGGCGAGTTACCAGCCGGCAGGGGGTGCATTGGTACCCTGTGTCCCCGTTCCACGGAAAACATTGGAATAAAGGAGTCTTTATCAAATACAGTCAACAACCAGTTTTTAATATAGGCTACAGGGTTCTTTCCCTCGGCCCGCTCAGGAATACCTATGGCTCTTACAGTGGCGTCACTATGGTTGGTTACACCTGGAGCAGAAAAAATTGGTGTCACCCCCCCCCCTCCACCAACTATAGTCCCCCTTCAGTACAGACCCCCCTCCAGCAGTATAGATCCCCCTCCCTCAGTGCAGACCCCCCCCACTAAGTACAGACTCCCCTCCATCAGTATAGACCCCCCTTCATCAGTATACACCCCACTCAGTACAGACCCCCCTCAGCGCGGACCCCTCATCTATCTTTATAGACCCACTCAGTGCAGACCCCCTCTATCAGTATAGACACCCCATCAGTGCAGACCCACCAGTCCATCAGTGCAGACCCCCCTCCTCCATCAGCGCAGACCCCCCATCCATCAGTGCAGACCCCCCTCCATCAGTGAAGACCCCCCTCAGTGCATACCACCCCTCCATCAGTGCAGACCCCCCTCAGTGCAGACCCCCCTCCATCAGTGCTGACCACCCCCCTCCATCAGTGCAGACCCTCCCCTCCCATAGCACCCCCCAGCACATGTCCATTTGCATTACATTTTTACAGACCTCAGAACAGTGCGGGATAGGCAGCAGTGGACTCCCTCCTTCTCCTCCTGTGTAGATGTGGGAGGCAGCTTCAGTCTGCTCGGCTGTGTGAGACAGGGAGACAGTCTGAGAGATGCGAGTGATCAGGGTAGGGGGTGAGGACCGTGCAGTATTAGCGGTGCCGCTGCCCGCGGTGTCACCCCTCTGGCGGGTGTCACCCGTTGTTGGCCGCACCTCCTGCCCCCCTAGCAACACCACTGGGCTCTTATATTATTGTGCCTCATTCTATTTTCCAAATCATCTAGACATGCAGTGTGCTGTGCTGTGAGGAGCCCATGGGCTTTACCATATCTCTCCATGCCATGTTGTTATCAACTGTGATGACACGTCCCTCCAGAGCAGATGTTCTCTCGCGCATTTTCCCTCAGCTTTCACCCCCTGTATTTCATTTGTAAGGGATGTAATAGAGGAGTTACAGGTGGTGACTGCCGCCATAATATCCCGGAGGGTAGGCTCCAGGAAATCACCATTAGACAGGACAGGCATGGCAAAGATGTCCATTGGTCCGGAAGGGGTCCTCCAGCGGCACTGTGTCATCCGCTTCTGACTGAGCACCAGATGCGTCCTCAGGATGTGTAGAGAAAGTGGGGAAATCTTTAGGCGAGGTCCGAAAGAAAAGCTTCTGTGCAGCCTCCTTGTATTTCTCCTTTGCAGAGCACTGGGGCAAGGCGCCAGCTTGTCCCACCTGATCAGGAGGGAGACAGTTCCCTTTCAGCTGTTTGGCCATGGATTGCGATGAGCAGAGCCACTGGATGGATGCCTCGGGCTATCACCTATCCCCGGTGGGTGTTTGGAATAAGAGCTGGCACAATATAAATTACCCACAGGATGATTTACAGCAGGGATATGCAATTAGTGGACCTCCAGCTGTTGCAGAACTGCAAGTCTCATGAGGCATAGCAAGACTCTGACAGCCACAAGCATGACACCCAGAGGCAGAGGCATGATGGGACTTGTAGTTTTGCAATAGCTGGAAGTCCACTAATTGCATATCCCTGATTTACAGGCTCTTCGGCAGAGAGAGCGATGGACACATCCAACTACATCCGCTGCTCAGCCACGTCCCCCTTTTGGTGATATTTGATCACCACTGCGTTTTTTTTATTTTTTGCGCTATAAACAAGAAGACGGATAATTTAAACTTTTACTTTCTGCTATAAAACATATCCAATTAAAAAAAAAAATAATAATTTCTTCATCAATTTAGGCCAATGTGTATTGAAAGACACCCTCTGTCTTCCTTCACCTCTGTTACTAGCTATCAACTTTATTACTGACTAATTACATTACCTTATGTTCCGGCATACCTTCGTTCCCCCACACCTAGTCCTGCGCAGGGAGCAATATATAATGACCCAAAAGAGATCAGAATTCATACACTGCTCATTTTATTGTTCCGGGTACAGCATTTTATAGTGTACAATAAAAATATAGCCCACCCATGGGTCATTACCAATCCAGGCCAGGCTAAACACCCCCCCATGTATATACATCTATTCATAGCATATCTCGCCTGGCAATGTACAGACAGTTTTTTTTTTCATTAAAGAGTTTTATTGTAAGGTTAATAAAGCTTAGCAAACAATGCCATTTATCAAAAGAGATCAACCATACAGTTTCAGTACATCTGATGAACAGTATATATAGTGGTTAACATCTATATGAAGGAATTGAGCATAAATTTAAAGTTAGATCCGCCCATTCGTGTGCTAAGAAAGGTGAATGATGATCCTGAAAATCAAAACTTTCAACGACAGCTGTTATAATGGACTTTGTGGATCAGTTACAACATTATAGGCGGTAAATCTAGCTGACTGTTAACTTTTAAAATTTAGTGGAATTAGCATCATTTCAGTGTTTATCAAGACAGAAAATAAGAATAATTGACAAAGAAAAATGGAGAAAAAAAAAGAAGAAAAGAGTGAAGCGTAAAGGGAAGAATAAAAGGAAGAGAAGTAAATAGAATAGGGCCTTCCAGTAAGGAAGTGGCGTCCCCACCTCCTCGGTCCTCCTTGCGCCTATTTAACGTATGTGGAACTGTGAAGAGTTCCCACCTCCAGAGACCAATCAAATACTCAGCAGCTGTTCATAAGCTGCGGAATACTTAAAGACTAACCAAGGTGTCCATGTTTTGTGAAATCTTTCTATGCTATCTGTGGATTGGGCGAGTAAATCTTCCATATGACAGATCTCGGAGACTTTCTGAAGCCACTCCTTGAATAAAGGAGCCTGTGTGCTTTTCCACCGAAGTGGAATCAGTGCTTTAGCAGCGTTTAAGAGGTGCTTCGTTAAGGATTTTTTATATCTCTTGTAGGGAAAGTTCGAGATGTGTAGTAGGCAGCATGCTGCATCCAGATTAATCTTGGTCTCCGTTATCCGCCGTATGGTGTCCCTCACTTTCGTCCAATAGGTCTCCAGGATTGGGCATTGCCACCAGATATGCAAGAGAGTGCCTGGCTCCCCATTGCATCGCCAGCAACTGTCTGAGGCCTCAGGGAACCATTTTTTGATCTTATGTGGAGTGGCATACCACTGAGTCAGGAGTTTATATGCTGTCTCCTGTGTTTTTGTGCTAATGGAGCATTTGTGTGCCAACGTACAAGCCGTCAGCCATTGATTATCTGTTATATCTCTCTGCAAGGCACTAGACCATTCTACTCTAAATCTATCGTCTGTAGGTGATTTAGGATTTTGTAGCCATGAGTAGACCGCCGAGGTAGTTTTGGAAAAGTCGTCGCCTCTGTGGCACACTGTCTCTAATTGAGTCATAGGTCTCTGAAAGTGAGGTAATTTGGTCTTGTTCATGACGTAGCTATGTATCTGGAAATATGACCACCTGGACAAGTGAAGAACACCAGTCTCTTCCTTCAGCTCTGAGTAGTTTTTGAATTTACCTTTCTTAAAGCAGTCTCCTGCAGTCAGTAGATTTGGTGAGTCTGGGGCTTGGAAGCTCTTGCCTGTCAGGCCTGGTGCAAAGTCCGGATTGTTTTGGATTGGGGTCAGTGGGCTTAATTGTGTCGTTAGATCATATTTTTTAATCACCATCTGGAAGGCCTTCATGGTAGCCCCCGTCAGTGGGTGTTTCCGTGTGGACTCATGGAGTTTTCCCCAGGGAATCCAAGGGGAAAACCTGAGTCCGCCTGAAGTCAACGACCCCTCCAAAAAGACCCAGCCTTTTGAGTCTCCATGGCAGTGCCAATCAATCACTCTGGTGAGGTGTGATGCTAAATAGTAGTTGTGGAAGTGGGGTAGACCCATGCCCCCTCGTTCCTTGGTTCTGGTTAGTAAAGGAAATTTGATTCTCGGCCGTCTATGTCCCCAAAGAAAGCGTGTGAGGGTGGATTGTAACTTCTTAAAAAAGTGTAGTGGGATAGCGACTGGCAATGATCTCAGCAAGTATAATAGTCTCGGAAGGATGACCATTTTAAGTATAGCCGCCCTTCCGAACCAAGAGAAGAATTTAGAGTTCCAACTCTGCAAGTCCGAGGCAATGTCTGCCAGCAACGGTGGAAAATTCTTTTCAAAAGTTTTCGAGAGTCTCGAGGGTATCCATACTCCCAGATATTTGAGTTCACTTGTTACCCAGCGGAACGAACAGTTCCCCTGTGTTTTAGCTAGTATGTCCTCTGATAGCGAAACATTCATTGCCTCGGACTTAGAATAGTTGATTTTGAGGTTCGATATGTAACCATAGTGCGTGAATTCCGCCATCAAATTCGGTATTGTGATATGTGGTTTAGTTAAAAAAAACAAAAGGTCGTCCGCATATGCGGCTGTTTTGTAGGTTTTGTTGGCTACTTCGAAACCTGAGATGGAATCGTTCTTATTAATTTTTCTAATAAACGGTTCTAGAGAGAGGATAAATAACAACGGTGACAAGGGGCAGCCTTGTCTAGTCCCGTTTGAGATGTTAACCTTATCGGACAATATGCCATTGACTCTTATCCTTGCACTAGGGTTCTGGTATAGTGCTGTAATCCAGGTCATCATGTGCGTTCCCAGTCCCACATGGCGACATACCTCCAGCATGTAATCCCAGGAGACCCGATCGAAGGCCTTCTCCGCGTCCGTGGACAGGAGAAGGCCCTCGATGTCCTGCGTCCCCGCCGCATGTGTTAAAAGTAGAGCCTTTATAATGTTGTCCCTTGCCTCTCTTCCTGGCATAAATCCTACTTGATCTTGTCCAATTATAGACGTGAGGAGCGGTATTAGTCTATTGGCAAGTATCTTGGTTAGTATTTTGAGGTCTAAATTTAGTAGCGAGATAGGTCGATAACTCGGGCACTCTGTAGGGTCTTTCCCAACTTTATGTATCACTGTTATGTGGGCTGTCAAGAAGTCAGGGGGTACTTGTCTGGGTGAGGAGAGAGAATTTAGGGCTCTTGCTAAAGGGTTGGTCAAGATGTCGCCAAAGGTTTTATAGTAAACAGATGTGTAGCCATCCGGTCCAGGGCTCTTGCCTGATTTAAGTCCCTTAATGGCACCTTGTATTTCAGTGAGTGTAATCTGTTCTTCCAGGGGGGTCGTCTCTGCGGTCTCTAATCGTGGTAGACCACTCTCAACTAAATATTCTTGTATGGCCTGTATTCTGTCGGTTAGAATTGTGGGGGGTCTGTTTTGTCTCGGTAAGTTATAGAGTTTTGAATAATAGTTATGGAACTGAGATGCTATAGCTTCAGAGGTAACTTCCGTGGTCCCCTCCGGTGACCTAATCCCCGCTATTGTATTAGTTGCGTGAGCTTCTCTCAGGGCTCTAGCTAAAAATCGGCCGGTTTTGTCCCCTGACTCATAGTATATCCTCTTTTTAAAAAATAGGGATCTCCGCGTTTTGGTGAGTAGTAATTCTTGCAACTTTTTCCTGGCTTCGAGTAATTCAGTGGCTGTCTGTATGGCTAGAGATTGTTTGTGTAAAGCTTCTAGGGTATGTATCCTATTAATTAAATCTTTTAATTCTTTTTCCTGCTGTTTCTTGCGTTGGGCTCCCAACCTAATTAGTTCCCCTCTAATCGTGCATTTATGCGCCTCCCAAATCATCATCGGATCCATATCCGGTGTGTTATTATGAGTAAAAAAGTCCGATAAAGCTTCACGAATGCGGGGGAGAAATTCAGGGTCTGTTAGTAATGAGGAGTTTAATCTCCAGGTATTTGTCTTGGGTGTATTGTGCCTTAGGTCAACTACCAGGGAGGTGGGTGCATGGTCAGAGAACGTCTGAATGCCAATGTGTGCCCCCTTCACCATCTGCAAGTCCCTCTGGGATATGAATATGTGGTCAATGCGGGAGTATCTATCATGAGGAATCGAGTGGAACGTAAAATCTCGTGTGTTTGGGTGGAGAAATCTCCATGTATCCACCAATTGAAGAGAGGTTAGGTGTTTTTTGATATTTTTGAGAGCTCTGTACTTTATACAAGACTTTCCAGTGGAAGAGTCTATAGTTGGGTTTAGTGGGACATTAAAGTCTCCCCCCAGAATCAGTGTGCCCTCTGCGAAGCCCTTTAATTCATGTGAGATCTTCTGGCAAAAGGTGACCTGGGACACGTTCGGGAAGTACACATTGGCTAGCGTCACAGTTTTGTTTCCATATGCGCCCTTAATAAAAACATAGCGGCCCTCTGGGTCTGTCAGTCGGTCGGTAAGTATAAAGGGATTGTCTTTCCTAAGGAGGATGGTCACCCCTTTAGTTTTTGCTAGGTCATTAGTTGCGTGGTATGCCCTATTGAAGTAAGTATTGGTAAGTCTGGGGATTTGATTGGTGCGAAAGTGGGTTTCCTGTAAAAAAACAAACTGAGGCCTACCTTTCTTCAGCTCTCTGAGAAGCGAGACCCGTTTCTCCGGGATATTCAGACCCTTAACATTATGGGAAATCACCATAGGCCCTTCTCCCAGAGATGAGTACGCCATTATTATAAGGTAAGTGTGAGAGCGGGTTATCAGGCTTATTCTGTGGGGACAGAAAAAAATATTGGTTATTTACAGTATGCGCACCTAGTCAGAGGACCGAGGAAATGGGGAATACGAAGGTCAGAGAGAAGCTGAAAAGTAGAGTATAGTAGAGAAAATTGAAAGAGGTGGATTCAATAAAGAGAAGATAGTGAATCCTTTTTCAATGGAGAAAATTTTTCAAATGAATGTACTTTAGATATGAATCAACTTTTCTAAAGTAATTAGGTAGTACACCTGGGATTAGAAATTTCCAACCCACGTGTACTTTGTGGGTTCGTGGGTGGTTCACCACCAAGGTGGGGAAGTCACATCTAGTAGTATCGTGAACAGGAGCAAGTCCTGATCACCAGACTCTAGCAATCTATGCGGACAGTGGATTAACTCAGAGCAATATAGCAAAAAATAACAATTTTTGCAAAAGAAAAAAAGTATGTCTTGTAAAATGTAATCCACTCAGATTCGGAACTAAGTGAAAGAGAACGACACAGCCTGTAAAAAAATAGGCAATAAAAAAAACCTATAAAGACCTATGATATTAATGTCTTGTAGAAACAACCCTTAAAAAACAACACAAACAAAAGGAGAAGAAAAAAAAAAAAAAAAAAAAAAAAAAAAGCACAAAGGAAAAGAGAAAAAAAAAGAAAAAAAAAAGGGGAAAAAAAATCGTTTTCCTCCTTTTCCTTTCCTTGAGAACCGGTACGGCTTCCCTGGAGTCTGGATGAGGTATCTTGTTTCGGATCCATCTCCTTCTCTCACACCAGTTCCACATGGGAGTCTCTTGTTTGCAGAGGCCTAAATTAGCGAGGTTCTCCTGTTGTCAGTCCTCTTATGACAGGACAGTTTTTAGAAGCATTGTCCAGGCAGGTGTCATCTGTGCGAAAGGATTTTTCATCGCTGCAACGACTCTGTATCCAGTGGTGTGGGATAGTGGAAGGTGAGATGCCATCCTCCAGGGTTGAATTTTAGTTGCATCACTCCATAGCTTGCGGACCGTGAGGCATTTGTCTCCTGTTAGGTGTCCCTGAATGGTGGCCGCCTCCTCGCCCATGTTTCATACGCTTAGGGAACTGCTTCTCTGGGGTGGAGGAAGGTGATGAATGAGGGCTTCTAGAGAGTGGTGGGAGAGCAAACTCCTGGTACCAGTCCGGTAATTCCACTCTGTCCATACCAAGGCCTGCACAGAAGTCCGGTATATCAGCTGGTGAGCGAAGGATATGTTGTTTTCCGGCCAGAGTCACCACCAATGCAAAGGGGAAGCGCCATGTGTAGCGTAGATCTAGCTCCCGGAGTTTATCCAGCAGGGGTCGCAGGGCCCTGCGGTTTCTTAGAGTAATTTGGGAGAGGTCATGAAACAACATGATGTGTTCACCATTGAATACAATTTGGTCGTTTCTGCGGGCCTTTCTCATGATTTCCTCTTTTAGTGGGAAGCTCTGGAGGCAGCAAACAATGTCCCTTGGAGGGGCTGTATCCGGTCCCCTTGCCCTAAGAGCTCTGTGCGCCCTCACAAACTCTATAGCCATGTCTTCTTGTCTCTCTAAAAGAGAGTTGAATACACGCTGCAGCGCCGGTATTATCTGGTCTGGGTCCACCGTCTCAGGGATCCCTCTCACCCTTATGTTATTCCTCCTCCCACGGTTATCGAGGTCCTCCAAATGCCTATTCATTTCAATAAATTGTTCAGCATGAGAATCCGCCACCCTTTCCAGTTTATGTATGGCCTTGTCCCTGCGCTTGCCTGCAGCCTCCACGTGCTCCATTTTATCAGACAGTGAGAGGAGGTTGGATTTCAGGTCTGTGATAGCGGCCGAAAATGTGGACTTAATGTCCGCTGCAAATCCGGTCATGTCAGCATACGTGAGGGGCTTGTTGGAACGATTACGTCCCCTACCTGAGTCCTCCTGTGTGGATTGGGAGTCCTCACTGAAGTCCTCCTCATCGTTCGGCGCCCGCGCCATTTTGGGGCCTGTACCGCTGCCTCGAGGAGACGGCTGTGCTTTTAGGAGATCTGCTATGCTTCTAGCAGCGGCAACCGCTGCTGAGTTGCGGCGTGATCTGGAGAGCGGTGTCTGCTGAGTCAGCTTGCCCATCTCCCGTTCTGTGCTCTTGGGTTGTCCGGCTTTAGGCTGTGTCGTTCCCGGAGCTCCTCTAGCACACGTCCATCCTGGTCGCTCGCCAAGCCACGCCCCCTTCCAGACAGTTTTTTTTATAACAGTAAACAAGCTATCACATCAACATCACTCTGTCCCAGACTTTAGCTTGTGGTTAAGACAAGACTAAAACAAGACTTCTTCTCTCTCTACAGAGTACAGAAGCAATAAATATATTTGAAGAAGTATTCTAGCCTTAGGTTTCAATAATATAGCACAAAGCATTATAAACATTAGGGGGGCTTTTTTACAAGATTATTTCATGTATTCTGCAAAATATTTTTTGTAAAAAAAATCCCAATAAGTGTGTATTGATTGGTTTGCGTGCGCAACAGTTATTGCGTCTTCAAACTATTGGATATTTTTATTGATGTATATTTTTTTTTCCTAGTAATGGCGGCGATCAGCAACTTATCAACCATTACTAAAAAAATACGCACTGTCACCGTACTAACGACAATGGCTGTGAAGGGGTTAACATCAGGAGCAATCAAAGGGTTAACTGTGTGCCTAGCGTAGTGATTTTGTGTACTGTGGGAGGTGCTTTTACTAAGGGAAGGCATAGATCCATGTCCCTGCTTTGCAATGCTGTCCCTACTGACAGAACGGCAATATGCCTTGTTTACATAGGCATACCACCATTCTGCCAGTATACTGAACAATCAGTGGGTTCTGGAATCCAGTTTGCGGTACCTGCTGTGTTTTATCACAGTGGGAACAAGCCACCATATATATACATGATCCAGCGCACAGGTTTCTCCCTGTAGCAGTAAACCTGCTATGGGGCGGACCTGAAGCGGTTAACCACTTGCCGACCGCCTCACGACGATGTACGTCGGCAGAATGGCACGGCAGGCAGAATCGGCATTTCTCCCCCGGTGATCGGAGGTGAGGGGGAGGCCATCCATTCGTGGCCCCCCCTCTCCCGATCGCTCCCAGCCAATGGGATCATTTCCCTGCCTCTGTATAGTACACAGAGGCAGAGTAAATGATGTCATCTCTCCTCGGCCCGGTATTTTCCGTTCCGGTGCCGAGGAGAGAAGACTGAAATGTGAGTGCACAACACTACACACACAGTAGAACATGCCAGGCATACAATACACCCCCGATCCCCCCCGATCACCCCCCAATCACCCCCCCCCCCCCCCCGTCACACTGACACCAAGCAGTTTTTTTTTTCTGATTACTGCATTGGTGTCAGTTTGTGACAGTTAGTGTGGTAGGGCAGTTAGTGTTAGCCCCCTTTAGGTCTAGGATACCCCCCTAACCCCCCCCTAATAAAGTTTTAACCCTTTGATCACCCCCTGTTGCCAGTGTCACTAAGCAATCATTTTTCTGATTGCTGTATTAGTGTCACTGGTTACGCTAGTTAGGGAGGTAAATATTTAGGTTCGCCCTCAGCGTTTTATAGCGCCAGGGACCCCATATACTACCTAATAAAGGTTTTAACCCCTTGATTGCCCCCTAGTTAACCCTCTCACCACTGATCACCGTATAACTGTTACGGCTTTTTAGGGTCAGAGCACCCGCCATTTATTACCGAATAAAGGTTTAGCCCCTTGATCGCCCGGCGTTGATATGCGTCGCCCCAGACAGCGTCAGGTTAGCGCCAGTAGCGATAACACCCACGCACGCAGCATACGCCTCCCTTAGTGGTATAGTATCTGAACGGATCAATATCTGATCCGATCAGATCTATACTAGCAAAACAATAAACAATCACTGCGCTTCCCTACACCCCCAAGCTGCAGTTCTCATTCATAGGTGAGAATCAAATAGTAAAACAGTCAATAGAACCGCGCTAAAAAATCTATAGTGAATAAATTCCCATCAACCAAATATCTCAAATATAGTGTTATAAACAAAACAACATAATTGTATTATGAACACAAATATCAACACGACATAATTGTGATTGATTAAATAATTAATAAAAATTGTGATTATGGACAGATAAATTATAAGGAGTGATAAAAAAGAGTAAATCCGTAATTAATAGTGACTCTAAAGTAAAAACAGTCCTTATTGCAAATAATTCCACCTGGAGTGATTGAAAGTATAATGGACAAAAAACACCTCGTGAGGAGGATCCACCACCTGTAAAGATGTATGCTTACCAAAGGTAAGCTTTAATAAAGCTTATGTCTGAAATCCACTCTGCGGGGACACCACCATCGGTCACAGCATGAAGGAAGGATCGTCCAGAAGCCGGCCTGCATGCACCCGTTCACAGTGGGATGGAAACGATGACGTCAGCGCGTCTGCCTTCCGACGTACGTTTCGTCCTATTGGACGTTGTCATAGGAACGCATGACATAGGAACCTATGACGTTGTCATAGGAACGCATTGCGTTCCTATGACAACGTCCAATAGGACGAAACGTACGTCGGAAGACAGACACGCTGACGTCATCGTTTCCATCCCACTGTGAACGGGTGCATGCAGGCCGGCTGGCTGATTTATGATACATGCTGTTATTGGATATTTCTATGTGAGTGTATTACTTTTATCTTTATTTATTAAATTGTTTATACAGATTCACACTATGGAGGATGTGTCTTTCATTTCCCTGGGTTCCTCTTGCTGAATTGTTTGACCCTCATATTGGAGAGTTCTGGACGATCCTTCCTTCATGCTGTGACCGATGGTGGTGTCCCCGCAGAGTGGATTTCAGACATAAGCTTTATTAAAGCTTACCTTTGGTAAGCATACATCTTTACAGGTGGTGGATCCTCCTCATGAGTAGGGATGAGCCGAACACCCCCCTGTTCGGTTCGCACCAGAACATGCGAACAGGAAAAAAGTTCGTTCGAACATGCGAACACCGTTAAAGTCTATGGGACACGAACATGAATAATCAAAAGTGCTAATTTTAAAGGCTTATATGAAAGTTATTGTCATAAAAAGTATTTGGGGACCTGGGTCCTGCCCCAGGGGACATGGATCAATGCAAAAAAAAGTTTTAAAAACGGCCGTTTTTTCAGGAGCAGTGATTTTAATAATGCTTAAAGTCAAACAATAAAAGTGTAATATCCCTTTAAATTTCGTAGCTGGGGGGTGTCTATAGTATGCCTGTAAAGGGGCGCATGTTTCCTGTGTTTAGAACAGTCTGACAGCAAAATGACATTTTGAAGGAAAAAACTCATTTAAAACTACTCGCGGCTATTGCATTGCCGACAATACACATAGAAGTTCATTGATAAAAACGGCATGGGAATTCCCCAAAGGGGAACCCCGAACCAAAATTAAAAAAAAAAAAATGACGTGGGAGTCCTCCTAAATTCCATACCAGGCCCTTCAGGTCTGGTATGGATATTAAGGGGAACCCCGGCCAAAATTAAAAAAAAAAAAAATGACGTGGGGTTCCCCCTAAATTCCATACCAGACCCTTCAGCTCTGGTATGGATTTTAAGGGGAACCCCGCGCCAAAAAAAAAAAAAAAAAAAACCGGCGTGGGGTCCCCCCAAAAATCCATACCAGACCCTTATCCGAGCACGCAACCTGGCAGGCCGCAGGAAAAGAGGGGGGGACGAGAGTGCGGCCCCCCCTCCCTCCTGAACCGTACCAGGCCACATGCCCTCAACATTGGGAGGGTGCTTTGGGGTAGCCCCCCAAAACACCTTGTCCCCATGTTGATGAGGACAAGGGCCTCATCCCCACAACCCTGGCCGGTGGTTGTGGGGGTCTGCGGGCGGGGGGCTTATCGGAATCTGGAAGCCCCCTTTAACAAGGTGACCCCCAGATCCCAGCCCCCCCCTGTGTGAAATGGTAAGGGGGTACATAAGTACCCCTACCATTTCACGAAGAAAGTGTCAAAAATGTTAAAAATGACAAGAGACAGTTTTTGACAATTCCTTTAATTTAAATGCTTCTTCTTTCTTCTATCTTCCTTCATCTTCTGGTTCTTCTGGTTCTTCTGGCTCTTCTGGTTCTTCCTCGGGCGTTCTCGTCCAGCATCTCCTCCGCGGCGTCTTCTGTCTTCTTCTCCTCGGGCCGCTCCGCACCCATGGCATGGGGGGGAGGCTCCCGCTCTTCTCTTCTTCTTCGAACATGAGTTCGACTCGAACTCGAAGCTCATCCCTACTCATGAGGTGTTTTTTGTCCATTATACTTTCAATCACTCCAGGTGGAATTATTTGCAATAAGGACTGTTTTTACTTTAGAGTCACTATCAATTACGGATTTACTCTTTTTTATCACTCCTTATAATTTATCTGTCCATAATCACAATTTTTATTAATTATTTAATCAATCACAATTATGTCGTGTTGATATTTGTGTTCATAATACAATTATGTTGTTTTGTTTATAACACTATATTTGAGATATTTGGTTGATGGGAATTTATTCACTATAGATTTTTTAGCGCGGTTCTATTGACTGTTTTAGATCTATACTAGCGTCCCCAGCAGTTTAGGGTTCCCAAAAACAAAGTGTTAGCAGGATCAGCCCAGATACCTGCTAGCACCTGCGTTTTGCCCCTCCGTCCGGCCCAGCCCAGCCCACCCAAGTGCAGTATCGATCGATCACTGTCACTTACAAAACACTAAACGCATAACTGCAGCATTCGCAGAGTCAGGCCTGATCCCTGCGATCGCTAACATTTTTTTTGGTAGCATTTTGGTGAACTGGCAAGCACCAGCGGCCTAGTACACCCCAATCGTAGTCAAACCAGCACTGCAGTAACACTTGGTGACGTGGCGAGTCCCATAAGTGCAGTTCAAGCTGGTGAGATGGCAAGCACAAGTAGTGTCCCGCTGCCACCAAGAAGAAGACAAACAGGCCCGTCGTGCTCATAGTGCCCTTCCTGCTGCATTCGCCAATCCTAATTGGGAACCCACCACTTCTGCAGCACCCGTACTTCCCCCATTCACATCCCCAACCAAATGCAGTCAGCTGCATGAGAGGCATTTACTTTATGTCCTCCCGAGTACCCCTACCCAACGAACCCGCCCAAAAAAGATGTCGTGTCTGCAGCAAGCGCGGATATAGGCGTGACACCCGCTATTATTGTCCCTCCTGTCCTGACAATCCTGGTCTTTGCATTGGTGAATGTTTTGAACGCTACCATACACTAGTTGAGTATTAGTGTAGGGTACAGCATTGCACAGACTAGGCACACTTTCACGGAGTCTCCCAAGATGCCATCGCATTTTGAGAGACCCGAACCTAGAACCGGTTACAGTTATAAAAGTTAATTACAAAAAAAAGTGTAAAAAAAAATATATATATAAAATAAAAAAAATAGTTGTCGTTTTTTTATTCTCTCTCTATTGTTCTGCTCTTTTTTACTGTATTCTATTCTGCAATGTTTTATTGTTATTATGTTTTATCATGTTTGCTTTTCAGGTATGCAATTTTTTATACTTTACCGTTTACTGTGTTTTATTGTTAACCATTTTTTTGTCTGCAGGTACGCAATTCACGATTTTGAGTGGTTATACCAGAATGATGCCTGCAGGTTTAGGTATCATCTTGGTATCATTCTTTTCAGCCAGCGGTCGGCTTTCATGTAAAAGCAATCCTAGCGGCTAATTAGCCTCTAGACTGCTTTTACAAGCCGTGGGAGGGAATGCCCCCACCGTCTTGCGTGTTTTTCGCTGGCTCTCCTGTCTCAACAGGGAACCTGAGAATGCAGCCGGTGATTCAGCCAGCTGACTATAGAGCTGATCAGAGACCAGAGTGGCTCCAAACATCTCTATGGCCTAAGAAACAGGAAGCTACGAGCATTTCATGACTTAGATTTTGCCGTATGTAAACAGCGCCATTGGGAAATTGGGAAAGCATTTTATCACACCGATCTTGGTGTGGTCAGATGCTTTGAGGGCAGAGGAGAGATCTAAGGTCTAATAGACCCCAATTTTTTCAAAAAAGAGTACCTGTCACTATCTATTGCTATCATAGGGGATATTTACATTCCCTGAGATAACAATAAAAATGATTAAAAAAAAAATGAAAGGAACAGTTTAAAAATAAGATAAAAAAGCAAAAAAATAATAAAGAAAAAAAAGAAAGCACCCCTGTCCCCCCCTGGTCTCGCGCTAAGGCGAATGCAAGCGGCGGTCTGGCGTCAAATGTAAACAGCAATTGCACCATGCATGTGAGGTATCACCGCGAAGGTCAGATCAAGGGCAGTAATTTTAGCAGTAGACCTTCTCTGTAAATCTAAAGTGGTAACCTGTAAAGGCTTTTAAAGCTTTTAAAAATGTATTTATTTTGTTGCATGTCATGTTTGGTATCCATGTACTCGGCCTAAGATCATCTTTTTTATTTCATCAAACATTTGGGCAATATAGCGTGTTTTAGTGCATTAAAATTTAAAAAAGTGTGTTTTTTCCCAAAAAAATGCGTTTGAAAAATCGCTGTGCAAATACTGTGTGAAAAAAAAAAGAAACACCCACCATTTTAATCTGTAGGGCATTTGCTTTAAAAATATATATAATGTTTGGGGGTTCAAAGTAATTTTCTTGCAAAAAAAAAAAAAATTTTTCATGTAAACAAAAAGTGTCAGAAAGGGCTTTGTCTTCAAGTGGTTAGAAGAGTGGGTGATGTGTGACATAAGCTCTAAATGTTGTGCATAAAATGCCAGGACAGTTCAACCCCCCCCCCCCCCAATGACCCCATTTTGGAAAGTAGACACCCCAAGCTATTTGTTGGGAGGCATGTCGAGTCCATGGAATATTTTATATTGTGACACAAGTTGCGGGAAAAAGACACATTTTTTTTTTGCTCAACAAATAGCTTGGGGTGTCTACTTTCCAAAATGGGGTCATTTGGAGGGGGGTTTGTGCCACCTGGGCATTCTATGGCCTCCGAAACTGTGATAGGCAGTGAAGAGTGAAATCAAAAATTTACACCCTTAGAAATCCTGAAGGCGGTGATTGGTTTTCGGGGCCCTGTACGCGGCTAGGCTCCCAAAAAGTCCCATACATGTGGTATCCCCGTACTCAGGAGAAGCAGCTAAATGTATTTTGGGGTGCAATTCCATATATGCCCATGGCCTGTGTGAGCAATATATCATTTAGTGACAACTTTTTGTAATTTTTTTTTTTTTGTCATTATTCAATCACTTGGGACAAAAAAAAATAATATTCAATGGGCTCAACATGCCTCTCAGCAATTTCCTTGGGGTGTCTACTTTCCAAAATGGGGTCATTTGGGGGGGGGTTGTACTGCTCTGCCATTTTAACCACTTGAGCCCCGGACCATTATGCTGCCTAAGGACCAGAGGTCTTTTTCCAATTTGGCACTGCGTCGCTTTAACTGCTAATTGCGCGGTTATGCAATGCTGTACCCAAACGAAATTTGCGTCCTTTTCTTCCCACAAATAGAGCTTTCTTTTGATGGTATTTGATCACCTCTGCAGTTTTTATTTTTTGCGCTATAAACGGAAAAAGACCGAAAATTTTGAAAAAAAATGATATTTTCTACTTTTTGTTATAAAAAAAATCCAATAAACTCAATTTTAGTCATACATTTAGGCCAAAATGTATTCGGCCACATGTCTTTGGTAAAAAAAATGTCAATAAGCGTATATTTATTGGTTTGCGCAAAAGTTATAGCGTCTACAAACTAGGGTACATTTTCTGGAATTTACACAGCTTTTAGTTTATGACTGCCTATGTCATTTCTTGAGGTGCTAAAATGGCAGGGCAGTACAAAACCCCCCCAAATGACCCCATTTTGGAAAGTAGACACCCCAAGGAAATTGCTGATAGGCATGTTGAACCCATTGAATATTTATTTTTTTTGTCCCAAGTGATTGAATAATGACAAAAAAAAAAAAAAAAAAAAAATATTTACAAAAAGTTGTCACTAAATGATATATTGCTCACACAGGCCATGGGCCTATGTGGAATTGCACCCCAAAATATATTCAGCTACTTCTCCTGAGTACGGGGATACCACATGTGTGGGACTTTTTGGGAGCCTAGCCGCGTATGGGACCCCGAAAACCAATCACTGCCTTCAGGATTTCTAAGGGTGTAACTTTTTGATTTCACTCTTCACTGCCTATCACAGTTTCGGAGGCCATGGAATGCCCAGGTGGCACAACCCCCCCCCCAAATGACCCCATTTTGGAAAGTAGACACCCCAAGCTATTTGCTGAGAGGCATATTGAGTCCATGGAATATTTTATATTTTGACACAAGTTGCGGGAAAGTGACACTTTTTTTTTTTTTTTTTTTTTTTTTTTTTTGCACAAAGTTGTCACTAAATGATATATTGCTCCCACAGGCCATGGGCCTATGTGGAATTGCACCCCAAAATACATTTAGCTGCTTCTCCTGAGTATGGGGATACCACATGTGTGGGACTTTTTGGGAGCCTAGCCGCGTACGGGGCCCCGAAAACCAATCACCGCCTTCAGCGTTTTTAAGGGCGTGAATTTTTGATTTTACTCTTCACTGCCTATCACCGTTTCGGAGGCCATGGAATGCCCAGGTGGCACAAAACCCCCCCAAATGACCCCATTTTGGAAAGTAGACACCCCAAGCTATTTGCTGAGAGGCATGGTGAGTATTTTGCAGCTCTCATTTGTTTTTGAAAATGAAGAAAGACAAGAGAAAACTTTTTTTTTTTTTTCTTTTTTCAAATTTCAAAACTTTGTGACAAAAAGTGAGGTCTGCAAAATACTCACTATACCTCTCAGCAAATAGCTTGGGGTGTCTACTTTCCAAAATGGGGTCATTTGGGGGGGGGGGTTTGTGCCACCTGGGCATTCCATGGCCTCCGAAACTGTGATAGGCAGTGAAGAGTGAAATCAAAAATTCACGCCGTTAGAAAGCCTGAAGGCGGTGCTTGGTTTTCGGGGTCCCGTACGCGGCTAGGCTCCCAAAAAGTCTCACACATGTGGTATCCCCGTACTCAGGAGAAGCAGCAGAATGTATTTTGGGGTGTAATTTCACATATTCCCATGGCATGTTTGAGCAATATATCATTTAGTGACAACTTTGTGCAAAAAAAAAAAAAAATTTGTCTCTTTCCCGCAACTTGTGTCGCAATATAAAATATTCCATGGACTCGACATGCCTCTCAGCAAATAGCTGGGGGTGTCTACTTTCCAAAATGGGGTCATTTGGGGGGGGTTTTGAACTGTCCTGGCATTTTATGCACAACATTTAGAAGCTTATGTCACACATTACCCACTCTTCTAACCACTTGAAGACAAAGCCCTTTCTGACACTTATTTTTTACATGAAAAAGTTTTTTTTTTTTGCAAGAAAATTACTTTGAACCCCCAAACATTATATATTTTTTTAAAGCAAATGCCCTACAGATTAAAATGGTGGGTGTTTCATTTTTTTTTTTCACACAGTATTTGCGCAGCGATTTTTCAAACGCATTTTTTGGGGAAAAAACACACTTTTTTAAATTTTAATGCACTAAAACACACTATATTGCCCAAATGTTTGATGAAATAAAAAAGATGATCTTAGGCCGAGTACATGGATACCAAACATGACATGCTTTACAATTGCGCACAAACGTGCAGTGGCAACAAAATAAATACATTTTTAAAAGCCTTTAAAAGCCTTTACAGGTTACCACTTTAGATTTGCAGAGGAGGTCTACTGCAAAAATTACTGCCCTCGATCTGACCTTCGCGGCGATACCTCACATGCATGGTGCAATTGCTGTTTACGTTTGACGACAGACCGCCGCTTGCGTTCGCCTTAGCGCAAGAGCAGGGGGCGACAGGGGTGCTTTTTTTTTTTTTTTTCTTTATTATTTTTTTGCTTTTTTATCTTATTTTTAAACTGTTCCTTTCATTTTTTTTTTTTTTTTAAATCATTTTTATTGTTATCTCGGGGAATGTAAATATCCCCTATGATAGCAATAGGTAGTGACAGGTACTCTTTTTTGAAAAAATTGGGGTCTATTAGACCCTAGATCTCTCCTCTGCCCTCAAAGCATCTGACCACACCAAGATCGGTGTGATAAAATGCTTCCCCAATTTCCCAATGGCGCTATTTACATCCGGCGAAATCTAAGTCATAAAATGCTCGTAGCTTCCGGTTTCTTAGGCCATAGAGATGTTTGGAGCCACTCTTGTCTCTGATCAGCTCTATGGTCAGCTGGCTGAATCACCGGCTGCATTCTCAGGTTCCCTGTTGAGACAGGAGAGCCAGAGAAAAACACGGAAGAAGGTGGGGGGGGCATTCCCTCCCACGGCTTGTAAAGGCAGTCTAGAGGCTAATTAGCCGCTAGGATTGCTTTTACATGAAAGCCGACCGCTGGCTGAAAAGAATGATACCAAGATGATACCTAAACCTGCAAGCATCATTCTGGTATAACCACTCAAAGTCGTGAATGGTGTACCTGAAGACAAAAAAATGGTTAACAATAAAGCACAGTAAACAGTAAAGTATAAATAATTACATACCTGAAAAACAAACATGATAAAACATAATAACAATAACAATAACAATAAAACACTGCAGAATAGAATACAGTAAAAAAAGAGCAGAACAATAGAGAGAGAGAATAGAGAGAGAGAACAATAAAACGACAACTATTTTTTTTTATTTTATATATATTTTTTTTTTTTTACACTTTTTTTGTAACTAACTTTTATAATGGTAACCGGTTCCAGGCTCGGGTCTCTCAAAATGCGATGGCATCTTGGGAGACCCTGTGAAAGTGTGCCTAGTCTGTGCAGTGCTGTACCCTACGCTAATACTCAATTAGTGCATGGTAGCGTTCAAAACATTCACCAATGCAAAGACCAGGATTGTCAGGACAGGAGGGACAATAATAGTGGGTGTCACGCCTATATCCGCGCTTGCTGCAGACACAACATCTTTTTGGGGGGGTTCGTTGGGTAGGGGTACTCAGGAGGACATAAAAATGCCTCTCATGCAGCCGACTGCATTTGGTTGGGGATGTGAATGGGGGAAGTACGGGCGCTGCAGAAGCGGTGTGTTCCCAATTAGGATTGGCGAATGCAGCAGGAAGGGCACTATGGGCATGACGGGCCTGTGTTTGTCTTTTTGGTGGCAGCGGGACACTACTTGTGCTTGCCACCTCACCAGCTTGAACTGCACTTATGGGACTCGCCACGTCACCAAGTGTTACTGCAGCGCTGGTTTGACTACGACCGGGGTATACTAGGCCGCTGGTGCTTGCCAGTTCAATAAAAAGCTTCCAAAAAAACTGTTAGCGATCGCAGGGATCAGGCCTGACTCTGCAAACGCTGCAGTTATGCGTTTAGTGTTTTGTAAGTGACAGTGATCGATCGATACTGCACTTGGGTGGGCTGGGCTGGGCCGGGCGGAGGGCAAAACGCAAGTGCTAGCAGGTATCTGGGCTGATCCCGCTAACACTGCGTTTTTGGGAACCCTAAACTGCTGGGGACGCCAGTATAGATCTGATCGGATCAGATGTTGATCCGTTCAGATACTATACCACTAAAGGAGGCGTATGCTGCGTGCGTGGGTGTTAGTGGTACTGGCGCTAACCTGACGCTGCCTGGGGACGGTGCTTGCTAGTTCACCAAAATGCTACCAAAAAAACTGTTAGCGATCGCAGGGATCAGGCCTGACTCTGCGAACGCTGCAGTTATGCGTTTAGTGCCTTGTAAGTGACAGTGATCGATTGATACTGCACTTGGGTGGGCTGGGCTGGGCCGGGCGGAGGGGCACAACGCAGGTGCTAGCAGGTATCTGGGCTGATCCCGCTAACACTGCGTTTTTGGGAACCCTAAACTGCTGGGGACGCTAGTATAGATCTGATTGGACCAGATATTGATCCGATCAGATACTATACCACTAAGGGAGGTGTATGCTGCGTGCGTGGGTGTCAGTGGTACTGGCGCTAACCTGACGCTGCCTGGGGCTGGTGCTTGCCAGCTCACCAAAATGATACCAAAAAAAATGTTAGCGATCGCAGGGATCAGGCCTGACTCTGCGAACGCTGCAGTTATGCGTTTAGTGTTTTGTAAGTGACAGTGATCAATCGATACTGCACTTGGGTGGGCCGGGCGGAGGGACAAAACGCAGGTGCTAGCAGGTATCTGGGCTGATCCCGCTAACACTGCGTTTTTGGGAACCCTAAACTGCTGGGGACGCTAGTATAGATCTGATCGGATCAGATATTGATCCGTACAGATACTATACCACTAAGGGAGGCGTATGCTGCGTGCGTGGGTGTTAGCGGTACTGGCGCTAATCTGACGCTGCCTGGGGCGACGCATATCACCGCCGGGCGACCGGGGGGCTAAACCTTTATTCGGTAATAAACGGCGGGTGCCCTGACACTATAAAAAATAAACAAACTAACCAGCGTCACCCGTAACAGTTATACGGTGATCAGTGGTGAAAGGGTTAACTAGGGGGCAATCAAGGGGTTAAAACATTTATTAGGTAGTATATGGGGGTCCCTGTCGCTATAAAACGCTGACGGCGAACCTAAATATTTACCTCACTAACTAGCGTCACCAGCGACACTAATACAGCGATCAGAAAAATGATCACTTAGTGACACTGGTGACAGGGGGTGATCAAGGGGTTAAAACTTTATTTGGGGGGGTTAGGGGGGTACCCTAGACCTAAAGGGGGGTAATACTAACTGTCCCAACACTGTAACTGTCACAAACTGACACCAATGCAGTAATCAGAAAAAAAAAAAAAAACTGCTGGTGTCAGTTTGTGACAGGGAGGGGGGGGGGTGATTGGGGGGGTATCGGGGGGTGATCGGGGGGGGGATCGGGGTGTTTTGTGTGCCTGGCATGTTCTACTGTGTGTGTAGTGTTGGTGCACTCACATAGATGTCTTCTCTCCTCGGCGCTGCAACGGAATACCGAGCCGAGGAGAGATGACATCATTTCCTTTGCTGCTGTTTAGCATACAGCAGCAAAGGAAGTAATCTGATTGGCGAACGGATGGCCTCCCCCTCACCTCCGATCGCCGTGGGACAAAACGGGACCGCCTCGGGCACCGGGGAGGGTCCGATCGGACCCCCCACCCGCGGGAGGCAAATCACGTACATGTACGTGATTTTGCCTGCCCGTGCCGCCTTGCCGACGTAAATCGGCGTTAGGCGGTCCTTAAGTGGTTAACAACTCAAGAAATGACATAGGCAGTCATAAACTAAAATCTGTGTAAATTACAGAAAATGTACCCTAGCTTGTAGACGCTATAACTTTTGCGCAAACCAATAAATATACGCTTATTGACATTTTTTTTTTACCAAAGACATGTGGCCGAATACATTTTGGCCTAAATGTATGACTAAAATTGAGTTTATTGGATTTTTTTTATAACAAAAAGTAGAAAATATAATTTTTTTCAAAATTTTCGGTCTTTTTCCGTTTATAGCGCAAAAAATAAAAACTGCAGAGGTGATCAAATACCATCAAAAGAAAGCTCTATTTGTGGGAAGAAAAGGACGCAAATTTCGTTTGGGTACAGCATTGCATGACCACGCAATTAGCAGTTAAAGCGACGCAGTGCCAAATTGTAAAAAGTGCTCTGGTCAGGAAGGGGGTAAATCCTTCCGGGGGTGAATTGGTTAAAGTAGAACTGTAGGCAAAACTTAATTTTTTTGTTTAATTTTGGGTAGAGTAAGAGAAGGTTATAACCACTATCAGATTTTTTGCCATCTTTGTCCCATTGTGTAGATTTCCCTTCACTTTTTTGCTCCATGGTCAAGCAGGAAGTGAGAGGAAATTCCTGCAAATTAGGGGAATTCCTTGGGGACCCCAAAGGTCACCAGAACCATACTTTTCTCGGGACAACCCAAAATGTGGGATTTGGAAATGATAATGATAAACAGGACAAATAGAGAGGGTGGATCTTCTTAACGAGGGCACAGACATCAATAAAAACTGACAGAGTTCTAATCGTTCTCCACCCTATCCAAAAAATCAAGTTTTGCCTTTGGCTATACTTTAAAGGTACTGGGGCACACCATAAGCCCAGCAGAATACAATGGTGATTGAAAACACCATATCAGCAAGCACCATATCCAGTAAGCTAAACAAAAGTGGTGCCAACCCCAATTTACAACTAGCCTTTATAGGAAGGCTCACATAGCAGGGCACACAGCAAACAATACAAAATGTATTTCCCAGCATACTCAACAGCTAGCCAGCAAAGAAAATACACTGTCTAAAAACTTGCATAAAAACAGAGGTTTTAGTTATACAGCATTTGCACATATATGTGGAAGCTGCATTGCCTCATCAAGGCCCCTCTAAAATTGTGCGTCATCTGTTTTTTGTTGTTTTTGTTTTTTGTTTTTTTTGCTGGCTATTTGGTAAGTGTGTTTGGAAATACATTTTGTTTTGTTTGCTTTGTGCATAGCCCTTCTATTTTTGTTTAGCTTGTTAGATATAGTGCGGAAAAATATCACATCCTTTCAGCTACCATTGTGTTCCACTGGACCTCTGGTGTGTTCCTGCAACCTTAAGGATAAATGGGCTCCCTCCAGGCATTCCTACTCTTAATATATATTATATTACTAAAATGATGATACACCACGGTAATATTACTGCAGATAAAAAAATCACAAAAATATAAATAAAGACAGCCTGTGCAAGAGTTTACCCCATATCCTTTGTGATTCCATACAACCAACTGTGGAAAACAATAACTCTCTAATAGCTTTGTAAAGTGCTTTTCTATGGGATGGAATTGAGAATTTATTTAAATATATTAAAGGGAAAAAATGTAGGATTTAGGTCAATTCAAAAAATATTAAGGGGAAACAAATATGACTTTGGGTCAATTTTACTTATTTGTTTAAAATGTATGTTTTCAAACTGATGTTTATAAAAAAATGTTTTACTATTTTAATATAATATTTAATTTACAAATGCACATTGAATTTAGGGTGATCCCATGACTAAAGAGTCAAAGAGCAATATGGGTTTTCAAAGAAACAGCACAGTAGAATATGTCTACTTGCAAACTGTGTCCCTGATTAAAATGTTGTGTTGTACCTGCACAAGCAGGCCATCAGTGGGAGGCCTGAGTCAAATTCATTCAGCTCTGCTTGATCTATGGAGTTCCGTAAATAACAGGTCTTTCCTCTACAAAGCAGATAATAATAGTCTGGAAAACACGTTATAATGAGACTGCAGCTCCATTTGCTGACTGAGAATGGGATCACAAATTATTCATATGAAGTTTTCAATTTTAGCTATTTTTTCTACAATTCTTTTCATCCTGATCATATTAAATAGAGAAAGAAAACATATACACAACACTGCTATGCAGTCACTTTATTAAAAAGCAAGTCTTATCTAAATATAATTGTATATTCTGTTTTTTTTTTTAACCCCTAGTACATAAGACAATACAAGTTTAAGTTGTGTGTATTCAGTTGTCATCATCTATCTTTATGATGTAACATCTCAGCCAATCACAGCATAATTTAAAGGAGAAGCTTGAGGCTACAGAGACCATAGCATGCCATTATTTCATGCACCCTGCCTGAGCAAGAACAACTCAGAGTACTGATCTGTAAAAGACTGTATGCCCAAGGCAACTGGTCAATTTACTCCAGTTTGTGAGTCAATTTCAGTTTGAAAGAGTTATCATGTAGTTAGATCCCTGCTGAGGACTCAGGACACAGATGAAATTGAACCAAAAGCAATTTCCCAGCTGGCAAAATATATGTGAATTCTCCTGCTTTTCTTCTTATATCTGGAAATTCAATCTCAATGCATCATCTCCTTACTGTTTTTAAAGCGGAGGTTCAGTTTTCTTGTAATAAAAATGAAAACAGATACACAGGAGGATGCAAATAATATGTAGTGGCATCTAGTCATCTTTAGCTATTTAGCTTTCCTTATGATTGGCCAATATATAGAAAGAAACTTTTAAACTTTAAACGTCACTACTAGAAGTGAACAAATTAATTCCTGTAGGTTTACACGATGAAACCTGTTAACTAGTTGAAATTTAATAAATGTAATGTTTGTCATGGGCTGTAACTTAAATGTAATAGGAACCTAAGGGAATAGAGGAACTTTGCTGGTCCTGACTTATCAAGCAACAGCTGCAATATCCAGTAGACAGTGCTCAGGAAAGGTGGGCAGGGTCCTCTGAAGATCTCAGGATGATAAAATTGGTGATCTTGATAAAATATTCAAGTTTACTATTAACGTTCAGTGGCACAACCATTTCCATGGATGTCCAATTTGTATGTCTGTCAGTAAAAAAACGGGTACCAAGAATTACACCCAGCATACAGAACAAGAGCAGTGCTGGTTTGCAGGGTCCAAACAGAATAAGGGTTAAAGTGCAGGTTCCTCATTTTTTTACATTGGCACCTATTGGGTGGATCCTTGGACTGGTAGACATAGGGCAGTTGTTCTTTTTCTCCTATTGGCAAAAGCAACCTTGAGGGGGAGTACCCAAAATAGCTAATAAAAATTCAGCTTATACTGATATGATTTCAGTAAAGTTGAAAGTTAAAATGATTGGCACTGAAACGCACCAGTGCATACATGGCCCATTTTTCGCCTTGCAGAATATTAAAACTATTCCCTTATTTCAAGTGGGGAATGTGCTTTTATGCTTTGAAGCTGTGCTTGTGTTTATTTGTTTATTTTTTTACTTATGGAGAATGTTGAACCTGTGTTTTTAATATAGTTTCAGAGCGATTTTTGTGTTTTTGATTTTTTTTTTAATGTCCATATTTTAAGCTAGCGCAGATATGGATGGTGATGTTGGGGGCAATAGCTGCTTCCTATTGTGGCACACTTGCAGGCTCAATCCCGAGCCATGCTGCATGTGTCCATAGACACAGACAGCGTGGCTGAGACCCACACCTCACTCTTTTATCACAGGATTTGACTACCTCGGCAAAACCTGTGAGCTGCTACAGAAGGGCATAGTACTGGATTGAGTGAGGGCTCAGGTAGGTATAAGTGGGGTAAGGGGACAACATTATTATCTAAACATTTTTTTATCTTAATGCATTAAGGTAAAAAATGTTTAAGTTTTAGAACCTGTGGCAGAGTAATGCCCCACCAAGGTGATGTTAACCCAGGATTCTCAACCAGACAGGTTTAGGGGCTCCAGGGAGTTAGCTTAATTAGGAGGAAATTGGCTTTTCAGTTTCCTCAGGGTTTAGAAAAATCTGTTGTGGGACCTGGAGCTTAGTGATTTCTTAGTTACTATCTCCTTGGTCCAGATTTTGTGAACCACCAGCACATTGATTGGTCAGGTGTGTGCTGGACTATTAGTAGTGATGTGACCATGGTTCTGTGCTCCAGCTTCCCGAGGAATCTAGGTGTGCAAGGGAGAGGGGTGCATGTCTGTGCTGGGAAATACTGAGATCCAAGCCTGAGGGCTAGAGCAGCAAGAGGCTGCTATCTATGTGGACAGTGTTGTTAAGGAAATGATCTGTAGGAGACAGACGAGGGCCTGAAGGGGAAGGCCTGAGCAGCACTGCTGTAGGTGTAAGCCAGGAGGCTGAATAACCACTTCTTTACTAAAAGTGAGCCAGGAGGCTGGATATTTATTTTTGTGTTAATGCTGAAAACCCCTGTGAGGGAAACCTATGGATTATGTTTTCTGGAACTTTGTGTGAACTGACCTTTAAATAAAAGTGGGTCAACAAACCCTTAAATGGAAATATTTTGCATGGCCTGTACTCGTTAGCAAGGGCTACAATTGAGCTAGACAACCCCAAATTTTACAAACTGTTTTAAACACTGATTGAGCAGTAAATAAAGAGGTCCCATCCTGCCCTAACTCTGCCATTGCTGAAGTGGACAGTGCAGGGCATTTTCATACATTGCTAGAGCCTAAAAAAGGTAAATATTAGATTGAAAAAGAATATTTAAGGCTTTTTTAGTGTATTTTGTTTTTATTTTCAAACTTTCTCTTACTTGCTTATACTGGTAGACTTGATAGGGGTCCGGACCTCTAAAACACATTTACCAGAGAGGGGACAACCAACTACTTAGACAACTTACTACTAACAAGATTCTCCCAGTGTAAAATACATGAGATGTAGGGATGAGCCGAACACCCCCAATTCGGTTCGCACCAGAACATGCGAACAGACAAAAAATTTGTGTTAACACCATTAAAGTCTATGGGACAGGAATGTGAAAAATTAAAAGTGCTAATTTTAAAGGCTTATATGCATGTTATTGCCATAAAAAGTGTTTGGGGACCCAGGTACTGCCCCAGGGGACATGTATCAATGCAAAAAAAGGTTTTAAAACGGCCGTTTTTTCAGGAGCAGTGATTTTAAGAATGCTTAAAGTGAAACAATAAAAATGAAATATTCCTTTAAATATCGTGCCTGGGTTGTCCTGTTAGTCTGCCTGTAAAGTAGCACATTTTTCCCATGTTTAAAAAAGTACTGCAGCAAAATGACATTTCTAAAGGAAAAATGTCATTTAAAATTGCTCACGACTGAAATGTATTGCCAGATCCCGGCAATATACATAAAAAAAAAAAATGTTTTTTTTTTATAGCTCACCTTAACCACATCAATACACAATATTATATATTGTACACTGCACTACATACCCTGCACTGTATTATATATACTACACAGAGGACACTATATACTCTGAACTGCAGTATATATACTATACGGACTGCACTATATACTCTGCTGAAAAATTGGGCCTTAGGTAGTGGCCTGTGAGCGTCTGCCTCTCCTTGGAGGCCTTCCGGACATGATGGGTATTTTTTTTTAACACTGCACTACACTGTACTATATACTGTATACACCGCCTGCACTGCATTAAAAACTGTACACCGCTGAATGCACTGTATATATAGGCTACGCTGAATCACCCTATATTTTGCAATATAGGGTGATTTCTTATGCATTTTCCTTCTTCTTATGCCCCGTACAAATGATCGGATTTTCCGACAACAAATGTTGGATGTGAGCTTGTTGGCTGAAAGTCCGAACATGTGTATGCTCCATCGAACATTTGTTGTCAGACTTTCCGCCAACAAATGTTGGCTAGCAGGTTCTTAAATTTTCCGCCAACAAAACTTTGTTGTCGGAATTTCTGACGTGTGTACACAAGTCTGACGCATAAAAGTTCACGCATGCTCGGAATCAAGCAGAAGAAGCCACACTGGCTATTGAACTTTCTTTTTCTTGGCTCATTGTACGTCTTGTACGTCACCACGTTCCCACGTTCGTAATTGTTGGTCAACATTTGTGTGACCGTGTGTATGCAAGACAAGTTGGAGCCAACAACCTTCGAACAAAATTCCACGGTTTTGTTGTCGGAAAGTCCAATCGTGTGTACGGGGCATTAGACCATTTCTTCTTTGTTGGTTGTTCATTGAGCAAATCTGCCTGGGCTTGGTTCATGGGCAGTTTCACAAATTTTGCTCAAAGTTCGAAATTCGTGACCTTTGTGGCAAAGCCCATTGATGTCTGTAGAGGGTTGAATGTTGTTATTCAATTCTGGCTATTTGTAATGCTAACATACAAGCTTTTGTCAAGCAAAAAACATAGGAAGCTGGCCACTGCCATAGGGGAGATGTACCAATGGCAAAATTAAAAACAAAACATCATCTCGCCAGATACAGAACTGTCGGCACTCTTACAGATCCAACACACACTGGCAATATGGCTACTCCAAGTTGCTATTTGCAACTTCAGCAACCAATTATCAAACATGTACTCACTGGCACTGTGGACAGGTGGCTTGGAAGGGCCAATCATGTTTTTTTTATGTTTCATCCAACTTTCTATTAAAGACAGCGTCACCATTTGCCTTTTGCTAGTGTGTGTTGGAGGTGACATGGAGTAGATACAGATTACAGAGTAATTGCAGGGAAAGTTAGTTGCTTCTGCTTAAAAATGGTATAATTACAGTCAGTCACATATACACTCAGTGTGCATTGGAGAGTCCTGGAGCAGATAGTGATAAATCACAGTGTGTTTGCAGGTAAAGATATTTGCTGCTACATTACAAATATACAATACTGCTGCTGAAAACTGCCATTTTATTGCAGTGAGTCACATACCATTTAGTTTGTTGGAAACTTGGAACAGATGGGGAGAGATAATGCAATCTTTGCTGGGAGGTATAGTTGCTGCTCTACAACCATTATACAGTACTGCTGCTGCTAACTGCCACATTCACAGTCAATCATATACATAGTCATTGTGAGTTGGAAAGTTGGAGAACAGGAGCAGACAGTGAGAAATCACACAGTCATTTCAGGGAGTCAGAAACCATGAATCAGACTGAGACAGAAGTACATACAAATCACGCTTCTTTAATAATAATAAAAAAAGGTAAACAGAGTAAATGTAGTCAAAACAGCCAGAGTTCAGGAACCGGAACGGATAGTCAGACAAGCCAAAACGTCAGGGAGCCAGAGATGAGCTTAGTAGAACAGCAAGCATGATCTGGAGCCAGAAGGAATGTCAGCCAAACAAGTCTTAAAGAGGAAGTAAACCCTGATGGGTTTTACTTCCTCTTTTGCTCGCTGCAAAGCCTGCAAATGAAAAGCATAATGGGCTAGCATGCATTGCATACTAGCCCATTATGTGCCACTTACCTGCAAAAGAATCCAGCAATGTCCCCTGTGTAGGCAGCGTCCATCTTCTGGCCCCCCTTCCTTCCGGGCCGTGGATTCTGGCTCTGTGATTCGCCTGAGCCACATTACGTCACTCCCGCGCATGTGTTTGGGAGCCGAGATTAATGGCACAGGCTAGGGAAGAAACGACACTTGGTTTCGTTTCTTCCCCGCGCATGAGCCGTTGGAATTTTTCGGCGGACTACAAGTGAATTATCTCCTAAACGGCGCACGTTTAGGAGATATTTCCACTACCTATAGGTAAGCCTTATTCTAGGCTTACCTATAGGTAGAAGTCCAAAAAGTGGGTTTACAACCACTTTAAACAGGAACACAGGAGAGTGTTTCTAGAGATGTGACCAAGGCGAAGGCAGAGATTATCTGGAATGGACGGCTTAAGTAGGCAGGACTGACGAGCAGGATATCATCAACAGGTGAGTCACTGTGGAGAGATAGGAGCTGGCAATTAGCCGACAGCTGAGCAGCGCCAGCTTTGAGAAGGAAGGGGTGAGCCCAGCCCTGACACAGGGATAGATAGTTGCTGCTATACTAAAACTGTATATAGTACCACTGCTGAAAACTGCTCTGTTTACTGTACAGTCAGTCATATACAAAGTCAGTGTGTGTTGGAGACCTGGAACAGATAGGGGGAGATCACAAAGTCTTTGCCAGGAGAGACAGCTGCTGAAAAGTGTTACACCCAATATTGTATAGTGCCCTATAGCAATGTGAATTGCAATGTGCCCAGCTACATATTACTAAGTCTTTAGAGCACATAGATTCAACAGTCAATTGCTGATTAGCTGCTCCCCCCCCCCCTCATTTCATTTTTTTACTGTTTACTTTCAGTTAGGAACAGTGTTTGGGACTTATTTATTTTAGCAATGGAGTTTATTGAAATGGTGCACCATAGAATTCCTTTCTTGATTATATGTTGACTGTTGTCCCCAAGTGAAACTGCAGCCTAGTAAAAGCTGCTTACATACTGTAGTTTGCCTGGAGTCAATACAATATATTTGTCTTTTTTCTGTGAATTAATACACTCTAACTTTTGTTTTTTTTAGCTGCTTAAAGCGTATAGAGTCATGACGTACAATATTTCCATCTTATGTCTGTGAAATAAAACACAAATTTTGGTTTCTTGACTAAAAGCTGCCTGGTGTCTTCCTATGAAACTGCAGCCTAGTAAAAGTGCTGAAATACTGTGTGGGGAGTCATTACAAAATACTGTGTTTTTTATTTCTTAATTCTAAACAAGGTTGGTCTCTCTGTGTGAAACTGTGGCTTATTAACCACCTTGTGCCCGTGCTATTGTGCCCGTGCTATAGCAGAAAGATGGCTACAGTGCAGGCCTTAATTGCCGGGAGGGCATCCATGTACGTCATCCCAGAAACATGCTCCCCGCGCACCCCCTGCGCGTGCGCATTAGGGAAAATCTGTGGCACCCATGTCCCTTGGACACAGCCAATCACAGATTGTTGTAAATGGCCAATCACAGTGGCCACTTGATTGCTGTGTCCAATGAGAGATGATCTCAAATGTAAACTGATCATCTCTCATTGATGGCTCTCCCTCATGACACAGAGACTGTGGGTGAAGAGGGAGAGCGATTAGAGTGCAGAGTGAGTTTTGTAGTATTTGTTACCTTGCCAATATAGTGCCCATCAGTG
The DNA here is from genome assembly GCF_042186555.1 of Aquarana catesbeiana. Taxonomy (NCBI): domain Eukaryota; kingdom Metazoa; phylum Chordata; class Amphibia; order Anura; family Ranidae; genus Aquarana; species Aquarana catesbeiana. The sequence goes on along the minus strand of NC_133327.1, from coordinate 88,747,431 downwards.
TCTCAGTGCCATCAGTGCCCGCAGTGCCATCAGTGCCAACAGTGCCCAAAGTACTCATCAGTGCCAACAGTGCCCATCAGTGCACATCAGTGTCATCAGTATCAGTGTCACAGTGCCCATCAGTGTGACAGTGCCCATCAGTGGCATCAGTGTGACAGTGCCCATCAATGTCATCTGTGCCATCAGTGTCATCGGTGCCCATCAGTGTCTCAGTGTCAGAGTGCCCAAAGTACTCATCAGTGCCAACAGTACCCATCAGTGCACATCAGTGCCCATCAGTGTCATCAGTGCCCATCAGTGTCAGTGCCATCAGTGGCATCAGTGTGACAGTGCCCATCAATGTCATCTGTGCCATCAGTGTCATCAGTGCTCATCAGTGTCAGAGTGCCCACAGTGCCCATCAGTGCCTATCAGTGCCAACAGTGCCCGCAGTGTCATCAGTGCCCACCAGTGCCTATCAGTGCCCATCAGTGTCATCAGTGCCATCAATGTTAGACCAGTTAGGCTAACATAAATAGTATGCAAACTCTTGGAGGGGATGATAAGGCACTATATACAAGATTTTAGTAATAAGAACGGTATCATTAGCAGTAATCAGCATGGATTCATGAAGAATCGTTCTTGCCAAACCAATCTATTAACCTTCTATGAGGAGGTGAGATGCCATCTAGATAAAAGAAGGCCCGTAGACGTGGTGTATCTGGATTTTGTAAAAGCATTTAACACAGTTCCCCATAAACGTTTACTGTACAAAATAAGGTCCGTTGGCATGGACCATAGGGTGAGTACATGGATTGAAAACTGGCTACAAGGGCGAGTTCAGAGGGTGGTGATAAATGGGGAGTATTCGGAATGGTCAGGGGTGGGTAGTGGGGTTCCCCAGGGTTCTGTGCTGGGACCAATCCTATTTAATTTGTTCATAAACGACCTGGAGGATGGGATAAACAGTTCAATCTCTGTATTTGCAGACGATACTAAGCTAAGCAGGGCAATAACTTCTCCGCAGAAAGTGGAAACCTTGCAAAAAGATCTGAAAAAATTAATGGGGTGGGCAACTACATGGCAAATGAGGTTCAATGTAGTAAAATGTAAAATAATGCATTTGGGAGGCAAAAATATGAATGCAATCTATACACTAGGGGGAGAACCTCTGGGAGAATCTAGGATGGAAAAGGACCTGGGGGTCCTAGTAGATGATAGGCTCAGCAATGGCATGCAATGCCAAGCTGCTGCTAACAAAGCAAACAGAATATTGGCATGCATTAAAAAGGGGATCAACTCAGAGATAAAACGATAACTCTTCCAATCTACAAGACTCTGGTCCGGCCGCACCTGGAGTATGCTGTCCAGTTCTGGGCACCAGTCCTCAGGAAGGATGTACTGGAAATGGAGCGAGTACAAAAAAGGGCAACAAAGCTAATAAAGGGTCTGGAGGATCTTAGTTATGAGGAAAGGTTGCGAGCACTGAACTTATTCTCTCTGGAGAAGAGACGCTTGAGAGGGGATATGATTTCAATATACAAATACCATACTGGTGTCCCCACAATAGGGATAAAACTTTTTCGCAGAAGGGAGTTTAACAAGACTCGAGGCCACTCATTAAAATTAGAAGAAAAGAGGTTTAACCTTAAACTACGTAGAGGGTTCTTTACTGTAAGAGCGGCAAGGATGTGGAATTCCCTTCCACAGGCGGTGGTCTCAGTGGGGAGCATTGATAGCTTCAAGAAACTATTAGATAAGCACCTGAATGACCGCAACAACAGGGATATATAATGTAATACTGACACAATCACACACATAGGTTGGACTTGATGGACTTGTGTCTTTTTTCAACCTCACCTACTATGCAACTATGTAATGTAATGTCAGTGTCATCAGTGTCACAGTGCCCATTAGTGTCATCAGTGTTAGTGTCACCAGTGCTCATCAGTGTCACCAGTGCCATCAGTATCGGTGCCATCAGTATTGTTACCATCAGTGTCACAGTGCCTATCAGTGTCATCAGTGCCATCAGAGCTAGCAGTGTCACAGTGCCATCAGCGTCATCAGTCTTACAATGCCATCAGTGTCATAGTGCCATCAGTGCCCATCAGTGTCACTGTGCCATCAGTGTCAGTGCCATTAATGTCAGTGCTATCAGTGTCACACAGTGCCGCACATCGGTGTTACAGTGCAATCAGTGCCATAAACGCCACCAGAAGGATAAGCAGAGTGTATTTTGCGGTGTAATTTTTGCTATGTACATGATATGTGTTGGAAAAATCTTATAAATGGACAACTTTGAAACAAAATGCGTTTTCATTTTTTATCTACATTTTCCAAAAACTTGTGGAAATAAATACATGGGGTGTTTGTTTTACAAAATGGGGTCCTTTTGTGAGTGTTTCCTTTGTCTTGGTGCTCCAGGGCCTTCAAAAGTGTAATAGGTGGTTGAGCGAGTTTGGGGTGGAGGAACTTGACCAGCCTGCACCTTAACCCAACAGAATACCTTTGGGATGAATTAGAGCAGAGACTGTGAGCCAGGCCTTCTTGTACACATCAGTGCCTGACCTCACAAATGCGCCTCTGGAGGAATGGTCAAACATTCCCATAGACACACTCCTAAACCTCGTGGACAACCTTTCCAGAAGAGTTGAAGCTGTTATAGCTGCAAAGGGTGGGTCAACTCAATATTAAATCCTACGGACTAAGACCATGATGCCATTAACTTGTTGTCGCCTGCCCACTGTCAAATGACGGCAGGGCGGTGTGGCTCTTGTTCTGGGACACTGTCAAACCACGGCAGGGGCATGCAGCATGCCGATCGTGGTGTTGCCAGGACACGGCGCGTCCGCAGCTCTTTAACCATGTGATCGGCTGTGTCCAATCACAGCCGGTCACATGTAAACACGGAGATGCCGGTAATCAGCTTTCCTCGCCTCACACTGACAGAGTGTGAGGCGAGGAGAGCCAATCAGCGGCATCTCCTCACAGGGGGGACATCTAGGTATGTAGTCAGGGCACTGATCATCAGTGCCCTGATTGCAATAAAGAAATATAGTGTAACAATACAGTGCCCACCAATGCCAGCATACAGTGCCCACCAGTGGCAGCAATGAGTGCCCACCACTGCCCACAAGTGCCACAAATCAGTGCCCATTAGCCATGCCAGTCAGTGCTGGCAATCCATGACGCCTATCAGTGCTGCCCATCAATGCCCATCACTGTTGTTCGTCAATGCCCATCAGTGTCACTCATCAGTGCCACCCATCAATGCCCATCAGTGCCCATCTGTACCGCCTATCCATACCGCCTATCCGTGCCGCCTATCCATGCCCACCAGTGCTGCCTATCAGTGCCAGCCACTGCCGCATATCAGTGCCCATCATATTAGTGCTCATCAGTGCCGCCTATCAGTGCTCATCAGTGCCACATATCAGTGCCACCTATCACTGCCCATAAGTGCGGCATATTAGTGCCTCCTCACCAGTGCCACCTCATCGGTGCCCATAAGTGCCACCTCATCAATGCCCACCAGTTCAGCCTATCAGTGGAAATTCTACCCGCTTAACACTATTTATTAAAATGTTATTTTGCATTGGTACATATCTCCCAGGGCAGTGCCAGCTCCCCATGCCTTTTGTGTGACAATCCCCTGCATATTAGCTTTGAAAATGGCCAGAATTGATTTTCAAGATTCACCCCTCATAGCAGTTTGGATTTAAAGTGATTGTAAACCCTTATGCCGCGTACACACGATCGCACATTCCGACAACTAAATCCATGTTTTTTTTCAAAAGGATGTTGGCTCAAACTTGTCTTGCATACACACGGTCACACAAATCTTGTTGGAAATTCCGAACGTCAAGAACGCGGTGACGTACAACATGTATGATGGCACTAGAAAAGGGAAGTTCAATACCAAGTGCGCCACCCTTTGGACTCCTTCTGCTAATCTTGTGATAGTAGAAGTTTGGTGAGAGATGATTCGCGCTTTTCAGCCTCGTGCTTTCAGATCGTTACTGCTCTTCAGTTTGTGCTTGTGGGTTGGTATCTGGTTTTCAGTGCGTATTTTATATTGCGTATTCGTTTTACAGTGCCTTCTTCTCTGCTCGTTTCTGATTTTCAGTTCGCTCTTCTCAGGCCTTTCTGTTTTTCAGTGCTTTATGTTAGTTCGTTCTGACCAGCCGACCATTTTGAAGCCATGAGGACCCTCACCCCTGACCAGAGGGTTTTTAACTACCGGCTGGCCAGAGCCAGAAGAGTGGTGAAGAACGCTTTCGGGATAATGGCCAGCTGGTTCCACCTATTCCTTATGGCAATCAACATGCTGGAATATAAACTTAACCATATAATCATTGCATGCTGCATTCTCCACAACTATTTAGAGAGAAATTCAATGAACTATGTTGTCTCAGTTGGGCCTGAGGCCGTACTTCAACAAGAAACCCTGATGGCGCTTGAAGCTGGCCATCATGGCTTGCCCCCCAAATCACCATGTTGAGTATTTTGCGGGTAGGGGGGGCCATTGATATGCCAGAAAATGTTTAAGAAACATTTTAAAAATAAATATTTTTGTTAAACTGAAATAAGATTTCCTTTGATTTACTACTTGTGTTTCTTTTAGCTGTCTCCTAGGTTAGCCAATGGGCTTTTCTTTTTGGCCATTTTCTTCAATAGTGCAAATGTAATTTATTTGATACATGAGGTGACAATCTCTTCTTCAACAAAATATTATTATGTTGTGGGTCTGTTACACACACACCTTGTTTTTGTTGTTAATGTATGTAATGCATTACTGATAAAAATATACTTTATTTTCAGCACCATGAATGAATTTTGGTGAGTCACAAAAATGGCATGATTGTGGCAAGTTATAAAGCATGGTGAGAGTCAGTGGCGGCTGGTGAAGTTTTAGGATGGGGAGCGCCAGGCCCCGCCCTACCTTTTTGACCCCTCCCACTTGGTGAAAATGGGCGTGGTTTCAGCTAAATAGTGGGCATGGCTCTAAGGTGGTGTGGTTAGTGTCTGAGTTGAATGAGGGATCGAGGGAGAGGGAGAGAGGGATGGAGGGACAGCAGGCCCAGATCCTACACAACAATAGAAATATGTGTATTCTAGAAAGTTTAACAATCAGCAGATAAAGATACTCCAAACACCTGGTGTTAGCACTTCAATCATCCCGACACCATGGTTGTTATGGTGTCAGGATGATTGAAGCGCATTATTTCTATTATTACATTGAAATATAAAATTAAATCATTCATCAAACTCACCATAATGCAGAATCAGGGGGAGCCCCGAGCGTGTCACTTGCCACGTCGCCTGCCACCAGATGCCATCAGGTGTCCCCAGCGGAGTTCCTCCTTACATCAGGTGCCCCCAGCGGAGTCCCTCCTTACATGCAGCCTGTGTCACATAAAATGCAGCCTGTGTCACCACCAAATTGCAGCAGCATGTGTCACCACCAAATTGCAGCAGCCTGTGTAACCAAATTGCAGCAGCATGTGTCACCACTAAATTGCAGCAGCACATGTCACCACCAAATTGCAGCAGCACGTGTCACCACCAAATTGCAGCAGCACGTGTCACCACCAAATTGCAGCAGCATGTGTCACCACCAAATTGCAGCAGAATGTGTCACCAAATTGCAGCAGCATGTTCACCAAATTGCAGAAGTATGTGTCACCAAATTGAAGCAGCATGTGACACCAAATTGCAGCAGTATGTGTCCCCAGATTGCAGCAGTGTCCCCAGATTGCAGCAGTATGTGTCCCCAAATTGCAGCAGTGTCAAATTGCAGCAGTATGTGTCCCCAAATTGCAGCAGTATGTGTCCCCAAATTGCAGCAGTGTCACCAAATTGCAGCAGTATGTGTCCCCAAAATGCAGCAGTATGTGTCCCCAAAATGCAGCAGTATGTGTCCCCAAAATGCAGCAGTGTCACCAAATTGCAGTAGTGTGTGTCCCCAAATTGCAGCAGTATGTGTCCCCAAATTGCAGCAGTGTGTGTCCCTAAATCGCAGAAGCGTGTGTCACCACCAACCCCCCCCTCCCCCGTTACTTATCTTGCTATGTGTTGTCCTCTCCAGCGGTGTCTCCTGTGGAGAGCTCTGTTGTTCTCATACTTCCTGTTTCCTCTCTCTTGAGAGAGAAGCAGGAAGTGACATCATACTCGGATGTCAATCAAACCGCCCGCCATAGTAATAGATACTAGCGCCGGGCGGAAGCTACTCGACGCCTCATAAAGCACAGCAAGGCGGCCTAGACGTCCGCAAATGCAGCGCCACGTCTGCAATCTCGTGATTGCATAGACGTGGCACTTCCCATAAGTGCACTGTGTCCGGCGTCCGAACACACTGTGCACTTAAGGACCATTTTTTGTATTTTTTTTTTTAAAGAGCCAGCTTTAAATTTTTTTTTTTTTTTTTTTTTTTACTGCCTGGAGGGGGGGTGGCGCCCAGGCTCCCCCTATGGACGGGCCACCACTGGTGGGAGTTATTTACTAAAGGAAAATCCACTTTGCACTCCAAGTGCACTGCAAATGTGCACATGAAACATGTAGTGCAAAGTGGATTTGCCTATTAGTAAATAACCCCCATTTCAGTGTAAACACCAACTTAGTCCAAAAAATGATATTGAACATTGAAAGAAGAAGCCACACATTGTTGAGTAGAAAACTTTTTACTCTGTGCACATTCACATGTGCGTTAAAAAAGGGTTTTTGAACAAACCAACATATTTTAGTAATAACATTTTTGTTTTTGACAATACATATAGCTTTTTTTGTGTTAAAACAGGCATGTTTAAAACCATAAAACAATACACAGCTCAGGAACTTACAAAGTTCAACTTTGACAAAGTGAAGGCAATATCAGACATTAATATGTCCAAACTGTGTTGATATTGCCTTCATCAGATGGGGTGATGCCACCCCTATGAAAGCCAAATTTTGAAGATGCATACAAATTGAGACTCAAAATGGGGATTTCCCGCCTGATCCCATGCCAAATGTCAACATGTGCAAGCTCCCATCATGGGTGATCAATGGACATGTTTCGGGGGTGCAACCCCCTCCTCTGATCTACTTTAGTTGGCAGGAAAGGGTTGCACCCCCAAAACGCGTACCTTGATATCCCATGATGGCAGATAGCACATGTTGACACACTGTGTGCATCTTCAAAATTTGGCTTTCTGATAAATATTTAAAATGTATGAAAATACAAAAAATACAAACAAACTAGAGGAATTTTGGGGTGTTTTAGATTCTGCCTAAAACATCAGTGATGTTTTTGAGTCTTTTTTCCACATCATTGATGTCTTCCTTGATCTTCTGTAAATCACAATTGCACACCATGATCTCCCCGATGAGGACGTGTGCACTTGCACTTGTGAAATGAGATTCTTCTTCCACAACATCCACATCACCTAATATAAAAAACACACCATGTATTAGAATTATGCAGGCACCCATCTATTACCTGAAGCTGTGGTCTCAGACACTCACCTGTTGTGGTCACTATTTCACCCACTTCATAAACCTCTCCTTCCTCCACATCTTCTGGTTGTGGTGTGGGGATTTGCTTTTTTTTCGGAGGTGGGGGTCCCTGGTGTCTTCAGATGTCCCGAGTTTTTTCTCACCTATGTGAATAAAAAAAAAGGTATAAAAACAGATATTTGAGGGCATAAATAGGAATATGAAACATTGCTTGGAAGTGTCGTACAATTGTCTTTTTGGGCAGAGTTCCAAGCTAAAGACATTATTTTTTTACCTTTATAAAGCTGTAATACTTAACTTTTTTGTACAATTTGCACACATGGAAACACCCCTAGTATCCACTGGAGCACCTGTGTGGGACACCCTAAAAAGTTTGTTCTGGTGTCCCACACTAGTGCTCCTGCGTCCAGATGTGTAAACAGCTGCTGAGTGTCCTCTCCTTACACTGAATCAAGTTTGCATTTCATTCTAGTTACAAACCCATCTAGACAACAAACTTCTTTTAATACAAATAGGCCTGAACAAATGTAGTTAACCTGGATCTGCCAAAAACATCGTATTAGTGGGCGAACGAACGATGTTTACTACGAACGATTACTGTGCCCAGGAACCTGAAACTTGCCATTTTAAACTGTACAACAGTAAAGAAAAGCACATGGAGCAGCACAAACGTAATAATAATAATAGGAACACATGACAAAATACTTACTTTTTTGCAGCACTCTCTTGATTCTTCTGTATTGATCCTGCTCCTTCAATTTGAGGTCTAACCATTGTTTCCTCAGTTGATCCTTGGATCATCGTACCCCAAAATTCTTCTGCAGACTTTTCACAACTTTAGTCATGATCTTGGCCTTTCTCACATTTGGGTTTGGGTAAGGTCCATGCTTCCCATCATAGCCCTCTTCAAGATGTCCACCATCTCCAACATCTCACCAAAGGACATATTAGAGGTCTTAAATCTCCATGGGATCGGGACGTTTGTGGCTCTGGGCTTTCGTCGTCCTCCTCGATGCTGCTCTCCTCTGCATGCACTTGCACTTTCTTCGCCATGTGCTCTCCCACTGCACCAAAAGACAAGGGGAGTGGAATAGACTAGGAAGAACGTCAGAGGCGTGCAGAGTTTCACGCATGGGCAGTGTATATAAAGCGTAACATGCGTGCGTTGTACCTACAATCTGTGAGAATTGGAAGGAGTATTGGAAATGCCGATCGTTCGAACAAAAGTACAATTTTAACTTGGTGGATCAGTGGCCTATACTGCTTATAGATTGAGGCCTATATTGGGACAAGATTAGGAGAGTTTAGCCTGACATTAGGGTTTGTCTTGTGTTGTGTCTTGCAGAAAAAATGGATCTATTCAACGATGAGGACTTTATCCCCATATTCCTTGATATGTACAGGGAGCTGCCCTGTCTGTGGCAGGTAAACCACCCCTTTTATAACAATAAACCAAAGAAGAAGGCAGCGCTGGATAAATTGCTGGAATTTGTGAAGCCGGTGATCCCCACGGCAGACATCCCCTATTTGAAGGCCCCAATTGGTGGCATGAGGAGCACATATAATAGGGAGTGCAAGAAGGTCCAGGATTCCCAGAGATCTGGAGTTGCAGCAGATGATATTTATGTACCCAGACTGTGGTACTATGACAGACTGTATTTTCTGGCAGGCCAGACTGAACCCAGGCCAGCACTCTCCAATCTTCCTTCAAGACTTCCTTCCACCTCACCTGAGGGTTCTGACGTCCAACCTGGGCCTTCCACCCAGGAAGAAGTGGAGGAGCCCAGCTTGAGCCAGGTATAGCATTGTTCAACATATTTCTAGTCAAATAATGAATTATGTTAACTAGATGTTATTATTGATCAGTAATTTCTGATTTTACAACGTGTTTTACATATCAATAGACAATAGTGGCCACAAATGATTGGGACAAGAATGAAAAATGCTGGGGTCAGAATGATAGCCTTTTCTATTTATTAACATTCAATTTGCAACAGCCGTGAGCTGAAAATTGTGTGTGATTGATGAACCAAAAACTAAAACAATGTCCCTTTTTCATACACAGGAAAGTCTCAGCCAGGAGGAGGCCGTGGAAAGTGAAAGCTAAGAGGTGGCATGGGGTAAGTGGCCCAGTAGCCTGCCCGAATCCCAGGTCCCTCCCCTCCGCCTTCCAAAAAAAAAGTCCCAGGAAGAGGAGTAACCTGGAGGAGGCAGCACTTGGCCTATTTTGGAAGGCTACTGCAGCCCTCAGAACCCCCCAATAATCAAGAGGACTATGCCTACATGGCAGCCTGCAAAATGCAGGAAATGGAGGAGGACCAACGCCTCTTCTATGAGGAAGTTATGTTACAAGCCCTAAATAAGGGGTTGAAGGGCGAACTCACAAGCCAAAGCCACGATTGTGAGTTCAACCATGGTCCTCCTCCTCCACCTCCTGCCCCAACTATAACCCCAGAGCCACAGCCTGGAAGCAAGCGTGTAAGGAAGACAAGAGAGTGATGGCCTGGGTTCAGTCTGGTCTGACAAAAGACGCAGGCTGTGGTAAGACCACAGCCTGGGGACAGATATGTCATCTGCTTCTGTTCCTGATCTCTTGTAGTCTGGTATCGGATTGTGCTCACTATTATAAGGACTCCTCAGGCCACCAATTTTGACTGTTAAATAATTGATGTGTGCCCTGGGGTACAAAGGCTTCGCAAATTTCACCAGTTTCTCCAGCGTTGTCTTCCTCTTTCTTTTGTTATGACCCATAATAAATGGCTATTTATTTTTCACAAATACTTGCCTATGTGTTTTACTCCAAAAAGGACAGTTTGTTTGTGAGTAGGCAGGTACATTTCAAAAATACAATGTCAAATTAACAAGGGACACCAACACCAACCTCCTTGAGGTTAAAAAATACAAGATAATAATGGTGTTGTGGTAACTTGACAGAAAACGAAAGAAACAAATTATGGAGATCACTATAAAAAAAAAAAAAAAAAATAGGACATCTGGATAAAAAAAAACACTATAAACAAAAATTCTAAACATTATTATGGAGATCTGATGAAAAAAAAATATATTCATGAGATCACAAGAAATAATAAGAAATCAGGTTGTCAAAACTTTGTGTGAATATCAGCAGCAGAACAACGTCATTATTCTAGCATTATAAAGAAGAAGAGAATGTGCTGCATTAAAATTTGCAGCGTGACGAATGTGCTATCTCCATTACGAACGCTAGTTTTACCAGACCGAGCGTATCCATCTCGTAATTGATTCAGAGCATGCGTGGTACTTTGTGCATCGGAATTGTGTACACAACGATCAGAATTTACCAGAACGGGTTTTGTTGTCAAAAAATTTGAGATCCAGAAAATGTCCGATGGAGCCTACACACGGTCCGAAATTCCGACAGCAGGCTCCCATCGAACATTTGTTGTCAGAAGATCTGATCGTGTGTACACAGCATTACAGATACCCAGTGAAGTGACTAGCCTCAGGCAATATACAGACATAAAACAAATGCTCCTACATAAGTTGTACTTGTTTATCTACAGTCTTCCCTTTTCTACATTGATTCAAAATCCAGAATTTATAAAGCTTGTCTGAGCTGTCAAAAAAGGGGCAGAGATCTAAAACTGCACTCAGTGAGGAGAGCTCCGAGAGCTGATTGGAGGGAAGAGACACACCCACTTTCACACAGCAAACAGGAACAGATCTGAGGCTGTCAATCAGCTAGAGCTCCTTCTCCTGTCACCTTTTTTTTCTTGATGTCAGGAAAACTTGTCAGAAGTGATTCATGCTGATAGTAGAGAAATGAAGCAACAGACAGAGATGACACTTAGTGGTCTGGATTGAGACAAAAGTATGCTATAGAAGGATATGCTTTGTTCTAATTTGATGTCTGAGGTTTACGACCACATTAAGTTTGCAATTTACAGACTTAAATTTGCCATTTTTGGACATAATGATGGGTTCACTGAACAGCCAACAAACTGAACTGAGGCACATCTGCTCTATCCCAACTAATCCCTACCAATATGCCGAAACTCACTATACTAACTCTGCTACTGTACATACTAGGATGCACGTCTAATGCCCCGTACACACGATCGGACATTGATCGGACATTCCGACAACAAAATCCTAGGATTTTTTCCGACGGATGTTGGCTCAAACTTGTTTTGCGTACACACGGTCGCACAAAATTGTCGGAATTTTCGATCACCAACCACGCGGTCACGTACACCAGTACGACGAGACTAGAAAAGGCCAGTTCAGAACCAAGCACGGCACCCTTTGGGCTCCTTTTGCTAATCTCGTGTTAGTAAAAGTTTGGTGAGAGACGATTCGCGCTTTTTCAGACTCGTGGCTTTCAGATCGTTTTCAGTTTGTGCTTGTGGGTTTGTATCTGCTCTTCAGTGCATGCAGTAAGTTCGTATTGGAGTTTTCTATGCGATCTTGCCCGCTCGTTGCTGATTTTCAGGTCGCTCTTCACAGGCCTTGCTGTTCTTCGGTGTGTTCTGTTACTTCGTTCTGAGCAGCCGACCGTTTTCTAGCCATGTTGCGTATATGTACTCATCGTAGAGTTTGTGCTGTGTGGGGGCTTGGTGTTGGGGTCCTGACCTTGACACAAGTCCAGTCCATGAACAGGGTGGGGAGGAGTTCATGGACCAAGAATTGGTTGCTTCAGCGTGACCAGTTTTCTCATATGACTTTGCTCCGTGAGATCCGTGAGAATAATGCTGATGATTTCAGGAACTTTCTCAAGATGACGGACCTCGTATTTCACCGTTTGTTGGCTTTGCTGACCCCCTATATCAGCAGGCAGGATACTTGCATGAGGCAAGCCATCACTCCGGAGCAGAGGCTCGTCGCTACCCTGCGTTACTTGGTGACGGGGAGAAGCCTGCAGGGCCTCAAGTTCTTGACAGGCATCTCCCCCCAGGCTCTGGGAATCATTATCCCAGAGACCTGTTCTGCCATCATCCAGGTCCTGCAGAAGGAGTATATGAAGGTAAGATTTTTATCCTTTAATATCACATTTTATTGTATTGAATGTTTGCTAATATATTGTATTTCTTTCCTCATTCCCTAAATACCATGATTGGAATATGCTGTGAATGTCCCCTTTGTCCTCATGCATGCTGGATTTTTATGTCCTTCATACATATTTGCCTTCACTAACCTCCCCAGCATGCTCTCCTGCCCCTATATTCACCTCATGTAGTCACTTAACAATGTATTTTATCAGCTCCATAGTAGTGCTTTACCCCAAACCCCCCCCCTAAAATGTTTAGAAATGTGATTTGTGCTTTAAATTCAGGCAGAGTGCCAGAAGCTTTTTTTTGTGGTGTCCCCAAATCATTTTTATTAACCCTCCCTCCCCCCAACTGCTAAGTCAGCTGATACCAATTCTCTATCTATCCTCAATCATCTATCTGCTGACTTTGCCTAACCCAAATACACTATACCCATCTCTTTTGTGGTCAGATTTATGGATGAATTCCCCAAAGCATGTAGTGCAAGGGCCTGCCTGTATACTTTCAAATTATACTGTTTAAAGTTTTTCTATCCTGTTATTATCTTGCTAGGTAATAGCAGAATGTCCAAATGTGCTCAAATGTGTACAGTGTGCATTTATATCTTTGTATTATGACACTTCTTACCTGTCCAGTGGGCTGCCAATAGTGTAAGTAAGGAGGGGCTGTTCCAAGTAATACCCTGTATTTAGCCATTCATCTCTCAATGAAGTAAAGAGGGTTACCTGTCCAAGATCTCCCCCCCTATAATGTTGGAAATGGCCCATGAGGGGGGGGGGGGGGGGGATATGATAGGTGTACCTTATACTTTGGTGTTGTAAAGTTCCCCTTAATAAATGTTATCTGGATTTTGGCCAAGAATGTTTGTGTCTCTAATCTGCTTTCCATGTTTATGTGCAAAAATACTAATTATTTTTTGTTTTCCTCAACAGTTTCCTTCCACGCCACAGGAATGGCAGACTGTGGCCTCCCACTTTGCCCAGCGGTGGGACTTTCCTAACTGCGGAGGGGCAATTGTTGGGAAACATGTCCACATCGTCCCACCACCCAACTTGGGGTCGTACTATTATAATTACAAGGGGTTCAATAGTATTGTGATTTTGGCGGTGGTGTCGGCTAATTACAACTTCTTGTATGTGGACGTGGGGAAGAATGGCCGGATGTCCTATGGTGGAGTCATTGCCCAGACGGAGTTTTACAGGCGTCTCCAGAATGGCAGCTTGGACTTGCCACCTCCGGAAGACAATGTGGAAGGACTCCCATTCGTCTTCGTAGCGGATGAAGCATTTGCGCTGGGGGACCATCTTATGCGGCCATTCATGATGAGGACCCTCACCCCAGAACAGAGGGTTTTTAATTACCGGCTGGCCAGAGCCAGAAGAGTGGTGGAGAACACATTTGGAATCCTGGCCAGCCGGTTCCGCCTATTTCTGACACCCATCCATATGGCGGAGTATAAACTTAATCATATAGTCCTGGCGTGCTGTATTCTCCATAACTTTTTATGCCAACATTCAGCCAACTATGCTGGCTCAGTTGGGCCTGAGGCCGGAATGATACATGAAACAACACTGACGGCGCTTGAAAGTGGCCGTCCTGGCTTGCCCTCCCTGAGTGCCCGTGATGTCCGGTTACGATACCTGGAATTCTTTGCGGATAGGGGGGCCATCAATATGCCAGCAAATTTGTGAAGCCTTTATCAAATAAAAAAACAAAAAAAAGAAAATCTTTGTTGACATTTACTGCTTGTGTTTGTTTTAGATGACTGTGACAGAAATGTGGTGAGTCCAGAAAATGGCGTGATTGTGTAACCTTATACAAAACACTGTTGGATGTTATTTACTAAAGGCAAAGACACTTTGCACTACAAGTGCACTTGAAACTGCACTGAAACTGCACTTGTAGTGCAAAGAGGATTTTCCCTTAGGAAATAACCCCCATTTTCACAGAAAGCAGCAATTAGAGCCCCACAAAAGTGTTGTAGCGTTGAGCCAATAATCCACACATTCTTGATGAACAATCTTTTTAATACCTGCACAATCACATGTGCATTTAGAAAAGGTTTTTTAAAAAAACCAACATGTTTGTTGTATAACAATTTTTGGGGTAGCATTATAAAAAATATAAATGTCCATTTAAGCTAAAACAGGCATGTGTAAAACCAACAAGAAAGACACAAATCTTGAACTTACAAAGTTCACATTTGGTAAAATTTGAAGGCAATATCAGACATGAGTATTTAGGAACTGTGTTTGATATTGCGTTCAGATGGGGTGAAGTCACCCCAGGAAAAGCCAAATTTGGAAGATGCACACCAATTTACAAATGTCAACATGTGCGACCTGCCATCATGGGGGATCAAGGGACGTGTTTTGGGGGAGCAACCCCTTCCTCTCAGCTACTTTATTATTGAGGAAGGGGTTGCACCCCCAAAACGCGTCCATTGATCTCCCGTGATGGCAGATAGCACATGTTGGCACACTGTGTGCATCCTCCAAATTGGGCTTTTTTGAAAAATCGTTAAAACATTTAGAACATTGTAGCACACAAAAAAAACAAAGGGATTTGGAGGGGTTTTAAACTCGCCCCAAAACATCAATGATGTTTTTATTTTTTGTAATAACATCATTGATGTTTTTCTTGAGGTTTTCCAATTGTAAATTACACCCCATGATCTCCCCGATCAGGATCTGGGCACTTTCTGATGTGAAAGGATCTGGATCCACAACATCACGATCACCTAAAAAGAGAGAAACCAAAAAAAAAAAAAGTATCAAAAATATGCCGGCATCCATCTCTTACCTGAGCCTGTAGTCGCAGACACTCACCTGTTGTGGTGACAATTTCCACCATGTCTTCTTCCTCCTGCTCTTCTTGTGTTGGGTGTATTTCCCCTTCTTCCAGAGGTGGGGGGTCTCTGGTCTCCTCGGATGAGGGGTGTCCTCCGAGTCTTTTCTCCCCTATGTAAAACAAAAATGGTATAATTAGCACACAGATATTTGATGGCAGAACTATAAATCTGAAACATTGCTTGGAAGTGGGGTACAATTTTCTATTTTGGCCGAGTTCCAAAATGGAGCATTTTCAGTGTCCTTTGTCAAGCTTCAATATTTTACCTGTTTTGTACAAGCTTCACAGATGGAGACCCCCTATAGTATACACTGGAGCACCTGTGTGGGCCCCCTAATAAAAATGGTGTTCTTGTGTTCCACACTAGTGCTCCAGTGTCCAGATGTGAAAACAGCTGCTGAGTGTCCTCTCCTTACACAGAATCTAGTTTGCATTTCATTCTAGTAACAAAGCCATCTACACGACCAAATTAGTTTCAGACAAGTAGGGCATAAAAATTGTGGCCAAATGCATATGGCCTAAACAATGGTGTTTTATAGGCCGAAAGAAAAATGTTTGATACGAACGAATAATGTGCCCATGAACATGAAAGTTGCCAATTAAAAATGTACACTTGTAAGAAAAGCACATGGAGCAGCACGAACGTAAGAAACATAAAGAATAGGAACACAGCACAACTACTTACTTTTTTGCAGCACTCTCTGGATCTTTCTGTACTGCTCATGTTCTCGTAATTTCAGGTCCGACCACCGCTTCCTGAGCTGATCTTTCGATCGTCATACCCCGAAATGCCAGTGCAGACTCCTGACCACTTTCGCCATGATCTTGGCCTTTCTGACATTGGGGTTGGGGTAAGGTGCATACTTTCCATCATAGTCGGCCTTCTTCAGGATGTCCACCATCTCCAACATCTCCCCAAAGGACATATTTGAGGCCTTAAATCTCCTTCTGGATCGGGACGTTTCCGGCTCCGGGCTTCCCTCCTCCTCCTCGTTGCTATAATTAGCACACTCCTTCTGTCTATCCGCCATGTGCTCTTCCCCCACTGCGCCGAACGAAAAGGGGCAGGGAATAGACTAGAAAGATCGTCAGGGGCGGACGGAGTTACACACATGCGCAGTGTGTATAGAGCGTAACACGCATGCGTATTACGTACGATCTGTGAGCGGAGGAAGGAGCATCGGAGGCGCCGATCGTGATAACAAAGGTAAGATCTAAACTTGGGCCTATACTGCTTCGAAATGGAAGCCTATATTGTAACAAGATTAGGGGAGTTTGGCCTGACATTAGGGTTTGTCTTGTGTTGTGTCTTGCAGAGAAAATGGATGGCTTCAATGACCACAACCTCCTCCCTCTGTTCATAGACTAATACAGGGAGCTGCCCTGTCTGTGGCAGGTGAGACACCCCCATTACAATAATAAACAAAAGAGGCAGACAGCGCTGGAGAAACTGCTGGAGTTGGTGAAGCCGGTGGTCCCCACAGCAACCATCCCCTATTTAAAAACCAAAATTGGTGGCCTGAGGAGCACTTATCTTAGGGAGCGCAAGAAGGTCACGGATTCCCAGAGATCCGGAGCTGTAGCAGATGACGTTTATGTCCCCAGGCTGTGGTACTATGAGAGACTTTGATTTCTGTTAGACCAGACTGAAGTCAGGGAATCCCTCTCCACTCTTCCTTCCACTCTTCCTTCCACCCCAGCTGAGGCTTCCGATGTCCAACCTGGGCCTTCCAGCCAGGAAGAAGTGGAGGAGCCCAGCTGGAGTCAGGTATAGCATTCTTCCACAGATTTCTGGTCAATAAATAAATTATGTTTACTAGATGTTATTATTGATCACTAATTGCTGATTGAAAAAAGTGTTTTACATATCAATAGACAGTGGTGGGCACCCAAAATTGGCACAAGAATGAAAAATCCTGGGCTCAGAATGATCATCAGTTATATTTGATAACATTCAATTTGCAACAGTCAGGAGGTGACAATTGTGTGTGATTGATGAATAAAAAACTAAAACTATGTCCCTTTTTCATACACAGGAAGACCTCAGCCAGGAGGAGGTTGTGGAATGTGGCAGCCAGGAGGAGGCGGGGATTAGTGGCAGCCAGGAAGAGGCGGGGCTAAGTGTCAGCCAAGAGAAGCCTGGGACCAGTCGCAGCCTGACCGAATCGCAGGTTCCTCCCCTCCGCCTTTCATACAAAAGAGCGAGGAAGACGACTCACATGCAGGATTCAGCACTCAGGCTCATTCAGGAGGCTTCTGCGTCCCTCCGAGCCTTACCCACTCCTGAAGAGGCCTTTGCCTGCATGGCTGCCACAAAACTGCAGGGCATGCAGAAGGGTCAACGCAAGCTATGTGAGGACCTGCTTTATAAAGTCCTAACTAAGGGGGTGAGTGGGGAACTAACACCCAAGACCGACATGATTGAGTTGGACCATTCTCCTCCTCCTGCTGCCACAACTCCACCACCAGAGCCACCGTGTGGAAGGAAGCGTGGAAGGAAGACAAGAGAGTGATGGCCCTGGGTTCAGTCTGGTCTGACAAAAGCTGCAGTCTCTCATATGACCACAGCCTGGGGACACAAATGTCATCTGCTGCTTTCCGGATCTCTGGGACTTCTGGACCAGACTGCACTCCCTTATATATGGACTCCTCAGGCCATCAATTTTGCTTGAAAATAGTTGATGTGTGCCCTGGGGGTCCAAGGCTTCACCCATTTCTGCTGTTTCTCCAGCGTTGCCTCCCTCTTTGTTTAGTTGTGAGCCCTAAATAAAGGAATTTTTTGGGAAAATTATACTCTCCTATGTGTGTTTTCATCCAAAAAGGACAGTTTGTTGGTGACGATTCAGGTACATTTCTAAAATACAATGTGAAATTAACAAGGGACAACAACACCAAACAATCTCCTACAGATTAAATAGAACAACATATCAATGGTGTTGTGGTAACTTGACACAAAAAACACACACAAAAATATTCTGGAGTAAAAATAAAAATCCAAAACCACAAAAATCAGCCTTGAAAAAAATACAAACCAAAAATAACTAATCTGCCTTAAAACCAAAAAAAAAAAAATACAACACCAAAATAATGTTGTCAGATGTGACAAATCAAAATATATTGAGGGAATCCCGATAAATACTAAAGAAAGAAGTTTGTGAGAAGTGTGTGTGAATATGAGCAGCAAAACTACTTAATTCTTCTCACATTATAAAGAAGAAGAGAGTGCGCTGTATTAAACCATTTTTTACATTGCACCGTGATGAAAGTGCTGTATCCATTGTGAACGCTAAGTTTACCAGACCGAGCTGTTCCGTGTCGGAATTTCTTCTGAGCATGCGTGGCACTTTGTGCGTCGGAACAGGCCACACACGGTCGGAATTGACGCGATCGGATTTTGTTGTCGGAAAATTTTATAGCCTGCTCTCAAACTTTGTGTGTCGGAAAATCCGATGGAAAATGTCCGATGGAGCCCACACACGGTCGGAATTTCCGACAACACGCTCCGATCGGACATTTTCCATCGGAAAATCCGACCGTGTGTACGGGGCATTAGACTGTGATGACAACACATTAACAGACAATTATTGCTCCAGATTGGGACAAAAAAAAAAAAACCCCAATACATTTTCTGGTTAAAATAGGCACCTTTGGTTGTACAAAAAGCCTTGCCTACATTGACTACTGTAGCTCTGCTTACTTTCAAGCATCAGATTAACCGTGCTGTAGTAGATGGGGTTTACGGCAATTACGGTGACAGTTGGCAGTTTCTTATTTTGGCATTACACCTTCTGACATGCTTTTTATACAAATACAATTTAGAAGATGTGTGAAAGACGTGTAATAATACTTTGCATGTGTGAAGCTAGTGATAGTCTAAAATGCTAAAATTGTAAAGCTTTCTGTACTCTCAACAGTCTTTTTTTTCACGGAAGATACACAGCATCTTACAATTTGTGTCTGTCTGCACGGTTTATTATTTTCTTAGTTCTTTTTTATTTTACAATAATTCCACCACTGTGCTTGCTGGAACCTTTAAGAAAAAATATCTGAAACAAGCTGAAAACAGCAGTTTTCCCCAACAATTTATCTTCTCTCAAAAGGTGTAATGTATATATATCCACCTCATGGGTTACCGATAGGCCTCTACCTTTGCCTGTGGGCTATTTGAAAACACATTTTCATCTTAAAGCATCATTCGATTTCACAGTGGAGGTCATGATGAGATTGGTCCTGGTCCTGGTTATTATTGTTCAGGAAAATCTATGTACCAAGACGCACTTGATGCAGCTGAGGCTAAATGCTTTTAAGCTCGATTCATCAGAATAAAGGCATACAGTGGTGTATCATTAAAATCCATGTTGCAGCTTGCTTTGCCATTTGCAGAATAATGGGGCATGAACCAGTAAGAGGTTGGCAATACTTTAAAGCGCTGTGCTTTTGATTACTTCATGATGCACATCAAAACAATTCTGCACCTTGCCTTCATTTTTTTCTTAATAATCAAAATTATCTGTGCCTTTCAACCCATTTTGTTAAAGCCTTTTTTATTTCTAAGAAGAGTTTAGATTCAGAACAGTCTAATGATCCATTTAAAATGCTGGAATTCAAATGGATGTAATGAAAGTTCAGATAAGGTTCAGTCTACATTAGGGATGAGCTTCGTGTTCGAGTCGAACCCATGTTCGATTCGAACATCGGCTGTTCGGTCGTTCGCCGAATTGCGAACGATATGGGCCGTTCGCGCCAAATTCGTGTGGTGCATCACGGCCCATAATTCACTGCGGTATCGCAGTGCATTGCTGGCTGATGATTGGCCAAGCATGCACTATGACCCGCATGCTTGGCCAATCACAGCGCCGCCTGAACAGAGAGCCGTAATTGGCCAAAGCCAAGGAGGCTTTGGCCAATTATGGCTCAGGGGATTTAGTACACGCCCAACACTATATAAGGCCGCCTGCACAGCGGCCCTGTGGCTTTCATTGAGAGAGAGAGAGAGACAGACAGTGACATTTGATTTGAGTTAGATAGATTAGGCAGAACAGTCAGTCAGTTAGCTGCACTTACAGTGTATTGTGTATATATATGCATCCCAGGTGTTGCATATATATATATATATATATATATATATATATATATATATACACTGTATTCAGTTTAGCTAGATCCGTTCTTGTTATCTTCCTACTGACAGGCAGGCTTGTCTTGTTACAGTATTTACAGCTACCTGAAGAAAATTACTGGTGTTCTTTTGATCCTATTAGTACCACAGTCAGGCAGCTAGACTATTTACAGTTAGTGCAGTGCGTCCTGCTCACAGTGTTCAGCTAGAACCATTCCTGTTATCTTCTTACTGACAGGCAGGCTTGTCTTGTTACAGTATATACAGCTAACTGAAGAAAATTGCTGGTGTTCTTTTGATCCTATTAGTACCACAGTCAGGCAGCTAGACTATTTACAGTTAGTGCAGTGCGTCCTGCTCACAGTGTTCAGCTAAACCTACAAGTTAGTGGGGTGCGTCCTGCTCACAGTGTTCAGCTAAACCTACAAGTTAGTGGGGTGCGTCCTGCTCACAGTGTTCAGCTAAACCTACAAGTTAGTGCGGTGCGTCCTGCTCACAGTGTTCAGCTAAACCTACAAGTTAGTGGGGTGCGTCCTGCTCACAGTGTTCAGCTAAACCTACAAGTTAGTGGGGTGCGTCCTGATCACAGTGTTCAGCTAAACCTACAAGTTAGTGGGGTGCGTCCTGCTCACAGTGTTCAGCTAAACCTACAAGTTAGTGTGGTGCGTCCACCTCACAGTGTTCAGCTAAACCTACAAGTTAGTGGGGTGCGTCCTGCTCACAGTGTTCAGCTAAACCTACAAGTTAGTGGGGTGCGTCCTGCTCACAGTGTTCAGCTAGATCCGTTCCTGTTATCTTCTTACTGACAGGCAGGCTTGTCTTGTTACTGTATATACAGCTACCTGAAGAAAATTACTGGTGTTTTTTTGATCCTATTAGTACCACAGTCAGGCAGCTAGACTATTTACAGTTAGTGCAGTGTGTCCTGCTCACAGTGTTCAGCTAAACCTACAAGTTAGTGGGGCACGTCCTGCTCACAGTGTTCAGCTAAACCTACAAGTTAGTGTGGTGTGTCCACCTCACAGTGTTCAGCTAAACCTACAAGTTAGTGGGGTGCGTCCTGCTCACAGTGTTCAGCTAAACCTACAAGTTAGTGGGGTGCGTCCTGCTCACAGTGTTCAGCTAAACCTACAAGTTAGTGGGGTGCGTCCTGATCACAGTGTTCAGCTAAACCTACAAGTTAGTGGGGTGCGTCCTGCTCACAGTGTTCAGCTAAACCTACAAGTTAGTGTGGTGCGTCCACCTCACAGTGTTCAGCTAAACCTACAAGTTAGTGGGGTGCGTCCTGCTCACAGTGTTCAGCTAAACCTACAAGTTAGTGGGGTGCGTCCTGCTCACAGTGTTCAGCTAGATATGTTCCTGTTATCTTCTTACTGACAGGCAGGCTTGTCTTGTTACTGTATATACAGCTACCTGAAGAAAATTACTGGTGTTTTTTTGATCCTATTAGTACCACAGTCAGGCAGCTAGACTATTTACAGTTAGTGCAGTGTGTCCTGCTCACAGTGTTCAGCTAAACCTACAAGTTAGTGGGGCACGTCCTGCTCACAGTGTTCAGCTAAACCTACAAGTTAGTGTGGTGTGTCCACCTCACAGTGTTCAGCTAAACCTACAAGTTAGTGGGGTGCGTCCTGCTCACAGTGTTCAGCTAAACCTACAAGTTAGTGGGGTGCGTCCTGCTCACAGTGTTCAGCTAAACCTACAAGTTAGTGTGGTGCGTCCACCTCACAGTGTTTAGCTAAACCTACAAGTTAGTGGGGTGCGTCCTGCTCACAGTGTTCAGCTAAACCTACAAGTTAGTGGGGTGCATCCTGCTCAGTGTTCAGCTAAACCTACAAGTTAGTGTGGTGCGTCCACCTCACAGTGTTCAGCTAAACCTACAAGTTAGTGGGGTGCGTCCTGCTCACAGTGTTCAGCTAAACCTACAAGTTAGTGGGGTGCGTCCTGCTCACAGTGTTCAGCTAAACCTACAAGTTAGTGGGGTGCGTCCTGCTCACAGTGTTCAGCTAAACCTACAAGTTAGTGTGGTGCGTCCACCTCACAGTGTTCAGCTAAACCTACAAGTTAGTGGGGTGCGTCCTGCTCACAGTGTTCAGCTAAACCTACAAGTTAGTGGGGTGCGTCCTGCTCACAGTGTTCAGCTAGATCCGTTCCTGTTATCTTCTTACTGACAGGCAGGCTTGTCTTGTTACTGTATATACAGCTACCTGAAGAAAATTACTGGTGTTTTTTTGATCCTATTAGTACCACAGTCAGGCAGCTAGACTATTTACAGTTAGTGCAGTGCGTCCTGCTCACAGTGTTCAGCTAAACCTACAAGTTAGTGGGGCGCGTCCTGCTCACAGTGTTCAGCTAAACCTACAAGTTAGTGTGGTGCGTCCACCTCACAGTGTTCAGCTAAACCTACAAGTTACTGGGGTGCGTCCTGCTCACAGTGTTTAGCTAAACCTACAAGTTAGTGGGGTGCGTCCTGCTCACAGTGTTCAGCTAAACCTAGAAGTTAGTGTGGTGCGTCCACCTCACAGTGTTCAGCTAAACCTACAAGTTAGTGCAGTGCGTCCTGCTCACAGTGTTCAGCTAGATCCATTGCTGTTATCTTCTTACTGACAGGCAGGCTTGTCTTGTTACAGTATATGCAGCTACCTGAAGAAAATTACTGGTGTTCTTTTGATCCTATTAGTACCACAGTCAGGCAGTTAGACTATTTACAGTTAGTGCAGTGCGTCCTGCTCACAGTGTTCAGCTAAACCTACAAGTTAGTGGGGTGCGTCCTGCTCACAGTGTTCAGCTAAACCTACAAGTTAGTGTGGTGCGTCCACCTCACAGTGTTCAGCTAAACCTACAAGTTAGTGGGGTGCGTCCTGCTCACAGTGTTCAGCTAAACCTGCAAGTTAGTGGGGTGTGTCCTGCTCACAGTGTTCAGCTAAACCTACAAGTTTAGTGCAGTGCGTCCTGCTCACAGTGTTCAGCTAGATCTGTTCCTGTTATCTTCTTACTGACAGGCAGGCTTGTCTTGTTATAGTATATACAGCTACCTGAAGAAAATTACTGGTGTTCTTTTGATCCTATTAGTACCACAGTCAGGCAGCTAGACTATTTACAGTTAGTGCAGTGCGTCCTGCTCACAGTGTTCAGCTAAACCTACAAGTTAGTGGGGTGCGTCCTGCTCACAGTGTTCAGCTAAACCTACAAGTTAGTGGGGGTGCGTCCTGTTCACAGTGTTCAGCTAAACCTACAAGTTAGTGGGGTGCGTCCACCTCACAGTGTTCAGCTAAAGCTACCTGTAGAAGGTTGGTGGTGTTCTCATACTACAGGCAGGCAGTTGATTTTGCTAGCTGCAGTATTAGTACATATATATATATATATATATATATATATATATATATATATATATCCCAGCTTAGTACAGCTACAGGCCATTAGTATGTCTGGAAGGCCAAGAAGGAGAGGCAGACAGTCACAAGCCAATAAGAGAGGGCAAGCAGGCTCTGTGTCTAGTGCTGGTCGTGGAGACGGTGCATCCTCATCAGCACGTGGCCGTGGGACACGCTTGGCCTTTTTTTCGGCAGCTGGCCGTGTTGAGCCGCAACATGCGGAAGACTTGGTCGAGTGGATGACCAAGCTGTCCTCATCCTCCTCATCCTCTCTCACCCATGCCCAGGGTACTTTGTCTGGCAAAGCAGCGGCCTCTTCCCTCGGCTCAATGTCATCAGTGACTCCTTCCCTAGCCCCACCATGTCCTCCTGAGGAGTCCCTTGAACTGTTTGACCACAGTGTTGGGTACATGCTCCAGGAGGATGCCCAGCGTTTGGAAGGCTCTGATGATGATACTGAGCTTGATGAAGGCAGTAACATGAGCACGGACAGAGGGGGTGCCCAAGAAGGACAGCAATCTGGCAGTCATGCTCCCCCTGCTGCAGCATACTGCCAGGTTTGCTCCAGTGATGAGGAGGGAGGGGATGATGAGGTCACTGACTCAACGTGGGTGCCTGATAGGAGAGAGGAGGAGGAGGAGGTGGCACATCACCAACGAGGCAGGATGCCCTCCAGGGTCCAGCCTAAGGGCAGCACATTGACTGCATCACACCCCAAAGCTCCACATGTGCAGGGCGCTGCAGTTTCTGCGTCACCACCACCACCAAAGGCCCAATTTTTCTGCCCCTGTTCAACAGGGGCATGTAATTACAATTCTTGATCTAATATTTCACAGCAGGGCCCATTTCTGCACCCACCAAGAGCGAGTGAGGACTTACAGTGTTGTGGCACCAGCACCACCACCACCACCACCACCACCACCACCAAAGGCCCAGTTTTTCTGCCCCTGTTCAACAGGGGCATGTAATTACAATTCTTGATCTAATATTTCACAGCAGGGCCCTGTGAGGGCTTACGTTGTTGTGGCCACAACAACACCTAAGGCCCAAATTTCTGCTGAGTATATAGGGCAGGCCCCTACTTTCAAACATCTAACTTACAAACGACTCCTACTTGCAAACGGAAGGAGACAACAGGAAGTGAGATGATATCTACCCCTAGGAAGGGAAATTCTCTCCTGTAAGAGTTAATATGGGAAAAACATTTCTCCTTTCCACTGATGCTTTCCAATCCTTGTTCCACAAAAAACCCCAAATTCTCAAAAAACATTTGTCATTGGGACAAAAAGTGAGGTGAAATCTTCTAAAGATAAGGAAAGACAGCAAAACAAATGTCACAGGGGTGATAACCCTTCCCTATGTTTTCCAAAAAGCTTAAAAAAGATTTTTTGGCTGGAGCTAAACACGTTAAAAATGTACCCGTTCAAAATGACAAACAGATTCTACTTAACAACAAACCTACAGTCCCTGTCTTGTTTGCACCGCCTGTATACTGCTGTTCAGAGTATATAGGGCCTGGTGGCCCCACACCTTTCCTTATTTTAATTTGGGTGCGGGGTTCCCCTTAATATCCATACAAGACCCAAAGGGCCTGGTAATGGACTGGGGGGTACCCATGCCGTTTGTCTCACTGATTTTCATCCATATTGCCAGGACCCGACATTACATTAAACCCACAAGCAGTTTTAAATGAGATTTTTTCCTTTAAAAATGACATTTGGTGCAGGGACTGTTCTAAACACGGGAAACACGCACCACTTTACAGGCATACTATAGACACCCCCCAGGTATGATATTTAAAGGAATATTTCACTTTTTTTTTTTTTTTACTTTAAGCATCATTAAAATCACTGCTCTCGAAAAAACGGCCGTTTTTAAAAGTTTTTTTTGCATTGATACATGTCCCCTGGGGTAGGACCCGGGTCCCCAAACCCTTTTTAGGACAATACCATGCAAATTAGCCTTTAAAATGAGCACTTTTGATTTCGAACATTCGAGTCCCATAGACGTCAATGGGGTTCTAACGTTCGTGCAAACTTTTGGTCCGTTGGCAGGTTCTGGTGCGAACCAAACCGGGGGGTGTTCGGCTCATCCCTAGTCTACATGAAGTGGCAGCTGGTGCTCAAAATTTTGGGGGGGGCGCAAACAATCAAAAAATTCTGAAACAAAAAAACCCATAAATTGCAGTCTCACTGTGCCCATCAATTGCAGCCATTGTGCCATCAAACGCAGCCACTGTGCCATCAAATGCAGCCACTGTGCCATTAAGCGCAGCCACTGTGCCCATCAAACACTGCCACTGTGCCCTCTAATGCAGCCACTGTGTCCATCAAATGCAGCCACTGTGTCCATCAAATGCAGCCACTGTGTCCATCAAATGAAGCCACTGTGCCCATCAAATGCAGCCACTGTGTCCATCAAATGCAGCCACTGTGTCCATCAAATGCAGCCACTGTGTCCATCAAATGCAGCCACTGTGCCCATCAAATGCAGCCACTGTGCCATCAAACACAGCTACTGTGCCCATCAAATGCTACCACTGTGCCATCAAATGCTGCCACTGTGCCCATCAAATGCTGCCACTGTGCCATCAAATGCAGCCACTGTGCCATCAAATGCAGCCACTGTTCCCATCAAATGATGCCACTGTGTCATCAAATGCTGCCATGTGCCATCAAATGCAGCCACTGTGCCATCAAATGCTGCCACTGTGCCCATCGAATGCTGCCACTGTGCCATCAAGTGCTGCCACTGTGCCATCGAATGCCACCACTGTGACCCCCCCGTCCGCCGTCTGCTCTGCACTTAGCCTGTCTCGGTGGGGCAGTGGGAGACGGTGGCGATCTGTGTCCTCCATGTGTCCCCTCCCATCCTCTCCTCCCTTCTTCTCCTACTGATAGGCGTCCAATCACAGCGGCTGTCATTTCAGCCAATCAGGTGACGGGTAACAGACTCGAGCACCTGATTGGCGGAGAGGTGGTTCAGTGTTAGGAAAGTGAATATTAATTTGCTGTTCTAACACACTTGGGTGAACTGCCAGCGCCATGTGAGCGTCACCTTTTTTATGCATATTAGAACCTATGGCTCTAATCAGGTGCTTCAGAAACACCCCCCGCCACTGCAATTCAGGTGCCCGGCAGGGGGGTGGCAGCGGCGGCCATGGATAGATTCATGCTATGCATGAATCTATTTATTGGTCATAGAGGGGGTGGCTGGAGAGAGGGGGCAGTGCCCGTACGCCCTTATGAATGCACCGCCACTGTTTACATGTCATGTAGATGAGTGTCTTCCTGATATCATCATCATTTACTAGTAAGGATTAAAAGGGTTGTAAAAGTCCGTGTTTTTTCCCCTTAATATATCCTATGCATTAAGGGGAAAAAACACCTAGCAGTCACCGGCCCCCTAGTCCCCCCCCCCCCCCCCGTTTTACTTACCGGAACCCCTTCATTCAGTCGGCAGGGACACGCTGTCTCTCTCTCCATGGGCTCCCAGCTCTTGATTGGATAGATTAATAGCAGCGCAGCCATTGGCTCCCACTGCTGTCAATCAAATTCATTGATGCGGGCACCGGGGGGTGGGGCCGAGTATTGCATTCGGCCTCTATGGACGCCAAATGCTGAACTCTGGAGCGCACCCGCAAGGTAATGCCTAGGGAGAGTGCTTCTCCCAGGGGGCTATCTGGTGCAGGGAGGAGCCACGAGAGCCGCCGGGGGACCCCAGAAGAGGAGGTTCGGGGCTACTCTGTGCAAAACGAGCTGCACAGTGGAGGTAATTATGATACGATTGTTATTTAATAAATTACCCTTACAATCACTTGAATTGCATTTTTATATCATGTATAACTAATAAAGTAAAAGTGAGAATTTCAGGGTGGAATCCACCTGACCACGTTTGCTCTGAAACCCACCTGGCACCTAACCCTGCCTTCAAACCAACTTCTCTCCTGTCTCTGTGCTACCTAAGACCTGCTATGTCTCACGGGCGCCATCTGCCTGCAGACACCACTTCAGTGCATCAGCTGTACTCCTGGGTTCCCCTGCAAGAATCCCAGCAGGTGAACCACGCTACTTTGGGCCTGACTTCCCCTGTTCCACCTTCCGGGGACTCTAAAACTTAGACGCAATGCAAGCCTTCTCTCCATTAGCCTCCAGCACCAGGTACGTGATATGATGGAATGGTTTTCCGAAGCGTTTACATGCCACGTTTAGCCGCGTTTATGCTTAAAAGTGTTTTTTTTTTTTTTAATAGTCAAAAATTAAAAACGCCTGTAAACAGAATGTGGCTAAATGTGAGTTACTATGTTTACACGTGTTTACAAGCTGTTACAGGCATTTGGTCATTTTACAACCTCTCCTGAACAATTTAACTTGACAGAAAGTAACTGATGTTTAAAAACGTTTGTTTTACCGCATTTAAATGCTGCATTTAGCCATGTTATGCCATGTTTGCATTTAGAAGCGTTTTTTTTTTTAATAGTCAAAAATTTAAAATGCCTGTCAACAGAACAGAACGCGGCTAAATGCAAGTTACCACGTTTACAGGCGTTTACAAGCTGTTACAGGCATTTGACGTTTCAAATGCCTCTGAAAATCCATCCTGAATGCATTTTTTTTGCTTTCCAAAAAATGCTTCTAAAGTCAACAGCCTAGAAACACATCAGGATGAAGAAGCCTCTCCACTCCAGATCATTTTATTTTAATTATAAAAAATATTTTCCGTGATGGTCCTGGCATTGACTGATGCCAATCTAAAATTCCTTGCTGTAGATGTGGGAGCTTACGGTAGCCAAGGCGACGCCCGCATATTCAGAGAGTCTGCATTCGGATGTCGTCTGCATGAGGGACACCTCAACATACTAGCCAGCAGGCCTCTACCCTGCACTGATAAACCAAGTTTGCCATTGGTCATGATTGTGGATGAGGCTTTTAGATTGCCCGAAAACCTTATGAGGCCATATAGTGGCTATGTTCTCAGCCATGAAAAAATAATTTTTAATTATAGGCTCAGTCGTGCACGACGTGTGGTCAAATGGGTGTTTGGTGTCTTGACGGCCAAATGGAGGGTTTTGCTGTTCTCCATGCAACTGGATGTGGAGAATGCAATCAAGGTGGTCCTGGCATGCTGCATCCTTCACAATTTTCTGAGGGACAATGAGAGGAGCAATGTGGAACCGGAGCCCAGCAACCCAAGACATTGTGTTCAATTTATGGACTTGCGGTCAACGGCACGGGTCATGACAATCCGCAACCAATTCGCCTAATATTTTGTATCACCCGATGGAGAGGCGTCATGTCAAGATGATCATATTTAAAAAACAATGTCGACATTGCATTAATCAGCTCGGATTTCTGTCTGTTTTTTTTCGTTGAATAAAACACATCATATTCATGTTACTTCTTTTTGTGTCCATGTTTCTTCTTTTGTAGTCAGAGTCTTCACTTGTTAATGTGATACCCTAACCAAGACCTTGTACCTTGGCCTAGCTGGTCAGTACACCTAAAAGAGAGCATACCCTGAATGTATGAATATGAAAAATGTACAATGTGTATAAGTATATATGAAGGTTTGGGGGAACGGGTGGGTGGGAACCCTGAAGACGAGCTGACGCAGGATCAGACAGAGAAGGAAGGATATATACCCCCCAGACGCCTCCTACAAATACAGGCCAGCCTTCTTACTTGTAGTCAGAGTCTTTACTTGGAAATGCGATACCCTAATTACCAAGACCTGAAGTGTGCCTTGGCCTAGCTGGTCAGTACGCCTAAAAGAGAGCAAAAAGACACAAAAGTAGGTGTGATAAGAAAGCTTGATGAAGGGTAGGTAACAATCCGTCTAGTAGAGAAGCGAACGCCCGGATGGCTTCAGTATACGGATTTGGTATGTATCAGCTATACCAGGAGGAATTCCAGCATCCCATGAATTGATGATAAGAAGGGACCCCCTATTTGGAACCTGCAAAACTGCCCAGAAACCAAATAAATGTCCCATAAACTTGAGAGAAATCACAAACATGAGAACGACCTGCTTGTAGTGAGAGGATACGTGGGGAAAAGGGAGCAAGGGCTGACCTGAGGAGCCCCTGCTAAATAATTGCAGAGAAGATCGAACCCTTAAAAACGGACACCAATTATTGGTCTGTAAAATTCCCATGAACCCCCTGTCTGTCTATTCTTGGTATAGGGAAGTTTTCAGAGGGTGAGCCACAAAAATGGATGAACTGACAGGAGTTTGCAGGGGTCTGAAGTGCTGGAAACCTGATAGATATGCTTGATAGTGTTGGCGGATAAGGCCAATACCCTGTGGCAATATGCATCGAAAGTCAGAATCAGGAACCTAGGAATCTTCCAGCCCCCTGATCCACCTTATTAAAAAAATTAGGCTATGGCCAAACCCTCCGTAACACTGAGCTCTCTGAGCAACTGGTCCCCATGTGACTGTAACTGGCAGTATTGGACAAATAACGAACAAAATGCGCAAACTAGGGCAGATGAAAAAATTCCGGGGGGGCCAAAACCAACGAGTCAGAGGCGACTAAAACACTCCGAGAGCTCTGCTCATGGTTTTGGAATAAACATGGAGAATACCATTCCAGACACACAGAAAACTAGTCCCACATGATTAAAGTCGGGTCGTGCTTGTGCTTGTAACCCAACAACCGAGTCAGAGTCCTAAAACAGGGGAAGGAGGCTAGACTTTAAAGAAAAATCAAAAAAAAGACTGCGCTAAAAATGCATATTGAACACCATATATGATTAGGTGAATAATAAAAAGCAACATTCGATTGAATATTGGAAAATAACTAAAAACCATACAATAAGAATAGATGAATAATAAGGTGAAATAAAAACCAAATGACAACAATTGCAATGAATTTCAAAAAATAAGTGAAAATGTTCAGAGAAATGAGTCCCTGGAAATAGAGCTGATAGAAGGTGATCAAACGGTTAACCAGTTAGACACTCAGCACCCAGTGAGAAATCCTCCACCTCATAAGATGTACGCTTACCATAAGCAAGCTAGATATTAGCCTATCTTTAGATATCCACACGGGGGGCACAGCTCTATGGTCCTCCTCACAAGAAAGGGGTAGGCAGGAACTCTCCTGGACCGGACCTCAAACAGCATACCAGGGGAACCCAGAAATAAAAGGAATTTCCTCCATAGTGTGAATCCGTTAGGTTATTTTATTGTAAAATAGGTAAAAGCACTTACATAGATTGTAGGTTTAAAATCGTATCACAAAAAACAGCCGGCCGGCTAGCATACACCCGTTCGATAGAATGGAAACGATGACGTCAGCGCGTCGACCTTCCGACGTACGTTTCGTCCTATTGGACGTCGTCATGGGAACTAGACTTTAGCCTGAGGAATAATTCTCATGGCCCGATTAATCATACCCAAAAATGACTGAGAGCCCCCTTTTGAACAGGCTGAGGATCGGACCAAAGATGAATGGTCTGACGTATCCGACCAGTTCTACAGGCAACCTCGAAAACAAGGACTTAGAACCGAGAGTGAAACCGAAAATAATTATTATTATTATTATTATATAGGATTTATATAGCGCCGACAGTTTACGCAGCGCTTTACAAAATTAGGGCAGACAGTACAAGTACAATACAATTCAATTCAATACAGGAGGAATCAGAGGGCCCTGCTCGTTAGAGCTTACAATCTAGGAGGGAGGGTCAAGTTATACAAAGGGTAATAGCTGTGGGGGATGAGCTAATGGAGAAAATAGTGCAGTTGTTAGATGGAGGCAGGATAGGCTTCTCTGAAGAGGAAAGTTTTCAGGGATCGCCTAAAAGTGGATAAAGTTGGAGACAGTCTGACAGATTGGGGTAGGGAATTCCAGAGGATGGGCGAGGCTCGGGAGAAGTCCTGGAGGCGGATATGGGAGGAGGGGATGAGGGAGCTAGAGAGCAGGAGATCTTGGGAGGAACGGAGAGGGCGATTAGGTTGGTATTTTGAGACTAGGTTAGTGATGTAGCTGGGGGCAGAGTTGTGGATGGCTTTGTAACTTATTGTTAGTATTTTGAATTTAATTTGTTGGGCGAGTGGTAGCCAATGGAGGGATTG
The DNA here is from genome assembly GCF_042186555.1 of Aquarana catesbeiana. Taxonomy (NCBI): domain Eukaryota; kingdom Metazoa; phylum Chordata; class Amphibia; order Anura; family Ranidae; genus Aquarana; species Aquarana catesbeiana. The sequence continues at coordinate 88,715,503 of NC_133327.1, read as the reverse complement.
GCAGAGAGGGGTAGCAGACACTGAGCGGTTTGTAAGGTGGATGAGTCTGGCAGCAGCATTCATGATGGACTGAAGGGGGGATAGTCTATTTAAAGGTAAGCCAATGAGGAGTGAGTTGCAGTAGTCAAGGCGAGAGATAACCAGGGAGTGAATCAGGAGCTTTGTGGTTTCATTGGTTAGGAAGGGACGTAGTTTAGAGATGTTGCGGAGGTTGAGGCGGCAAGCTTTGGAAAGTGATTGGATGTGGGGCTGAAAGGAGAGTTCAGAATCCAGGATAACACCTAGTACCCTGACATGTGGGGACGGGTGGATGGTTTTGCCATTGATCTTGACAGAGAAGTGGGGGGAAGAGGAACGTGGGGGAGGAAATATTATAAGCTCGGTTTTGGACAAGTTGAGTTTGAGGAAGTGGTGTGACATCCATACAGATATGTCAGTTAGTAAGTTAGTGATGCGTGAGGAGACTGATGGAGTGAGTTGAGCGGTGGAGAGATAGATTTGTGTGTCATCAGCATAGAAATGATATTGCTGATATTGCTGACCCAGGGAAGAGGTGTAGATTGAAAATAAAAGAGGTCCAAGAACAGAACCTTGGGGGACCCCGACAGAGAAGGGAAGAGGAGTGGAGGAAGTAGAATTGTAAGTGACACTGAAGGTGCGTTGGGATAGGTAGGATGAGAGACACTGAAGAGCACAGTCACGGAGACCGAGGGAGTAAAGTTTTTTGAGGAGGAGGGGGTGGTCAACCGTGTCAAAGGCAGCTGAAAGATCCAGAAGTAGGAGTACAGAATAGTGTCCGTTGGTTTTTGCAGTTAGTAGGTCATTTGTGAGTTTTAAAAGAGCAGTTTCTGTGGAGTGTTGAGGGCGAAATCCAGATTGAAGGGGATCAAGAAGGTTGTTTTTAATGAGGTGGTCACTCAGTTGGTTGTAAACCAGGCGCTCAAGGAGTTTAGAGGAAAAGGGGAGCAAGGAGATTGGGCGTAGGTTGTTAAGAATGGTGGGGTCCAAGGACGGCTTTTTGAGTATGGGGGGTGACCAGTACATGTTTTAGAGCATCGGGGAAGATGCCAGAGGTGAGGGAGAGATTGAAGATGTGGGTTAGAGAGTGTAGGCTGGGGTCAGAGGGTGACCGTAGCATTTGAGAAGGAATAGGGTCCAGGGGACAGGTGGTTAGGTGGGCGATAGAAAGGAGTTTAGCAACTTCATCTGTAGTAGTAGATTTGAATAGGGGGAGTCAGTTGTACCTGTTGACATGGGGTCTTAGCTGGGGGAGATACCTGTAGAATGGAGATTTCATCACGGATTGTATCAATCTTGTTTTTGAAGTGATTAGCGATTTCCTGGGCAGTGAGTAAGTCAGTGGGTGGAGGCGGTGGAGGACAAAGTAGAGAATTGAAGGTAGAGAAGAGTTTACGGGGATTGGATGAGAAAGTGTTAATAAGAGTTGTAAAATAGGTTTGCTTGGCAGTGTGGAGGAAAGAATAGTATATTTGGAGGGCAGATTTGTATTGGTTGAAGTCTTTAAGAGACTTAGTCTTGTGCCACAGACGCTCAAGAGCGCGACTACGTTTTTTGAGAATTTTAGTGTCATCTGTTTGCCAGGGTTGTAGGGGTCGAGGCCTGATTCTGCGTGTAGTGAGGGGAGCGAGCTTGTCCAGGGTGGAGGACAGAGATTTATTGTAGATGGACATGGCTTGGTTGGGGCAGGACAGTGGAGAGATTTTGTCATAGAGGTGGTCAGTAGCAGAATAGAGGAGACAGGAGTTGAAGTTGCGAAAGCTTCTACGGGTGATGGTTAGGCGATTGGAGGGAAAGGTGGTGGAAGACAGGGGGAGAGAGAAACTAATAAGGTGGTGGTCGGAGAGAGGAAAAGGATTGTTTGAGAAGTTGCACGGAGTGCATAGGTAGGAGAATACAAGGTCAAGGGTGTTGCCATCAGAGTGAGTAGAAGCCTGTACCCATTGCTTCAGGTCAAATGAAGAGGTTAGACTAAGAAGTTTAGAAGTAGCAGGAGTGTTTGTATTAGCAGGGATGTTAAAATCACCGAGAAGGATTGTGGGAATATCCGAAGAGAGAAAGTAGGGTAGCCAGGCAGAAAACTCATCAAGGAAAGTCGATAATGGTCCAGGGGGCCGGTAGATCACAGCAATTCTTAGGGAAGTAGGAGAGAATAGACGTATACAGTGGGCTTCGAATGATGAGAGGGAAAAAGAGGGAGGAGGGTGAATAACCTGGAAGGTGCTCTGGGGGGATAGGAGGAATCCCACTCCACCTCCCTTGCGTCCATTAGGCCTAGGGGAGTGAGTCCAGTGAAGGCCACCCTGGGAGAGGGAAGCAGGAGAAGGGGTGTCATATTCGTGGAGCCAGGTTTCGGTGAGAGCAAGTAGATTAAAGGAATTAGTGACAAAGAGGTCATGAACAGCAGTGAGTTTGTTGCAGACAGAGCGGGCGTTCCAGAGGGCACAGGAGAGAGGGAGGCTGGCGTTGGAAAGAAGAGGAATGGAGACTAAATTGTGTAGATTGCAACTACTGCCAGAGGGTGTAGGGTGATGGTGATGGGTGTGTTGGGCACAGTTAAATAAGGGAGGCCCAGGGTTTGGGGAAATGTCTCCAGCGATTAGGAGAAGCAGAAGAGTGAGGGAGGTAATATGAGAATATGATTTGTATGAGGGGACATGCTTTAGTATCCTGGGGGGTATGTTAGCAAGTGGGCTTAGAGTTAGAAAGAGGTGATGAGTGCAGTAGTAGGGGGAGGGGAGAAGTGAGGGTGATATGTACAGATTGTGTGGTGGAGCAGAGGGATGTAGAAAAGAGAGCTTGAGGAGAGAGGCTGCAATTGTGAAGAGGAGGAGAGGTAAAGAGAGCATGTTTCAGAGAAGGTGAGATAATATAAAAATGAGATCACCTGCAATCTGCTATGGTTAGCTTTGTGCAAATCGCTGAAGTGCAAGAGCAGAAGTGTCACTTATTTTCAGAACCCCACTTCTTTGGAAGAACCCCCTGTATGTGCAGCCCCCTGTATGTTCCCCCGTAAAGGAGGCCTTGTTATATACTGTGTTGGGTGTGGATGGAATCTGGCAATTAATCAATTAGAAGGGCATATTAGGAACACAGCAAGCAGGGCATAACTTTCACACCACAATCAAACTGCAAGGGGACTAAAAGGCAAAAATTGTAAAGATAAGGAAACCCATAATTTAGGTAAGACTTAATGGCTAAATAAACATTGAAATAATGTGAGCATGGCTACAGATGTAGTTGAGACAGCGGTGACAAACAGATTTACCAAAATTGTATATAAGCGGTCAGTCAATTTTCAGTTTGCAGGACATGGGAATATAAACGCAGATTACCAAAAATGTATATAAGCGGTCAGTCAATTTTCAGTTTGCAGGACATGGGAATATAAACAATGAAATAATGATGATTATTAAGTGGATGACCTTTCACTTTGTGGGCAGTCAGGAGACGTTGGCTCAGCACCCACCCTGAGAGAGACTGCAGATCCCTGGGCGGTAACCAGGATCTTCACGCAACAGAAAATCAACTAAATGAATAATCCCCTGACCCCCCTGTAGTTACCCAAAATCCAATGGAGTGCTTGGCAAAGGTGTCAAATAAGCAAGGACTGCTTTAGACCCGAAGGTTAACCTAGTGTTAAAATTACATTTGCTCCATTTACCATGCAATACCAGTGGGCAGGTCTGATGGAAGTAGCTTCAAATACCAATACCCACCCTAACTGTAGAAAGTGCTGAAACGTCAGGTCCATGGACAAGTAATTCAATGAAAATACTTCTGCATAGCCAAAATGAAAAAAAACTATATCAGAAACTTGCCACTTGATATCCCGGTGGTTCAACCCTCCCACCTCCCAACCTGCCCACCCACCACCATGCCGGTATCATCGGGGGGGTGGCCCGCCCACCCACCTTTCATGCCAGTATAATCAAGGGGGGCCGCCCGCCATCCCACCTTCCACGCTGGTATAATCAACAGGGGGCCTGCATCGGATGCCAGGTATCTTGCCGGGCCAGAGGAGGGGGCCGGCCGCCGCTCACAGCATGCCTCCAGTGCTCAAGGTTTTCCAGGGGGTTTGTCAGTGGGCCCGCACACCCGCCTGCTTACTCACGCCAGGCATACACGGGCGGGCCCCGCATTGCTCAGCTGTCAGTTCTGGTTGGTTTGGGTCGGGGGTGCCAATAACGGGGGAGGTGCCAGTACCGGGGGGGTGCCGAAGGCAGCATCACTTGTGTGGTCTGTTGAGACATCTCTCCCTGCAAACTTCCAGGGGGGGGGTCACTGAGGGAAAGTACTGAGGAGTAGGGGGCTGTTTGGTGGGGTAGCTCCACTTCCATGGTATTTCATGGTTCATGCCTCCGTGTTTCAGTCTTAGCGTGTTTTCAGTCTTAGCGTGTTTTCAGTCTCATGTGGTTAGTCACAGCATGTTCAGCCATAGCCATGGCTGTCATACGTGTTTCTGTCGCAACGTGTTTCTGAAGCAATGCGTTTCTGTCGCAACGTGTTTCTGCAGCAGCGTGTTTCTGTCGCAGCGTGTTTCAGTCTTAGCGTGTTTTTCAGTCTTAGCGTGGTCAGTAACGGCATGTTCAGTTACAGTGGTGGCTGTCATTCATGTTTCTGTCACAACGTGTTCTCTCATAGTGTGTTTTGTCCACAGCGTGTTCAGGCACAATGGTGCTGTCGCAGCGTGTTAAGGCACATCGGTGCTGTCAAAGCGTGTTCAGGCACAACAGTGCTGTCTCAGCGTGTTCAATTCCTAGCGTGTTCAGTTCCTAGCGTGTTCAGTTCCTAGCGTGTTCAGTCTCAGCGAGTGCCATCTCGGCGTGGTCAGTCAGCATGTTCAGTCACAACGGAGCTCTCATTGTGTGTCCTCCCATAGCGGGTGCAGTCCTGAGGTTCCAGTCATAGCGGATTCCTGTCGTAGCGTGTTTTCTGTCATAACAGTCATGTCGTAGCCATGCAGTTTCAGCTTAAACCCTAAGCCATTTCATCTTTGTTTGTTTCCATGTCATCATGTCTTTCGTTTATGTTTATGTGTACCTGGGTTTAGTTAGTTAGTGCTCACATCTCAGGATCTGTCACGTCTACAGATCCATACGGGTTGAGGTTTAATTTTTAAATGATTCTTGACCACAATCTTCTCGCCCGTATACCATACGTCATACGATGCACGTTTCATTTCATTACACCTGTACGACTACCCACCACGTCTGTGGGTACTTTAGCCCTGAGTGTTCAGTTTCATCACCTGTCTCTGCGCTGCAGGTTTCTCAGGCTCATTCACTACATACCAACAAGGGGGGGGGGGGGGGCGGCATCAGGTTTCTTTCACGCGCTATGGTCTTCTCATTACTGCTCACATCCTCAAACTCAGGCGGGCACAGAGCGGTGGTGTTCCCATGTCTGGTTGTCTGTCACTTTCTCTACTTTGTGTTTTCTTGGGTTCGGGCATGCCGCACGTTTCAGAAGCAACCATTTCACGTTCATTCCTCAACCCCACATGGATCTTCAGTGCATGGTAGCACTCCGTCATTTAGGAGTTGGCCCATTCTTCAGCAGGCAGCTGTGCTTGTCACGGGGGGGGTTTCCTTTCCCAACCACAGCCGGGACAGCGGTACATTTTGTATTCTTTCCAATTCCGTTCCAGCTACTCCCATCCACCAGCATTGATCATGTTCTGGGCACTATTCTTTAAATACAGATTCATGTGGGCTGAATATGCTCTCCATGGCTGGTTCCGGTTGCAAGACAGGATGGCAGTGATCAAAGCTCGCTTGGTCTGAGGCGGGGTGTCAGTGCACCCCCTGCTTTTCTACAGGCAAGGTCTGCATCCCCTTAATCCATCGGTCTTGTTAGGCTTCTGGTTCAATATGTCTGAGCCAAGTAATGTTCCTTGTCAGACAGCCCCTGTCGGAGGAATTTTTCAGGCCTACACGCAGGCCCCATCTCTATCTCATCGAAGTCTTTCGTATGTAGTATCTCGGGTTCAACTGACAGTCATGTTTTCTTTGCCAACCATGTTACTGGAGGCAGTAATTTCCAAGGGGTGCTTGGTCTGGTTCTTCACTTTTGTTCCGATGATAGAGGTCGGCCCACCGGGGTGTCCAATGACAAGTTTCCGACATCGTTTTTCTTCTTTTTGTTTGACTGCCTTTTTCCCGTAGGAATTTTTTAAATCGAGGTCCGTGGTTTTGTCGATTCAGCACCTTCCACGGGTAGGGGGGGGGGGGGGGTTCATGGTTGTCCAGCTCATGCCATATGCATATTACTTTCATCAGACCAAGTCAGTCAATGGCGCAAGTGTCATTTCACCGCTGGGTTACCCTTGGGAAAGAAGCAGTCCTTGCTTTGACTCCTTCACCAGGCACTCCTTTGGACCTTGGGTACCTGCAGGGGGGTCAGGGTTTAATTCTATCAAGTTAATGTCCTGTTGGGTGGAAACCCTGGTGACCACACAGGGATCTGCAGTTTCGCAGGGTGTGTGCGTAGCCAATGTGCCCTTGACGGCTCACAGGTGGTAGGTCTGGGCCATATTATTTCACTCTCGGCGCAATCTCTTAATTGCGGGGTTGCTTAGAGGAATGTTCAGGTACGTCAGACCATTCATCGTTGTCCGATCCCCAGCCATTCAGAAAGGGGGGGCTTACAATCACTTTGGGTTTGCTGTGTCATGCCATGAGACTTATTGCCCAGGATGGAGTCTGGCTCTCTTTTCCCCTGTTTCAGGTCTCTGACTCGGTTGTCAGGTCACGAACGGAAGCACAACCCGATCAGTATCATGTGGGACCAGTTCTGTGTGTCTGGTATGGTTTCCCCATGTTATCGATGCATATTGCCACACATTTTGGGCCTTATCCGCCAACACGATCATCCATATCTATCAGGTATCCAGCACTTCAGACCCCTGCAAACTCCTGCCAGTTTGTCCATTTTTGCAGCTTACCCTCTCAAACTGCCCTATTCCTAGAATAGACAGACAGGCCAGGGGTTCATGGGAATTTCATAGAGCTACTCTACTGATGTCCGTTTTGATGTGTTTGCTCTTCTCTGCTATTTCGCAGGGGCCCCTCGGGTCAGCTTTCGCTCACTTTCCCCCGGGCGTATCCTCTCACTCCAACTGTTCGTTCTCATGGCTGCGTTTTCCTGGGAATTAGGCTTAATCCAAACCATGTACGGGACTAGCTGACCAGCTAGGCCAACGCACACCTCAGGCCTTGGTAGTTAGGGTATCGCATTTCCAGTGAAGACTCTGATTACAAGTTAGAAGGCTGGCCGCAGGCCAGCCTGTATTTGCGGGAGGAGTCTGGGGGGTGTATATCCCTCCTCCTCTATCTGAGCCGGCGTCGGTTCATTTTCAGGGTTCCCACCTACCCGGTTCCCCCAATCTTCATGTACCCTTTTATACATAGTACCAATTCATATTCATGCATTTGGGGTATGCCATCTTTCAGGCTTACTGACCAGCTAGGCCAAGGCACACCTCAGGCCTTGGTAGTTAGAGTATCACATTTCCATTGAAGACTCTGACTACAAACATATTTGACAGCATGCGTCTGCCCTCTCCCAGACCTCCAGCGACAGACTATCTGGCTACTTTGTCCCCCTCCCCTTACTCCAATGCCCCAGGAATGGATAGTCAGCTGTGAGTGGGCAGACCTCCACCCTCTGGACATGACAATGACAACTGAGCTATGGGAGGCATCCGATGAAGGCTGATGCCCTCTGCCCGCACCAACCGGAAGTGTGAACACCAGGAGAGGTGACCGCCACAATTCTCCTGTAGCCAACCATGCTGCCGCTCTGCAAACCAAAAACCGAAAGTGACACAGACGCTCTGTGAACCCAGAAATTACGTCAGCTGTAACCCTGAAGACGCGCCAACGCAGGATCAGACAGAGGAGAAGGGATATATACTCCTAGACTCCTCCTACAAATACAGGCTAGCCTTCGGCCAGCCTTCTTACTTGTTCCATGAGTCCATTCCATTCTGCGTGAGGCAAACGCATGCTAGCCCTATTCGGGCTTAGCATGCGTTTGTCTCAGGCAGAGTGCAAATGAGTGCTGTTGTGCATCCTATAAAAAAATGAAAACAATCAGACGAAATTTGTTAATACATTTTATTTATCTTATATAAAATCACAACTGGTGATATGTGTGCTGGGATGCCTGGTCACCTGGTGCTGTTAATCATTGCTTGCCTTATGAAGGCCAGGTTCTGGTGATAAAGGTGAGGCTTCTTTTTGGGCGCTCCAGACCGCGCTGTCTTTTCTTCTTCCGTGAGGTCCCTTCTCACGCGATTGCGGAGGGATTTCCACCACCGCTGAAGGACTTTGCCTAAAGAATAGTAGACAAGAAGAGAAAAGTGGAAAGGAAAAGGTTAATAAGGGTTATGCATTCTACATTTTACATTACAGAACAAACAGATCATGCATTCCATGAATATAGACTTACTTGTTTCTTTTTGTTCACCATGTGACATAGCTTCCCACCCCGGGGTGAGCGACGAGCTGATCTCCATCCTCACTTTTTAATATGTGGTCCCCATGCTGTGGGTGCGCCAAGTCCCAAAGCTCGGAAGTCCACAGCTGTAAAAGCTCAACAATGCCACTGTAAAAACTTCTGCGTGTATGAGGCCTAAACGTCTGTTTACCAGCAGTGGTGTAAATGAAGCCTTAAAGGTAACCTGTAGAGGTGTTTAAAGCGTCGCCTATGGAGATCTTTAAGTAGTGAAGTTTGTCCCCATTCCATGAGCATGCGCATATTTAAAGCATGACATGTTAGGTATCTATTTACTTAATGTAACATCATCTTTCACATTATACAAAAAAAATCAGGGTCAACATTGTGTTTTGTTGTTTTTTAGTTCATTAAAGTGTATTTTAAAAAAAAAAAATGTGGTTACAAAACCACTGCGCAAATAACGTTTTACATATAAAACTGCAACGATCGCCATTTTATTCCGTAGGGTCTCTGCTAAAAAAAAGAGAAAAAAAGAAAAAGCCTGGTCAGCAACTAAAGGCAAAACTTTTTCCTGGTGCCTCCATGGCAGCATAACTGTGATAAGCTCTGCCCCTGGCTCCTCCTCTTAGGATCAGTGCCACCTTAACAGCATCATGGGCCCCTGGGCAAAGTAGTGCGCTGGGGCCCCTACCAGGGAAATGGTGACCCATGGCAGGCCTCTTCTGACAGCGGCAAATCACATGCGATGTCTATGCGATGCAATTTCAGCCATACTAATAGTATGGCTGAAATCGCATCGCATTCGGACTAAACTCGCACAGGACCCTTTTTTTGGTCCGCACCAGAATCAGATCGCATGGGTGTTCACACCTATGCAATCCGATTCATGTCCGAACTGACAGTTCGCAGTGCGATATGCAAGCTGAAATGGGGGTGTCATTAACATTGTATTGACACTCCCCAGCAGTTTGCATATGGCAGTGTGAACTGCTGTGCAAGTCGGGTGAGATGTGTGAATCCGCAGTGGATTTGCAGGGTTCCCGCATCGCACCAGTGTGAACCCAGCCAGTAAGTGAAAGTGGTGATCTGTGTGTGCAGGGCTAAACAAAAAAAAAAAAAAAGAGAAAAAAGAGGGGGGGGGGGGGGGAGACGACAAAGGCAGCCCCTGGATAGCCAACAAAAGGGGAGAAGCTACAACGTAATGAGATCAATAGCAAACAACTGAAAGAATACAATTAAAATAGAAAAAGAAGGGGATCCCACATATGTGGAAGGTAGCCACACAGGTGGGGTCCATGCCTCCGCGATATCTATGGGACATGCAGGCAAACGACAAATATCAAACAGTGAATATAAAACAACGTTGGATGGTTAAAAATAGACGCTAGTGGGACCCCCCTCCCCACACCTGTTCTCGCGTGGAAATCGCTGACTATACTAGAAGTCTAAGTGATGAGTGGGATGACACTGAGACCTTCTGAAAAGGCTATACAGTTAATGAAGGTCCCAAAACATTACTGGGAATAGGTGTGCCCTGTCCTGGGCTTGATGGTAATGACGTATACCCAAACTGATCCCGATCGGGATATATAAAGGCAAGAAAAAGTACAGCTGGAAAAATTAAAGCAGTGAAAAAAATCAGTGTGGATCCTGCCAGCTGGTCAGGATACTTGTATGTAGGTATTATGAATTCCTGCAAGGATGAAAAAAAAATACACAATCAATTAATTAATTAACTGTAGTACATCGAGAGTTCTATATATTTTAGAATGTCCCTGTCACAAGCTCTACGTGGGTAAGACAAAACGCCAGCTGAGAGTTAGATTTGCAGAACATCTAAAAAGCATTTGACCTAAGGAAGAGACCCCCGTAGCCCAACACTTTTTAGCAGTGCACCAGGGCAACACATCAGGGCTCAGTATAAAAGGTTTTTATGCCCTTAATTTGTCTGATCGCAGAGGTGATTTTGACAGGGTATTATTGCAAAAAGGAAAATTATGGATATATAGGCTCCAGACCCTTCAGCCCAGGGGCCTAAACACTGAACTTAGTCTAAAAGTTTTTCTGGAGCCATAATTACACGATCCCGCTTGTGATCAGGGATTACATGTTGGACAACCTTTGGGCTAGTCAATATATGTGCAATTACCCTATAAGTCTATTATCATGTAGATAACTGTAGGAAGCCTTGTACAGCTATGTCTGTTTGACATGGCTAATATATATTGGGCTACTTTCATAGCTCTCTACTGGTCTGTAAACCCTCCCCTCTTTTTGCCCTATTTGTCTCCTCGTATCTCTCTGAATTAAGTACAGATTTTTTGCCTGCTTACAATTTTTCCAATGGCTTTGTATATCACTGCACCATGGTATTCTCAGACTATCTGATGGTAATTCTATGTTGTCTAGATAATTGAATGTGAGATTAAAACATTTCTGATTGGGTGAATAGCCCTATATATTGATATAGATAATCTAAGCACAATGTCCAGATGAAGCGCTCGGTCTGTAGCACGAAACGCATCAACATTTTGATGCCATAGACGCAGGGGACCCCCCTCTCTTATGTCTCTGTGTGGATTTCATCGCTGTCAGCACAGTATCACATTGCATGGACATTTCCAGCAGAAGCGCCAAGCGCCATTTTGCTGGAGCCAGCTGCTCCAAAAAAAAACAAAAAAAAAACATTCCTGATTTTCCTGATGGAAATCCCTATTCGGGACAGCCTCCAATCGGGACGAGCGTCCCAAAATCAGGATTGTCCCGGGAAAATCGGGACTATTGGCAACTATGACAGGTGAAGTCTTTAATCAGAGCTGCACAGTTCCCATCCAGCCAGCTTGCTTGCCAATCCCTGGATGTGCAGGATGTTCACACAGTGGGCCGGGGCCCCAGGTGAACGTGGGGCCCCTGAGCTAGGGCTCCCCAGGCAAGTGGGGCCCTCGGGCAACTGCCCAGCGTGCCCATGCGAAAAGTCGGCCCTGCTCAGGATAGTGAATATATTATAAAAGAAAGCTCTATAACCCCCCCCCACAGCATTCTCCTTTTTTTTACTCATACCTCATGGATAGTGGTGTGTATGTCCTTGCCTCTGCCTTGTGCAGGTTCCGTCTGGGTTCTGAGCCTCTCCCAGGCGCAGTCCTCATCCCTGGGCTTCTAAAAGTGCTAATAAGGTGAGGAGCCCCTTCTGAGGATCTTTTGGGGCTGCAGCAGTCTCCTAAATCGGAGCGGTGGGTCTGCAGATGGATTATGGCTAGTACCATGCACGGGAGCTGGTAAGGCAGCATACCTGTTTAACATTATATTTTCTGACACTTTGTGTTCATGGTGTCTTTTCGTTTCTAAGTGTACTGGGAGTCTGAGGCATCTGTGGGGATCGACGATGAGCATGCTCGCGCGAGGTCCGTTTCTCTCATAGTCTCCGCGAATCAGAGACTGGGGGCAGGACGTGGGTGGCATCGGCCGCCGTGCGGCGCATGCGCAATAGCGTTGAGGACTCAGGCGCCATCTTCCTTGAGGGAATCAGCTTAGGCTGTTACCCTCACTATAGGAGGATGGGTAGGGCGGACATTAGGCTATGTCCACGCCCTCCTTTCCCTCCCCTGGTCCTATTTAAGGAGCAGGGGAATTTAGTATGGAGACCTGCTTTGGTGAAGCAGGTTGTCTGTGCCGAGTGCTCCTGTATGCCCTCAGTTCATGTCTCTGGTAAGTAAAAAAAAAAAAAAAAGGGGCAACCAAAGAAAAATGTTGTTGTTTTCCCTTTTTGTGTCTGTACTTGCAAAGGAAGAGAGAAAGGGGAAAATAGGGGAAAAGTATAGTGGGGAATAAAAATATTTTATTTAACATATTTTTATATGGACGGTGTTTGGAGTAAAGAAATAGTGTACAGTTAAAATCTTCCTTTTCCATTTCTTCTTTTCGCTCCCCCTCTTTTTCTCTTTTTTGTTTGTCACTAGTGTGTTTCCTCTCCATTCTTCTAAGCTGCTACTGCCTGCCCCCACAGCAATGAGTCAGCCACTGTCAGATCACAATCCTCGTTTCTCTAGGTAAGGACATGCACTTTGGTTCCTGAAAAAAAAAAAAGGAATTTTTGTTTTGTTTTGTTAGAAAAAGAGTGCTTTTATGCTGTTACCTTTTTGTTTCAGCCCTATACACCAAGATAAGTCTAATGCCCTGTACACACGGGCAGACATGGTTCGAACATTCTGACAACAAAATCCATGGATTTTTTCCGACAGATGTTGGCTCAAACTTGTCTTGCATACACACGGTCACACAAAATTGACGGAAAATCTGATCGTTCTGAACGTGGTGGCGTAAAACACGTACGTCGGGACTATAAATGGGGCAGTAGCCAATAGCTTTTGTCTCTTAATTTATTCTGAGCATGTGTGGCATTTTGTGCATTGGATTTGTGTACACACAATCGGAATTTCCGACAACGGATTTTGTTGTCGGAAAATTTTATAGCAAGCTCTCAAACTTTGTGTTTCGGAAATTCCTATGGAAAATGTGTGATGGAGCCTACACACAGTTGGAATTTCCAACAACAAGGTCCTATCACACATTTTCCAGCGGAAAATCCTATCGTGTGTACAGGGCATGACAGGACTTCTGGCCACCATGGAAGTAATTCCCCTCCAAGATCTGAACGCAGTCGATCGTCTAGATCACAACATAATTCGGATGACAGATCTTCTTCCAAGAGACATCGATCAACAAATTCTCCTGGATGAGAAGGTTCAAAAAAGTGTCAGGATTGTGGTGCCGTTCCTATGGCAGATAAACTGGTCTGCAAGGATTGTTTTCAAAGTTATGCTGCTCAAGGGGAGGCTGAAGCTCAGCAAGTTACAGACTTTATCAAAAAGGTTGTTAAGGACTCACTTGCAGAACTAGTGGGAACAACGCTTCCCCAGCAGATTGCGGCAGGTGAACAGGAGCAGATGTAGTACTCCCAGGTCCCTCTGCCACCGGTTCTGGTTTGTCCGCATTAGTACCTCCTCCTATGACTGGAGGTAACAATGATGAGTCAGAAGCATCAGCAGATGAGACTGACCCATCGGGGTTCAGTTTTTCTTTAGTTCAGCCGTTTGTGTCAGCCGTGAAGCAGGCTATAGGCTGGGAGGAGGTCGAGGAACCTCCTAAGAAGTCGAGGTCTTATTTTCCCTTTTTGAAGAAAAGACTTTCCTTTTTCCCGCTTATGGAGGAAGTGAAAGACCTCATCTTGGATGAATGGAAAAAGACTGAGAAGCGTTTTTCCTTAAACCGGTTGCATAAACTTTACCCTTTAGCCAAATCAGACTCAGCCCTTTTGGACACCTCCCCGGTGGTTGACACCTCAGTAGTTCGCCTAGCCAAGAACATCACCTTGCCAATGGAGGACTCAGCCTCCTTTTAAAGATCCATTAAATAGGCGCATTGATTCAGACCTTAAGAAGGCCTACCAGTTGGCCGGAGGCACTTGCAGACCAGCAGTGGAGTTGACATCAGTCTCAAACGCCATTAGGGCCTGGACAGAGAACATGGAGATGGCCATATGGCAAGACGTCCCAAAAGATGATATCATTAAAGCACTGGAAGAGCTCAAGATGTCAGCTAATTTTGTGGGGGAAGCGACCATCGATGCAATAAGATTTTCAGCTAAAGCCATGCTGCATACAATTATGGCCAAACGGGCCTTGTGGCTAAAACCATGGGCGGCTGATGCAGCCTCTAAACAGAATTGGTGCAGGATCCCCTTTGATGGAAAGGCACTATTTGGGGATAGACTTGAAAAGGTGATCTCCCAGGTAACGGGGGAAAGTCAGGTTTACTCCCTCAAGACAAGAGGATGAGAAGGTCTCGAGTTTTTTCCTCTAAGTTTCAATCTTCCAGGAAGAGGGATTTCTCTCAGTTCCGTCAAAATAGAGATCCTAAAAGGAACTGGAGAAGCACTCAAGCTACCTTCTTAAAATCAAATAAACAAAGAAATATTCTCAACCCCCAGGATGGAGCGAAACCTATTTGACACAAGGTCACTCCAGGGGATCCTGGTTGGAGCCAGATTAAGCTGCTTCTCCGGGGTCTGGGCCAGCCACTGCAAGAATCCCTGGGTGGTATCCACCGTCCGTTTTGGACATTCTCAAATCATCCTCTGCAAGATTCATTTGCACTAACCAGAATTCCGGTCTCCCCACAGAAAGCAGATGCACTGCAAAAATTTCTACTTCTAATACAGGTCCAACAAGCGGTAGTCCCTGTCCCTCCCTCCGAGAGGTTCACAGGATTTTATTCAACCATTTTTCTGATCCCCAAAAAGAATGGGGATTGGAGACTGGTGATGGATTTAAAGCGTCTGAATCATTTCATTCATCTAGACACCTTCAAGATGGAATCCTTGCAAACGATCATCCAGATGGTACAACCGGGAGATTGGATGATCTCAGTGGATCTCCAAGATGCCTACTTCCACATGCCCATCCTCCCTGCCTTCCAAAAATATCTAAAGGTGGCAGTAGGGCACACACATCTTCAGTTCCAGTGTCTCCCCTTAGGCCTCTGCACCTCACCGAGGGTATTTTCGAAGATCCTAATTGCAGTTCTAGCCTCCCTAAGGGAGAGAGGGCTGAGACTTTTTCATTATCTAGATGACATCTTGTTACTAGCTCTCAGCCCGGAACAACTTCTGGAGCACAAGAAGATCTTGCTGTCCACCCTAGAAAAGTTCGGGTGGCTAGTGAATGGGGAGAAGAGTCTTCTTACACCAACTCGGACAATGATCTACCTAGGAGCCTTGGTAAATGGAAAATTGATCCTCTTACGGGACTTTAAAGGGGACACCTACTCATGAGTAATAAAGAGTATAAATAGTATAGGTTTGTTGCAATGAATTTAGGTATTTATTAGGGTGTGAATCTGGATAGGTCTAAGGTACAAAGGGTACACATACATAGGCTACAGGATGCATAATACAAACACTTGTATTATAGCAATACAGTATGCAGAGATCCACAATCATAGAACTCTGGTACATATGGAACACGCATACGGGGAGTATCCAACGCATTTCGAGATAAACTCTTCCTCAGGGGTGTCTGATTGGAATTAGCAAACAAAAAGGTATGTCTATAAATCAAAAAGACAGTTATAAACCAATTGTACGGTAATATATATTCAAGATCAGCATAAACATCATAAACATCAAAAGAGGTATAACTCTTGTGGTACAGACATATAGTATGCATATGTGATCAAACTAGAAAAAACAGTGAGGTATTGACCATATAGTATTGCTAGAGGGACATGTATTTGGGTATTGCATCGAATAAAACCATTTGAAAGGAGGGGGTGGAGGGGATAAAACACCACTGAACCTCAGTATATAGCTCGCTCCCAATCCATGTCCAGCAGGCCTGGTGTGCCCAAACCCAGCGGGGCGACCAGGGGGGTATTCCCCAACAGAGGGTGTCAGAGAGCCACCAGTTGAATGGAGTGATCCAAGGTAAGCTCCAATCTGTGAGGAGCAAAGAGGTAGGGAAAGGGGTGTTAGGGCAAGGCAAGGGGTAAGCCTCAAGGGGGGTAGGTTGTATGAAGGCCCCAGGTATGGAACAAGACATGTATGTATATGATGTGTAAAGGGGGTATATAGGGTGGAATACCTGGGTGGAGGCCGTTAGGGCCTCTGCAGGCAGGAGGCTGTAGGTCTGTAAGGAGGATCTAGCCAGACGAATAAGTGCAGTAATCCTGTGTAGCAGGAGTGAAGTGCCCCGGCTCGGTGACACCCAGTAGATATCCATCTACAAATTGACTGAGTCTCTCGGTGAGGGAGCCATTGACCGAGATGATTGGTCTTCCCGGTGGACAAGTGAGACTTTTGTGCACCTTGGGTAGAGAGTAGAATGTGGGGATGCGTGGGTGTTTGGTACGTATAAAGTCCCATTCGGCCTTGTTGAGGACGCCTTCACTATAGGCGTGGTCAATCAAGTTGTAGAACTCCCTGTGGAATCTTTCAATTCTGATTGCCGCTATCTTGCAATACCAGGCTGGGTTGTCAAGTATACAGGTGCACATGTTGATATAAAGCTCGTTGTCCATCACCACAATATTGCCTCCTTTGTCGAAGGGCTTAATGGTTATTGTGGAGTTGTCCTTGAGAAGGCGGAGAGCATCACACTCAGATCTCATCAAATTGTCATTTCTGGGGTCAGGGGACCCCTCTCCTCTCTTACCTACCTCCTTTTTATTTTAGCAGGCTGAACCTTCCAAGCCTCCTCCGGCCTGGACCCCTGGCTGGGCACATATCTCCGCTGCCCCCATATAGCCGGCACTCTCCAATCCACCTTCCCTCTTTTAGCACCAGAGAGATTTTTGGAGACTGGGTGTCACTGAGCTGGGGCACTACACTCCTGCTACACAGGATTACTGCACTTATTCATCTGGCTAGATCCTCCTTACAGACCTACAGCCTCTTACCTGCCCAGGTCCTAACAGCCACCACCCAAGTATTCCACCCTATATACCCCCTTTACAGATCATATACATACATGTCTTGTTCCATACCTGGGGCCTTCATACAACCTACCCCCCTTGAGGCATACCCCTTGCCTTGCCCTAACACCCCTTTCCCTACTTCTCTGCTCCTCACAGATTGGAGCTTACCTTGGATCACTTCATTCAACTGGTGGCTCTCTGATGCCCTCTGTTGGGGAATACCCCCCTGGTCGCCCCGCTGGGTTTGGGCACACCAGGCCTGCTGGATGTGGATTGGGAGCGAGCTATATACTGAGGTTCAGTGGTGTTTTATCCCCTCCACCCCCCTCCTTTCGAATGGTTTTATTAGATGCAGTACCTCACTGTTTTTCTAGTTTGATCACATATGCATACTATATGTCTGTACCACAAGAGTTATACCTCTTTTGATGTTTATGATGATCTTGAATATATATTACCGTACAATTGGTTTATAACTGTCTTTTTGATTTATAGACATACCTTTTTGTTTGCTGATTCCAATCAGACACCCCTGAGGAAGAGTTTATCTCAAAACGCGTCGGGTACTCCCCGTATGTGTGTTCCATATGTACCGGAGTTCTATTATTGTGGATCTCTGCATACTGTATTGCTATACAATTTTTGTGTTTGTATTATGCATCCTGTATCCTATGTATGTGTACCCTTTGTACCTCAGACCTATCCAGATTCACACCCTAATAAATACCTAAATTCATTGCAACAAACCTATACTATTTATACTCCTTATTACTCATGAGTAGGTGTCCCTTTAAAAGTCCCGTAAGAGGATCAATTTTCCATTAACCTTGGCACATTTGGGATGTGGGTCCACCATACTCGCTAGACCAACATCGCACCACCCCTCTTTTTATCTACCTAGGAGCCTTGTTCAACACTTCGACCGGTACAGTGTGTCTTCCTCCCCAGAAAATGGCAGCTATTTCCTAGAAGATGATTCAGGTCAGATCACTGTCCCACCTATCTGCCTCAGGTTGCCTGATTTTAATCGGGATTATGTCATCTTGTATCCCAATGCTGCTTTGGGCCCATGATCACCTAAGGTTTTTTCAAGTAGGCTTCCTGTCGCAGTGGAAGAAACAGTCATTGCATCAGAGGATTTTCATCTCAATCCCCATGAAGAGAAGTCTTCTTTGGTGGATGGAAAAAGATCAGATCTTGAAGCCACACCATCTGCAGTGCCACTCTTGGACCATACTTACTACCGATGCAAATTCAAGAGGATGGGGAGCTCACTGCGATCATCTAAAGGTGCAGGGGAAATGGGACTTTCGAACGTCCTGAAAATACAGGCAGCCTATCTAGCCCTAGCGAGTCTGGGGGACCATCTACTTCAAAAACCGGTCTTGTTACACTTGGACAGCAGAGCAGCTGTGGCATATATCCAGTGATGGGGGGGGGACTCACAGCATCCTGTTGTTGAAGGAAGTGGAGGAACTTGCTGGAGCTCAAGGCAGTTTACCTTCCAGGCTGCCTGAACGAGAAGGCGGACCATCTGTCCCGAAACTTTCAAGACAGCAACGAATGGTCCCTTCACCCCTCAATATTCAGTTGGATCATGGGTCTCCAGAATCCCCCAGAGATTGATCTCTTCGCCTCAGCAGAGAATGCCAAATTGCCAAGGTTCTTTACATGTCTGCCTCATCCCCGGGCAGAATCAGTGGATGCCCTTTTGAGTTTATGGCAGTGCAGGACAGCTTGTGTGTTCCCCCCCCAAACCTTTAATCTCAGGATTTCTCCTCAGATTACTGAACATGTCAATCAGTGTGGTGGCAATTCTCCCATACTGGCCAAGGAGGCCGTGGTTTCCTTGGGCAATGCACCTCAGCACTTATCTTCCTGTCAAGATTCCGATCCTACCTTGGCTTCTCACTCAAGGGAGATTTGTTCACCCAGCACCTCACAAACTGAATCTTCATGTTTGGATGTTGAAAGGCAAAATTTATAATCTCTGGGTTGCACATCGAAAGTGATCTCTACACTGCTAAAGGCCAGAAAACCATCCACAAATGGAGTATACACCAAGATCTGGAACAAATTTGAAATGTTTGCAGCCGGCAGGTGTTCAGACCTTGCGGTCCCTTCCTCCTCGCTGCTCTTAGACTTCCTTCAAGCAGGCCTGAACCTTGGTCTCGCTTTAAGTCTCCTGAAGGTTTAAGTGGCAGCCATTTCGGCAGCCACACAAAAGAGATGGACAGAAGACGTTCTTATCATCCAATTCCTCAGAGTGGTTAAAAAAATGAGGCCACCAGTAAAGCGTGCTTTTCCTGCTTGGGATCTGTCTGTGGTATTGGACTCTCTGACTAGGGATGAGCTGAACACCTCACAGTTTGGTTCGCAGCAGAACATGCGAACAGGCAAAAAATTTGTTCAAACACACGAACACCATTAAAGTCTATGGGACACGAATGTGAAAAATCAAAAGTGCTAATTTTAAGGTTAATATGCAAGTTATTGTCATAAAAAGTGTTTGGGGAGCTGGGTCCTGCCCCAGGGGACATGTATCAATGCAAAAAATAAGTTTTAAAAACTGCAGTTTTTTCGGGAGCAGTGATTTTAATAATGCTTAAAGTGAAACAATAAAAGTGAAATATTCCTTTAAATTTCATACCTGGGGGGGTGTCTATAGTATGCCTGTAAAGTGGCACATTTTTACCGTGTTTAGAACAGTCCCTGCACAAAATGACATTTCTAAAGGAAAAAAAGTCATTTAAAACTACTCGCGGCTATAATGAATTATCGGATCCCGGCAATACAGATAAAAGTCGGTGGCCCCGCCCCCTCTGACGCCACGGGGAAGCCATTGGGAAGTCCCCGTAGGTCAGAGGGGGGTGGGGTCACCTGGGTACCTCACCATGTGGCCCGGCCCTCACTTATAAAAAAAACTGTCATCTGCGCTGAAGCGTCATAAGGCGGGGGCCTCCAATGCAGGCGGATCATTTTTATTTTATTTTTCGGTTTTTGTAAGGCTAGGGCAGTATAATATCAAGCTGGGGCAGTATAGTATCAGGCTAGGGCAGTTTAGTGGCAGGCTAGAGCAGTATAGTGGCAGACTAGGGCAGCATAGTGTCAGGCTTTCACACACACGTCCCCTAAGTTGCTTAACAACTATATCTCCGATTCCTGGACTGTGTTATCACTATACTGACAGGTTTACTGTCCTAGTGCCAAACTGAACCTGGGACTGGCTGTTTAATTTTTCATCTACCAGCGATATTTCCTTCATTGGATACTTGATGTGTGACTGTGTGTGTGTGAGCAAGAAGGTTTGAGCAGGGTGGCTGTAAATCAGTTTCTGACATCGTTGTCAATTTTGCTATGAAATGGTGAAGGTAATTTATGTATGTATGTATTAATTTATGTATGATTATGTAATAAAGCAATTTGTACTTTTTCTTAAACCCGCTTACTCCTCATTGATGATTCTCTTTAGGAGTTTTTCCTCCTTTTATTATATAGTGTCAGGCTAGGGCAGTATAGTGGCAGGCTAGAACAGTATAGTGGCAGACTAGGGCACTATAGTGGCAGGCTAGAACAGTATAATATCAGGCTAGGGCAGTTTAGTAGCAGGCTAGGGCAGTATGATGGTAGGCTAGAACAGTATAAAATCAGGCTTGGGTAGTTTAGTGGCATACTAGGGCAGTATAGTGGCAGGCTAGAACAGTATAGTGGCAGGCTAGGGCAGTATAGTGTTAGGCTAGGACAGCATAGTGGCAGATTAGGGCAGTATAGTATCAGGCTAGGGCAGTTTAGTGGCAGGCTAGGGCAGTATAGTGTCAGGATAGGACAGCATAGTGGCAGATTAGGGCAGTATAGTATCAGGCTAGGGCAGTTTAGTGGCAGGCTAGGGCAGTATAGTGGCAGACTAGGGCAGTATAATGTCAGGATAGGACAGCATAGTGGCAGACTAGGGCAGTATAGTGTCAGCATAGGACAGCATAGTGACAGGCTAGGGCATGTGGTGACAGGTCACTTACAGCATGACTGACAATTAAAAACTCCCGCCTCCTCCCCATCTTCAGCTGTGGGATCAGCCAGAATAAAGCAGCCACCTGTGGGAGCAGTGCAGCATGCAGCCACTCCCCTGGCCCTGCCCACCATCCAGCTGCCTGGGGCAATATTGAAGAACCCTAGAGACAACCTAACCTACTTAGAGGATGGGGAGAGCTATTGACAACCTTCCTGCGGGGCTCCCTGCAGACTTAGTGGTCAGCTTAGCCGGATAGTGCACAAATTAGCATTTACCGCATTTACAAAAGAACAGGGACAGTGCATCTTTCCCTGCTGCTGGGATCTCGAGAAACAACCCGGAACAAAACAGTGTCAGGACAAAGGCGGGGCTGTCCCTCCAAATCCGGGACTGTTGGCAAGATTGATATTAGTGTATGTGCACTTTACTTGATTGGAAGCAGTAGTCCAAATGCTAAATATTAAATATGAACTCCAGGCAGACAGCTAAATAAACAGATGAAATACATATACACTTTTATACAGTATACTAATATATATATATATATATATATATATATATATATATATATATCTATCTATCTATATATCTATCTATATCTATAGATATATATATATATATGCTGTTTTACCTGCCAAAAGATTTGTATTTCTGTTCACTGAGTCTTAAGATTTACGCAGTTTTGCCACACAGCACAGCCCTGTCTGGATGGGCAAGAGACCTGATGTTTCTCATCTGTAGTTCAGTAAAACTTTCAAGTCTTGTCCCTGTCCCAGCCTAGGACAGAGAAAGGAAAAGCAGTACAGTATTTTGAGGAGCTCACCTCTCTGCCACTCTGTTCCCTCCTTCTATCAGCATTCTCATTGCATTGCAGTATTACTTATTGACAGTGGTGGGCCGTGCATTGTGGGCGCACAGGCGTGGCCCCCCCGACACCTCTGCCACCCTCCCTATTCATGTGCCCGGCCCCTTTCAGAATGTCGGACACATCTAATACTGGCAGGGATAGGCGGGGGGGGGGTGTATTTTGAAGCAGGTGATTAGAGCCAGAGGCTCTAATAGGCTTCAAAATAGGGTGGGCTCGGGGCACAGAGCACTGCAGCCCGATCCCACCCTGTTGTGTGGCACAGCGGGTGTGGCATGGCATAGGTAGGTCAGTGAGACCTGTCTCCCGATTGGCCAAAGCATTAGGTTATCCTATTGGATGCCTAACACTTTGGCAGAAGAGGAGACATGGTGGAGGAAGCCCGAGGAGCCGAACGGAGACACAGGAGCCGCAGCCACCGCTTCCCACCACTACAGAAGAGGAGGAGAAAGCCACAGCACTTGGTATGTGCCACCGGACCGGCCGGGGAGGGGTAGTAAAGTGACAGCCAAACCGAGGGACGCGCCTGGCTGCATTTGATGTGGCTGCATATACTGGACACAAGTGGCTGCATTTGATGGGCACAAGTGGCTGCATTTCATAGGCATAAGTGGCTGCATATACTGGGCACAATTGGCTGCATTTGATGGGCACAAGTGGCTGCATATACTGGGTACAAGTGGCTGCATTTGACAGGCCCAAATGGCTGCATATGATGGGTACAAGTGGCTGCATTTTATTGGCACAGCTGGCTGCATATGATGGGCACAAGTGGCTGCATTTGATGGGCACAAGTGGCTGCATATACTGGGCACAAGTGGCTGCATATAATGGGCACAAGTGGCTGCATTTGATGGGACACAGTCGCTGCATATGATAGCACAGTGGATGCATATGATGAGCACAAGTGGCTGCATATGATGGGCACAGTGGCTGCATTTGATGGGCACATTGGCTGCATTTGATGGGCACATTGGCTGCATTTGATGGGCAAAGTGGCTGCATACGATGGGCACAAGTGGCTGCATACGATGGGCACAAGTGGCTGCATATGATGGGCACAAGTGGCTGCGTTTTATGGGCACAATGGCTGCAATTGATGGGCACAATGGCTGCAATTGATGGGCACAGTGATTGCATTTGATGGGCACAATGGCTGCATTTGATGGGCACAATGGCTGTATTTGATGGGCACAGTGAGGCTGCAATTGATGGGGGGGTCACTATTTTTCAGTTTGTTTGCGCCCCGACAAAAAATTTTGAGCACCAGCTGCCACTACTTATTGATTGCTTGTACTGCTTCTCCCTTTCCATATGAGTCCTGCTATACAGGAACCACAAGAGGCTAATGCCAGGTCAAATCTATGTGCTTATCCTGCTTGTATTTTATTTTTTTATAAATCTCTTTATTGTTTTTTTTTTAATCAACAAAACTAACACATATACAAAAACAAAATACAAAACTCAGTACACGTTGAACAAAATATATTTGTATCATTGAAATTCTCACCAAATTACATTACCAATTTCCTATCTAGTATATAAATCAGCAATCAAAATAAAAGAATAACAAAATAATGTCTAAGGCATAAGACCTTTCAGTCACCACAATGACAGCCAACTCGTATACATCTATAGCAAATAATACCATCAGCAATCCATGTAATCTGTATGATAATATATGTATCCGTATCATATCAGAAATTAATATTGGTGGCCGATGCCGTACAAGGCTTGGCCAACCAATTAGCCCAAATGTTATTGTATTTGCGTGGGCAACCTCTATTCACGTATCTCTATGTAATGTTAAACTGTTATTGACCAATTGTTTCCAGTATAAAAGTGTAGGCGGGGAAGGTTTCTTCCAATACAGGGCAATAGCTTTTCTAGCATAAAAAAAAGTAATATTAGCAAATGTTCGCTCTGCCTCTGTAGGATGAATATCCTTCACCAAACCCAACTAACATACTGACATAGAAATCAGCAAAGGGGCGGATAAAATGGAGTTTAACAAAGCCACCACCTCTGCCCAAAAGCCTACACTATATGAACAGGTGCAGAAGATGTGTGAGAAGTCTCATGGAGCCATACCACACTACCAACAGTCTAAAGAACGCATAGGGTTCATCTTGTGAAGTTGGTATGGTGTAAAATAGGCTCTATGCACCAATTTGAATTTAATCACTTGGTCACTCAATGAGACCAAAGATCAAAAGGGAAAGTCTCGGTCATAGGGCCACGACCATAAATATATATATATATATATATATATATATATATATACACACACAGTATCTCACAAAAGTGAGTACACCCCCTCACATTTTTTGTAAATATTTTATTATATCTTTTCATGTGACAACACTGAAGAAATGTACAGCTTGTATAACAGTGTAAATTTGCTGTCCCCTCAAAATAACTCAACACACAGCCATTACTATCTAAACCGCTGGCAACAAAAGTGACTACACCCCTAAGTGCAAATGTCCAATTTGGGCCCAATAAGCCATTTTCCCTCCCGGTGTCATGTGACTCGTTAGTGTTACAAGGTCTCAGGTGTGAATGGGGAGCAGGCGTGTTAAATTTGGTTTTATCGTTCTCACTCTCTCATACTGGTCACTGGAAGTTCAACATGGCACCTCATAGAAAAGAACTCTCTTAGGATCTGAAAAATTTTTGCTCTACATAACGATGGCCTAGGCTATAAGAAGATTGCCAAGATCCTGAAACTCAGCTGCAGCACGGTGGCCAAGACCATACAGCGGTTTAACAGGACAGTGTCAGGGACTTACTGTGGCAAGACAGAGGTGCGTGTGTGTGCACATGCGCACACGGATGCCAGTCCAACAAGCTGGTCAGCAGCCTGTGTGTGCGTGCGTGCACGAGGGCACGCGCCGGGCACCTGTGTGCGCGCGTGTGCAAGGGCACGTGTCAGATACGTGTATGCGAGTGATAGACAGTGCTTGGCACCAATGGGTCTTTCAAAGAACAGCAGCTGCACAAGTGCAGTGCTGTCTGATCTGCAGCTTGTGTTTCCTGAAAACCTGTACCTGCCATATGATCATCTGTATTGAACCAGCTCTGTTGACTTACCTGATATCTCCAATCCTGACCTCGGCTTGCCTTGACCCTGCTAAAGACTCCCTTTCTTGATATCCTGTTGCCAACCTCTGCCTGTTCGTCTGACCCTGCTCCAGCTTACAGCCCTGCTCTGCCTGACCACCACCTGTGTTTGACCCTGCTTTTCTCACCTGCTTCAGCCTGCTGTTTTGGTCTGTTTGATTACCTGCGTTTGACCCGACTTGTCTCACCCTGCTCCAGCATGCTGCTAATGCTGTGCCTTCCAGCTCACCTGTTCGCTGACCTGCATCTGCCTCTGCCGGCATCCCGGACCTTTCTGGCGGCTCATCATCCATCCATGCCAACTATCACAGATCTCACAGGCACACCTACCTCACTGTTCTCTCGAGGCCACTGTCCCCACTCCAGTGGCTCCTGAGCCAGGGCTGTAAGAGAGGTCTCCTCCTACAAGTCAGGCTCTACTACAAGGTACGTAACAGACAGGTTCCCCTCAGAACAGGCCTCGCCATGGTCGACCAAAGAAGTTGAGTGCATGTGCTCAGCATCATATCCAGAGATTGTATTTGGAAAAAGACATATGAGTGCTGTCAGCATTGCTGCAGAGATTGAAGAGGTGGGGGGGTAAGCCTGTCAGTGCTCAGACCATACGCCGCACACTGATCAAATTGGTCTGCATGGCTGTCGTCCCAGAAGGAAGCCTCTTCTAAAGATGATGCACAAGAAAGCCTGCAAACAGTTTGCTAAAGCAGACTAAGGACATGGATTACTTGAACCATGTCCTGTTGTCTGATGAGACCAAGATAAACTTATTTGGTTCAGATGGTGTCAAGCGTGTGTGGCAGCAACCAGGTGAGGAATACAATGACAAGTATGTCTTGCCTACAGTCAAGCATTGTGGTGGGAGTGTCATGGTCTGGGCTACATGAGTGCTGCCGGCACTGGGGAGCTACAGTTCATTGAGGGAACCATGAATGCCAACATGTACTGTGACATACTGAAGCAGAGCATGATCCCCTCCCTTTGGAGACTTGGCCGCAGGGCAGTATTCCAACATGATAACGACCCCAAATACACCTCCAAGATGACCACTGCCTTGCTAAAGAAGCTGAGGGTAAAGGTGATGGACTGGCCAAGCATGTCTCCAGACCTAAACCCTATTGAGCATCTGTGGGGCATCCTCAAATGGAAGGTGGAGGAGCGCAAGGTCTCTAACATCCACCAGCTCCATGATGTTGTCATGGAGGAGTGGAAGAGGACTCCAATGGCAACCTGTGAAGCTCTGGTGAACTCCATGCCCAAGAGGGTTAAAGCAACGCTGGAAAATAATGGTGGCCATACAAAATATTGACACTTTGGGCCCAATCTGGGCATTTTCACTTGGGGGTGTGCTCACTTTTGTTGCCAGCGGTTTAGACATTAATGGCTGTGTGTTGAGGTATTTTGAGGGGGACAGCACATTTACACTGTTCAGCTGTACACTCACTACTTTAAATTGTAGCAAAGTGTAATTTCTTCAGTGTTGTGACATGAAAATATATAATAAAATATTTACAAAGATGTGAGGGTCGTCCTCACTTTTGTGAGATATATATATATATATATATATATATATATATATATATATATATTACACTGTAATAATACATTGATGCATTCATTTGTATCTTTTGTTTCTGTCTAAAGTTCAACTTTATAATGAAGATATTTGATGGAAGGTGCACTGAACAAAAATCATATGGGAGCTACAATAGATTGCTATAGCCAAATTAGTTAATTGAGCTTGTGCATTTGTGAAACAATAAAAATAGGCATGACAGCGGGCTTATACAGTTTCTTTACAGTTTCTTACAGCAGAGGAACACCTGCTGTTTGCATCCACAGTCACTATGATGTTCCAATAAAACTAGTATTTCAATGTTATTTCAGCAGCCGCATAGTTTTTGCATGATGTGGAGATACAATTAAAAATGACTCAAAATGCCATAGTCTGACATTTCACAATATTTCTTTGCTGAGTCATACATAAATTCATGACAGTGGATATTTTACGAACGCTCCTATGCTTTGAGATAAATTCTTTATAAGTTCTTATTAAATGCAGTCTGCCCTAACACTGCCACAGTTATTGATAAACTCAGCGATGCCTAGCCATACACAGGATGTATACCGAGTTTGTGCTGATTCACCAAATTACTTGTCAAGTTATGTCAAAAAGTGCTAGGAATTCTAATGTATTCCTGTGTGGTCTGCCTCTTTGTGATGTTCCAGCTTCAAGAACATGCTGCTGGGGAAACTTATCATAAAATGTGACACGGCTAGAGGTTTTAAATCAAGAAGGTTAAGATCAGAGAATCTGGGACAAGCAAATGCTATCTGCTCTCACATAGAACGTTTCTCTACGCTGACTTAGCTGAGCAGAGTTAAAGAAGGCACTGATGCTGAAACACAGCGAAGAAGAATACAGAAATGGATTTTTCTCACTGATATGTGGACCCATTATCAGATGCTGAGCTAAGCCTGTAGATGAAATCCTTTAAGCAGTAAGATGGAAGAAAACCCATCTTCAGATCTTAAAAGATGTGAAATGTGGAAAACATTGTCACCTTCCTGAAGGCCATCTCAAACACAGTGGAAGTCATTATTCTAAAGTCATGTCTACATTTTATGTTCCAAGAGTTAACTTTCTTCCTTACAGATTAGTTTATAGGCAGGGCTGAATGTATGCTTCTTGCCTCTAGGCCATTGGTCTTATTCCGTTGCCCTCCTTTACCCTTAAACTGGCCGTGCACTTGCAAGTTTTTGCCGTTCAGACTTCAGGATGAACAAAAAGAAATTGAATAGATTCCTCCATCGATGTTTAGCACTGTGAATCCTTATTGCGGGCTACTGTATTCTAATAGTTTGTGTCAGGGATCTTGTACAGCAAGTGCTCATTTCCATGCAAAAGTGCTCAAGGTCGTGAGCATTAGGGCTGCAACTAATGATTATTTTCATAATCGATTAGTTGGCTGCTTATTGTTCGATTAATTCAGAAGAAAACCTCAAAAAAAGTTTGGTGTATAATTTATTTTTAAATATCTCTATGCAGTGATAAATATAAATAACCAGCTATATGGTTACATAGTTACATAGTCAGGCTGAAAAAGACACAAGTCCATCTAGTTCAACCAAAAGTTAGGGAACAAAATATTGAATCCACTCTTGAGAATAACAGAAGATTTATACAGTATATATAATATTTGAGGTTGAATCTGGTACAAATGTTCAGATTCCGGAAAAAATATTATTTCAAGAAAAAAAATTAAAAAGACCTAAAACGCATTTTGCAGATTTTTTAGACAAAATTGTAATAAAATATTATGCATGACAGACTCCCTTGTCATAGGCAGGTAGCTTGATACAACCTGCACTAGGGATGAGCCAAACACCCCCCGGTTCGGTTCGCATCCAGAACACGCGAACATACCGAAAGTTTGCGCGAACTTTCAAACACCGTTAAAGTCTATGGGACTCGAATGTGAGAAATCAAAAGTGCAAATTTTAAAGGTTAATATGCAAGTTATTGTCCTAAAAAGGGTTTGGGGACCCGGGTCCTGCCCCAGGGGACATGTATCAATGCAAAAAAAAGTTAAAAACGGCCAATTTTTCGGGAGCAGTGATTTTAATGATGCCTAAAGTGAAAAAAAAAGTGAAATATTCCTTTAACTATCTTAACTGGCACGTTATTCCCGTGTTTAGAACAGTCCCTGTACAAAATGACTAAAGGAATAAAAGTAATTTAAAACTGCTTGCGGCTGTAATGTAATGTCGAATGAAAATTATTGAGAAAATCAGCATGGGTAACCCCTCAGCCCATTACCAGGCCCTTTAGGTCTTGCATGGATATTAAGAGGAACCCTGCACCCAAATTAAAAAAAGAAAAGGCGTGGGGCCCCCAGGCCCTATATACTCTGAACACCAGTATACAGGCGGTCCCAAGAAAGACAGGGACTGTAGGTTTGTTCTTAAGTTGAATCTGTTTGTAATTTGGAACAGGTACATTTTGTAAGTGTAGCTCCAGCCAAAAAATCTATTTTTAAGCTTTTTGGAAAACATAGGGAAGGGTTATCACCTCTGGAACATTTGTTTTGCTGTCTTTGCCCCTATTCAGAAGATTTCACCTCACTTTCTGTCCCAATGACAATTGGATTTTGAAAATTTGGGGTTTTTAAGGAAACAAGGATTGGTGATAAAGCATAAGTGGAGGAGACACCTTTTTCCCATATTAACTCTTACAGGAGAGGATTTCCCTTCCTAGGGGTAGATTTCCTCTCACTTCTTGTTGTCTCCCTCCGTTTGTAGCTAGGAGTCGTTTGTAAGTCGGATGTTTCAAAGTAGGGGCCTGACCTATATACTCTGCAGAAATTTGGGCCTTAGGTGTTGGTGGTACCAGAACACTGTAAGCCCTCACAGTTACTCTTGGTGGGCACTGGTACGAGCCCTGCTTTGAAATATCATATCAAGAATTGTAATTATATGCCCCTGTTGAACAGGGTCAGAAAAATTGGGCCTTTGGTGGTGGTGTGGTGGTGTTGCCACAACACTGTAAGCCCTCACAGTTACTTTTGGTGGGCGCAGGAACAGGCCCTGCTGTGAAATATTAGATCAAGAATTGTAATTAC
The DNA here is from genome assembly GCF_042186555.1 of Aquarana catesbeiana. NCBI lineage: Eukaryota > Metazoa > Chordata > Amphibia > Anura > Ranidae > Aquarana > Aquarana catesbeiana. Next base: position 88,685,937 of record NC_133327.1, on the reverse strand, counting down.
ATGCCCCTGTTGAACAGGGGCAGAAAAATTGGGCCTTAGGCACTGGTGGTGGTGCCACAACACTGCAACCCCTCACATATACTCTAGTTTAGCGCAGGAACAAGCCCTGCTGCAAAATATTACAGCAAAAATTGTAATTACACGCCCCTATCGTACAGGGGCAGAAAAATTGGGCCTTAGCCACTGGTGGTGGTGCCCAGAACCAAAAATGTTCTTGCAAGCTATCAACATGAACATTGCGGAGGAATAGAATAGTCACTCAGCATAACAGGATAGTTACTCAGCATCAGCATAGGCAGTCTTCAAGGGATCTCACATTCATAAAAAAAAATAGTCGGTTACAGCAACATCAGGTGCTTGGTAGCTGGTGAGCCAAGACTGATTCATTTTTATAAATAAATAAGGGAAATGCCGCGCCAACTCAGACTTCAAAGCAGCCAACACCACAATCAGACTAACTGTAAATATATGAATAAATAAAAATGTGTGGCGCTAATAAATGGAAGAATAACTAATATTTGTACACAGTGTATCAACTGTGGTAGTGACATCCAAAAAATAAAAATATACAATGTGAAAATGTGTGAAATAAAACATATAACAATTAGGTGATGTGAATGAACAAATGTAGCCACAGGTATCACTGTAGCTTCTATACCTAGATGGTGTAAAAATCAATATAAATGGTATTAGTGGCAGAAATATATCTGTGAATCACAGCGAATGTGACATCATCAGTGCCAAACTAACCGTATTGTAAGTAAAAAACGGGATCAACACACTGTGAATAAAAGATCCTGAGAATCCCACCATAACATAAGCATACAGAAAGGGTAGCAAAATAGACCCAAAGCGTTTCGTCCTCTTAGACTTCTGCTGGGGTATATTACCCTAGCAGAAGTCTATATATTATACCCCAGCAGAAGTCTAAGAGGACGAAACACATCGGCTCTATTTTGTTACCCTAGCCATTTACTGCATTTTTATTGTTTTATTTCACACATTTTCACAGTGTATATTTTTATTTTTTGGATGTCACTACCATAGTTGATACACTGTGTACACATATTAGTTATTTTTCCATTTATTAGTGCCACGCATTTTTATTTATTGATTAATTTTTATGAAGGTGAACTGATAAACCGAGTACAGGCGCACTGAATGTGCGTTCCGAAAGAACGCTGGATGCAGGACAGGCCAGTAGATCAATTGTATACTGTGCAAGCTCTGGCCAGTGATCCATCCTCAAGACCCAGTAACCCAGAGGATTTTCGGTTGGAAAGGTCTCCAAGTCTGATCTTGCCCCTAGGTATTCCTGCACCATGTAAATCAGCGCTCAACGCTGGCGATGGTTGCTGGAACAGATCAGACCTTGAGGCTGCGGACTAAAAAATTGTCTGAACGCATCTGTCAGATGGCCACCTTCTCTACTGCTCCATCTGTGACTGACCGAAGCCTCAGCAACATGTTGTCCAGGACCATAAATTTGTAACCTCCCAAGCTCTGGAAACGCATTGCACAAAGCTTTCTGCAAGGCTTCCCAAAGATGTTTCATCCTCTGCGCCCTCTGCGATGGCTGGATAAGTTCTGCAACCTTATCCTTGTAACGTGGATCAAGGAGGGTTGCCAGCCAGTACTGATCCCTCTCCTTGATACCACGAATCCGAGGGTCCTTTCGCAGGCTTTGCAGGATCAGGGAGGCCATGCAGCCTAGGTTTGCTGATGCATTCGGTCCAGAGTCCTCTGGGTCACTAAGGACGACCTGATCAGCAGCCACCTCCTCCCAGCCACGTACAAGTCCATGGGTTTCTGGGGACTGTAAATGATCCCTTGAGACTGTTGATGATGCTGAGTGCTAGGCTTCACCTCCATGCTGACACAATCTTCCTCCTCCTCCTCCTCTTCCTGTGTGATCGGCAGAGCTGCAGGAACACTGTCTGGATAAAGGGGGCCTTGAGAGGTAAGGAAGTCCTCCTCTTCCTCCCTCTGTTCTGCCTCAAGTGCCCTGTCCATTATTCCACGCAGTGTGTGCTCCAACAGGTAGACAAGAGGGACAGTATCACTGATGCATGCACTGTCACTGCTCACCAACCTTGTGGCCTCCTCAAATGGTGACAGGACAGTGCATGTATCCTTGATCTTGAGCCACTGGCGTGGCGAAAAAAAGCCAAGCTCCCCTGACCCTGTCCTGGTGCCATAGTTGCACAGGTACTCATTGATGGCCCTTGGTGGGCATGTCACAGATTAGGTTGTTCTTGGGCAGGTTGCATTCCTTTTGGAGGTCAGCCAGCCGAGCACTGTGGAAATGCACACAGACTTTTCTTCCCTTTAGGAGATCCTGTAAGCCCGGGTACCTGCACAAGAACCGCTGCACCACCAAATTAAGGACGTGAGCCAAACAGGGAACATGGATGAAGTGTCCCTGTCAGAGGGCGAAGAGGAGGTTTGGTGCCATTGTCGCAAACCCCCATTCCTGGCTTAAGCTGGCATGGCGTCAACCACCTCTGAGCCTGCCCCTTCAGAGCTGTCCCCTAAGCACACCAGCTCAAGCACCGCATGGCATCTTTTTGCCTGAGTGCTTGTGTAGCCCCTTGAACACCTATGGAGCCACACTGTTCCGAGGACAAATCTATAGAGGAAGAAGCCATGGAGGAAGAAGAAGAGGAGGGCGTGGAGGAGAGAGGTGTGTCAGAATCACCACTAGTAGCATTTTGGAGCCGTGGTGGCAGAATAAGCCTCAACAATACTGCACCCTGTCCCGCATCCTTCCCTGCTGCCAGCAGGGTCACCCAGTGCGCCTTAAAAGATAGGTAACATCCCTGTCCATGCCTGCTGGACCATGAGTCAGCGGTAATATGCACCTTACCGCTGACCTCCCTGTCCAGCGAGGCCAAGACATTGCCTTCCACATGCCGGTAGAGAGCCGGAATCGCCTTCTGTGAAAAAAAAGTGGCGTTTGGGAACTTGCCACAGAGGTACCACACATTCCACAAATTCACGAAAGGGGGCAGAGTCTACCAGCTGAAAAGGCAGCAGTTGGAGTGCTAGCAATTTAGCCATGCTAGCATTCAGCCGCTGGGCATGTGAATGGCTGGGACCAAATTTCTTTTGCCGATTTAGCAACTGGGGTATGGAAATTTGACTGCTACAATCGGACGTTGGTGTAGCGATAGCAGATTGCCCGCAAGTACTTGGCACCCCTAATTTTACACCTTCATTTCTCTCAGTGCAGGTTTCTGAGAGAACTGAAGGTATAGTGGGGTTGGAGATCCCAGCTGATGAGGAGCAAGGAGAGGTCTGCCTTGTTCTTTGGTATGGGTCTTTTAAGTACGCTTTTAAGGAAGATGCGGGACAAGAAGAGTGGAGGAAGAAGAAGATGGAAAAGAAGAAGATGGAGGAAGAAGATGAAGAACACCGAAGGAAGACCAGAAGAAAGAAGATGGAAGAAGAAGAAATTAATAAATGACTTGTCAAAAACTGTCTCTTGTGTTTTTTTAACCTTTTTTACACTTTTTTTGTGAAATGGTAGGGGTACATTTGTACCCCATTACCAATTCACACGGGGGGCGGGATCTGGGGGTCCCCTTGTTAAAGGGGGCTTCCAGATTCCTATAAGCCCCCTGCCCACAGACCCCCACAACCACCGAGCAAGGGTTGTGGGGATGAGGCCCTTCACCCCATCAACATTGGGACAAGGTGCTTTGGGGGGCTATCCCAAAGCACCCTCCCAATGTTGAGGGCATGTGGCCTGGTACGGTTAAGGGGGGGTGCTCTCTCATCCCCCTCTCTTCTCCTGCAGCCTGCCAGGTTGCGTGCTCGGATAAGGGTCTGGTGTGGATTTTTGGGGGGACCCCACGCCATATTTTTTTTCATTTTGGCACAGGGTTCCCCTTAAAATCCATACCAGATCTGAAGGGTCTGGTATGGATTTTGAGGGGGACCCCCACGCCCTGGTTTTTTTTATTTTGGCACGGGGTTCCCCTTAATATCCATACCAGACCTGAAGGACCTGGTATGGAATTTAGGGGGACACCTTCCTCAATCTGGGTACCATCATCAGAGACTTCAAAATGCTGCGCATCTTCCTGCAGCATGTACCCAGGACTGTGGTCGAACAGTTCGGGGGACTCCTCAGGGCATGATGGTGGGGTTAGGGAAGGAGTGACTAAAGACTAGGGTTGTCCCGATACCGATACTAGTATCGGTATCGGCACCGATACCGAGCATTTGCCCAAGTACTTGTACTCGGGCAAATGCTCCCGATGCTTCCCCCGATACCTAGAGGACAGCTGTGATCGGCGTGTGGGGGAGTTACAAGATTCTCCCCCAGCGGCTTTAGTGACATACAGGGATGATCGGTCACTGCTGACTGTCACTGCATCCTCCTCCATGCCCCCTCCGTACTGCTCTCCTTCTCTGTCCCCCTCCGCTGTCCCCTCTGTTCTGCTCTCCTTCTCTGTCCCCCTCCGCTGTCCCCTCCGTTCTGCTCTCCTTCTCTGTCCCCCTCCACTGTCCCCTCCGTTCTGCTCTCCTTCTCTGTCCCCCCCCGCTATCCCCTCCGTTCTGCTCTCCTTCTTTGTCCCCCTCCGCTGTCCCCTCCGTTCTGCTCTCCTTCTCTGTCCCCCTCCGCTGTCCCCTCCATTCTGCTCTCCTTCTCTGTGCCTCTCCGTTCTCCCCCTCTGTTCTGCCGTCCCCCTTCTCCTTCCTTTGTGTATGGATAGAGTCAGCTGACTCTGTCCATTCACATAGCTGAAACATTGTAATCTCCTGTGATTACGATGTGTCAGTTTATGAATGGAGAGGAGCCGCTGTCTTCTCTCCATTCATTCTCAGTGCAGCTGAGGCTGCAGAGAAAGGGACTGGGGAATCTCTATCCTCGGTCTCTTTCTCTGTCTCAAGGGGGAGATATCAGAGGTCTGTTAAGACCCCTGATATCTCACCAAAGCCCCCCAACAGGGCTGATTAAAAAAAAAAAAAAAAAAACACATATTGCAATAAAGAATAAAAAAAATATTATTGTAAAAAATAAAAATTGTAAATAATAATAAAAAAAAAAACATACACATACACCGTTCACCCCCCCCCCCAAAAAAAAAAAAAGAAAGCACTGTTAAAAAAAAAAACAACAACAAAAAAAACACTGTCACGTGACATTAAAAAAAAAGTATCGGTAATCGGTATCGGCGAGTACTTGAAAAAAGTATCGGTACTTGTACTCGGTCCTAAAAAAGTGGTATCAGGACAACCCTACTAAAGACATTGAGCCGATGGAAGAGGCCGCTTTGGCAGCTGCAATGGGCAGCCAAAGTACTCTGAGCCTGGGTGACAGAGGATGAGGAGGATGAGGACGGCTTGGTCATCCACTCTACCAACTCTTCTGCATGTTGTGGCTCAACGCGGCCAGCTGCCGAAAAAAAGGACAAGCATGTCCCATGGCCATGTGCTGAGGATGCACCGTATCCATGACCAGCAATGTTGGCTGTAGACACAGAGCCTGCTTGCCCTCTTTAATGGCCTGTGACTGTCTGCCTCTCCTTGTTGGCCTTCCAGACATACTGTATTTGATGTATTTGTAATGTATTTGAATAGGTACACCAGGAATGGCCTGCAGTGATATATATATGTATGTGTGTGTGTGTGTGTGTGTGTGTGTGTGTGTGTGTGTGTATGTGTGTATGTGTGTGTGTATATATATATATATATATATTTACTGAATATACTGCAGCTAACTGAATCAACTGCCTGCCTGTAGTATATTAGGAACAGAACAACAGGAACGGTCTGCAGTGAGATTTAGCTAAACTGGATACAGTACTGTATATACTGCAGCTAACTGAATGAACTTGCCTGGCTGTAGTATATTAGGAACAGAACAACAGGAACAGTCTTCAGCGAGATCTAGCTAAACTGGATACAGTACTGAATATACTGCAGTACTGTGTATATATATATATATATATATATATATATATATATATATATATATATATACACATACATACATACATACATACACAAAGCCTGGAATGTATATACAGTATATACTAAATATACTGGAGCTAACTGAATCAACTGTCTGCTCAGTCTATCTAAATGAAATTAAATGACACGCTCTCTCTTTCTCTCTCTCTGAATGCCGGAACACACTACACACGGCCGAGGTGCAAGCGGCCATATATAGTGTGGGACGTGTACTTAATCCCCTGAGACATATTTGGCCAAAGGCATCCTGCCTTTGGCCAATTATGGCTCTGTTTGCTTACGGCGCTGTGATTGGCCAAAGCATGCGGGTCATAGTACATGCTTGGCCAATCATCAGCCAGCAAACCACTACGATGACCCAGTGCATTATGGGCCGTGACGCGCCGCTCGAATTTGCCACAAATGGCCCATAATGTTTGATCTTCTGCAGACGATCGAACAGCCAATGTTCGAGTTGAACTCGTGTTCGACTCGAACTCAAAGCTCATCCCTAACCTGCACATGCTGTCACTTATGCTGGCCATACATGAAGAATTTTTCGCTTGAAAATTATTATTTTAATTTCATTTAATTTTCTAGTAATTAGTGGGGTCAAAGTGATGTTTACTGTGACCACAGTGAAAATTGGAAGTAGCAGAATAGAAAACTTTTAGGTCAAGGGAATTTTCAGACAGTGTGTGTGGTTTTCATTCAGAAATTACATTCATTTTAAAATTGAATGTTAAAAGCAAGAGAAATTTTCGAATGTACAAAGAATATTCATACAAATATTGTTGTCTGAAAATTGATACCTGTATGACCAGCAAAAGACATTTAGTAGCAGCAGCATGCTTTTTGTTACCTGTCATGATGGGGTTAAAAAAACACAAATTAGCCCTTTATAATCAAGTAATCATTACTATAAGGAGTTCATTTATTATGTGAAACAGTATATATAAATTATTTCATTTATAAAATGATAATAAAAGTAGGATATACAGGGTATTTTAAGGGAGAGTCAGACATGAAGCGATATGAAGGGTGGAGGGAGGATAGAAACCTTTTATTCTAAAGTAGTACTAAAGGCTGAGACTTTTTTCATTGATATATTCATTTTAAATATAATGCACAATACTGCTAAACGTTTACTTTAAATGTAACTGTAATGCCTTATTTTACCTCCAGTCTATCAGCCTTGACCTTCTCTGAGTTCATAAGCTGATCTTCCCTGCACTGAGCCCTTAAAGTAATTATAAACGTTGTTTTTTGTTATTTTTAAACAACAAACATGTCACGCTTACCTGCTCTGTGTAATGGTTTTGCACAGAGCAGCCCCAGTTTTCCTCTTCTGGGGACCACCACCGGTGCTTCTGGCTCCTCCTGCCTTCAGAGTGCCCCTATAGCAAGTCGCAAAGTAGAATACAGAGTGCCCCTTGAGCAAGGTAAAAAAACTTCTGCCTTTAGATCATTCACTTTCTTCTGCTGTCCAGGACTACATGTCCCATGAGGTATTGCTCCTCACACATTCACAAGTTCTCATGCTCTCAGACATGAATGGACGGTGTTCTGAGCTGTATGTGTGTTACATTGTGTATTTTGACATGTATGAACAGTGTACTGACACTGAGCTGCATGTGTACGGCACTGTATTTTCTGATATGTAAAAAAATAATGAATTCTGTATGCAGGACAACTGATTGGCTGACCAACTAATCGATTATGAAAATAGTTGACAACTATTTTCATAATCGAATATGCCGATTAGTTGTTTCAGCCCTAGTGAGCATAGAAGCCTAACTGGACTTGCAAGGACAAGAATAGGCATGCACATGAGCACTGGCACATACGTGTTTGCACGCCAACACGTCTTGGGGCCCCACGGCCTATTTAAAACCAGGATCTGCCTGGCCTTATTGATGTATTGTCAGGTCTGGTTCCTGTTTTGTTAGTTCCTGAAAGTCTGCTTACCCTGTTCCTGGTCCGGCTTTGTCTGACATTTATCTTGGATTGTCCCTGCCTGTTATATCTGCTACTCACTTGTGTTACCGGCCTTGGACTTCTGACCATGATTCTGCCTCCTGACTTGGTAGCTCACTGACAGCACATTACTGACTCCTGTCTGTTCCTGACCTTGAATTTGATCCTGACCCTGCACCCGTTTGCCTGGCTGCTGCTGAACATGGCTTATGAGCAAACTTAATGCTGCCACTGGTAGGACTAGTGTGTTTCCAAGCTCCAGTTCACTACTTTCTGGCACCTACACCCTTCGACTACACTAGCAGTCTCTGTCTCCACTACCAGGGGTGCTTGGATAGGAACTGCGCAAGAGGCCACCCTAGTCATCTCGGACTCCGGAGTTATGTACATGATCACCTGACACCTGCAGCTTTCAAAATAACCAAACAGTGCATGCATCGGATAGGAGGCAGGTGCTGTTTGGCCAACAATTTTCCACCAAGCTCCCTTGAAAAAAAAATGATTGTTTAACATCTGTGTTGGTGGGGCACCAAAACTCCAATTGTGGACAATTCTGCATAAATTAGAGGAAATTTGAGCCATATATGGCTCAATTGCCTCTTGGAGGATCAGAAATTATTTTTTTCCCCTGCTGGAGAAAATTGCATCATGCTTTGCTGGGTTTTTTCTCCGTCTACCTCTGGATCAACTGTGGGTATAGGATTGTGTATATGGAGGTTTTCTATTTGTGTGTTTGTGTTGCTTAAACTGGATGGACAAGTGTCTTTTTTTAACCAGATTAACTATGTATGTAACTTTATAACAGCAATAGACACAGAGGCAATGCTATTTGGATTTAGATCACAAGGCACACATTGAACATTGGTGTGCAAAGACATACAGTAGGTTTAATGATCACGGTCACTATGCGTGCTAATGTCCGCACACACATGCAAGACTGTAATGCAGGGTTTCTCTAACTGGTTTATTGCTCTTTATTTTATATATTATGTTAGATAAGGCCTAAGCACATACAGTACATGGTTCATATATTTGGGTGCAGTTCAAATGTGCTACATTACACAGTACATTATCCTGCATTGCTTGTACATGCAAGTATATATAGTACACCAGCCATGCTCAACCAGGGGTTCCATGGCACCCTAGGGTACCTCCAGAGGTTGCTACGGGGCTCCATGAGCTTTGGCTGATTGCCCTCCCATTTGATGCTGCCTACATCATTCCAGGCCATCACCACTTGGTAAAGTAGCAGTATGATACCATTGATCTTTTTACCTGTCTATAAAGGTAGCATTCTATGGTTCTTTCACACAGGCATTAAAAAATGGCAATTAGGGCTATTTCACACAGGAATTACATTTTAAAACAGCCTAAAAGCATATTAACACACCTATGGCGTTAATGAGCATTTAGAATGTGTTTTACAGGTATTCATGTTGCGTCAGACAACAGCTCTCAAACGCCCTGTGTTTTTTTGTTTTTTTTTAAAGGCTAAAATGGGAAATGATAGCTCTTGACGCTTTGCAAATGCACCGTAAACGCACTGTAAATGCCATGGCATTTTTACAATGCTTTAAGGTGCAGTTGTGGTGTGTTTCAATAGAAGTGAATGGAGGCAGTTGCAAAGTGTCAGCGCTTGCCAAACTCTGCAGGCAGCGTTATTTTTGCCTCGCCGCAATGTCAAGCAATGCTAATGCTTCAGTGTGAACAAATCCATCCACTCCCTATATTAAATATTTTGAGTGGCATTGATAGGCATTCGAGAAGATCTCATAAGATGTTTGAGGAGCAGTGCCCGGCGTAACATGAACGTCTGTGCAATGCAATGAACTCATTAACTCTATAGTGCATTAATGCGCTTTAAGGTTGCTGTAGAATTCAATGCCTGCGTGAAAGAGCCCTATAAACCATTGTAAGGGGGGCATTCTTCACACTGACCAGCAAAGTAGGAGTCACTGCCCCTGACTAATTTTTGCTGGGGTTCACTGAGACCTGAAAATATTTGCAAGGGTTGCTATGGGGTAAAAAAAGTTGAGAAAGGCCGATATACACTGACTGCACAGAAATACATTCAGATGCATCTAAAAATGCATCACAGCTCTACAGTGGGAAAATGCATAAAAATACAGCAACCAGTATAAAATGTGCACAGGGATTACAGTACAGTTTAAGCACTTTTACATACTCTAATGCCGTGTACACATGACCGGACTTTTTAACGGACTGAACTCCGAAGGACTTTTCGATGGAGTTCTGACGGAGTTCCAACGAAACGGACTTGCCTACACACCAAAGTCCGACTGATTTGAACGTGATGACATACAACCGGATTAGAATAAAGAAGTTCATAGCCAGTAGCCAATAGCTGCCCTTGTGTCGTTTTTGGTCCGTCGGACTAGCATACAGACGAACTGATTTTTCGATAGGACTCGAGTCCGTCGGAAAGATTTGAAACATGTTCTATTTCTAAAGTCCATCAGATTTTTCGACAGAAAAGGTCCGAAGAAGCCCACACACGATCGAATTGTCCAACGGATTCGTTCCATCGGACCTTTGCTATCAAAAAGTCCAGTCGTGTGTACACGGCATAAGTGCCTATTCGCACTGCCCATGTGCTAAATGCTCCATTTTAACAGGCAGCTGTCAGTTTTGGGCTGCAGGGAGGCATGGCAGGTGACGGTGATGTGCCTTTTAGTGAATCATACCGTTCCCCTTTTTGTGGGTCAACTTTTTTTAAGTTTACTTCATTTATGTTACAGATGTTGCAGGCATACTGCATTTTACTGCACCTCATAGGAAGGCACCACATACCTCTGCACAGCAGCACAATGCACCACGTTGCTGTGTGATGACGTGCGGTTCTTTTCACATAAACAAAATAATTATTGCGCAGGTATACAGACTAAATATAAAAGTTCAAGCTGCTCACAACAACACAACGGGACCAATGGGTGATAAATGTGAAACAAAAAAATGTTGTGGTGCTAAACATAGATAATGAATAAACAAGTGTCCATAAAGTGTGAACAACTGGTGCTGTTAATGCAGTTTAATTCCTTGATGAACATCCAGTTACAGTGAATATAATTGATGTGTGTTTTGATTACCCAAGTGCACCTCCACCGATATTGATATAAAATGCCTCCTTACCAGAGGTCTAGACTCCAAATTATAAGAGTATAGACAGGCGTGATATAGAAGATCCAATCAGCTTCCTCTATTATACTGCAGGTGGTGGTACTTTGATGGCTGATGGCTGAGGGCAATGTTTACTCCATAGTAGAGCAGAAATCAGGTAAAAAACGAGCATTAATAGATCCAAGACATCCTAGAAGTCGGTCAACCAGTATACAGGTTTGGCGTGCGTAGTACCTCGCGGACATGGACTTCACCCGACGCATTTAGTTAGAATTACTGTCATCTGGGGCATTGAACAGCACCAGTTGTTCACACCTTATGGACACTTGTATATTCATTATCTATGTTTAGTGTGGCAACATTTTTTTGTTTCACGGTTGTTTTCATATGTCTGCATTTTATCACAGCTCACTGCACTGCACTTGTGGGCTATGTTCTAGTGCAAACAGGGCACATAGAAAACAGTTTTTTTGTATGTTCCCCAGTGGTGACTGGTGTTCTTACGGTGAAGAAAAAAAAACACACTATTGTGTAAATGAATCCTAAAGTTGTGAGATTATTACGATTTTAGCCCTTTGGGCTCAATGTAAGGTTTTGAACACAATACAGTCATGTGTTTTTTTCCTGGTTCTTTTTGTACAGCAGTCATTCAGAAAGGATGTTCTTGGCTGTCTTGGATCAGTCAAGTGTTCCACTATTGTTAACTGCTATGCACATCACAACAACAACCTGAAAAATACAACACAACAAAAGTAAAAATAAAATCTATAGCATATTTTCAATATATAATGAACACCTAGAAGATTATCTTAAATCAGTTTTCACCTAATGCTATGGCAACATTGTTGCCTATTTATAAGTCTAGAGTCATGCCATCACAGAACCATCAGTATGCAAATTCAGCCAAAAGTGCACACTCCCAAATGTGTCTATGATTGATAGGTCCCTTAGTCTGTAATCAGAGCTTTATTTGGGTGCAGTAATGATTGATTTTGTAGAATAGCAACAGTTGCAAAAAAAACCAAAACAGTCTTTGTTATTTTGCCTCTAACCATTCATCGTTTACACAGGACTGCACTGCAATCCATGTCACAGTGTCACTTTTCAATGCAGAGTCATCTCAGCCAGACACTAAAAGAAATGTTCCTTCCGTTTCAGCAGTTGATGACCCAGGCAGGTTCTGTACTCACTGCTTTTGTGTATTTTGTTACCGATGTTAAAGATATTTTTCATTAAAGCAAAAGTAATCATCCAGAAAATAAATTGTCATGCAATTGTCCTCTTGCATCCTTGGTTTTTATTTTCATTGAAGGGTACCGGTCACGGGTGAGTTTAGGCAAGATTCTGAATAGTTGACCTTAAATTACTGTTATAGAGCAGGCTTGCTGTTCAGAGTTTGAAGCCCTCAATTATCTGAACATACTTTGTCTAAAGGTAAAGTTGGCCGTAGACTAGTAGAGTTTCCTTACAAAAAATTCATTTTTAGAATGTATGTTTGATTTTGTAAGTCTTCATTCAGATGGCCATTCTTAGGCTTTGTCATTAGTGGGGTCAAATCGGCATTCGTTTTTAACCAGAGTGATGAGAAAATTCGAATGCCCTGTACACACAGTCGGACATTGATCGGACATTCCGACAACAAAATCCATGGATTTTTTCTGACGGATGTTGGCTCAAACTTGTCTTGCATACACACGGTCACACAAAGTTGTTGGAAAATCCGATCGTTCTAAATGCGGTGACGTAAAACACGTACATCAGGACTATAAACGGGGTAGTAGCCAATAGCTTTCGTTTAATTTATTCTGAGCATGTGTGGCACTTTGTGCGTCGGATTTGTGTACACACAATCGAAATTTCCGACAACGGATTTTGTTGTCGGAAAATTTTATAGCAAGCTCTCAAACTTTGTGTGTCGGAAATTCCGATGGAAAATGTGTGATGGAGCCCACACACAGTCGGAATTTCCGACAACAAGGTCCTATCACACATTTTCCGTCGAAAAATCTGATCGTGTGCACAGGGCATTAGGCGCAAGATGGAAAATTCTTCACAGTGTAAACAATGGCATTCATGTGAATATTCACTAGTGCAAAATTATATCAAAGTGCTCATATAGTGCAACAATGGAAAAAACTGTCAATATGATAAAGTGCCTAAAGTGCAAAGTATATCATAAATAAAAACATAAAAGGTACACTCACCAGAGCAAGTAAAGAAAGTCAGCCTGTTACAAATATGCCATCACATGAGATATTCTTCCTGATCCTCATCAATGGCTGCCCAGTAGCGATCAGATATGTTCGCACAGCACCTCCATAATGGCCGCCGCTCTGAGAATCTGATTTGGGGAGTGGCGTCAGTGTGTCAGGCCCCTCCCAACGTGTTTTGTGTGCATGCACGTCTTCAGGGGACCGGTATTGGTGCACTTGTGGCAGCATCTTTGCACTAAGGAGCACTTCCAGCAACATTCACTTTCGACAATATCTATGTTAGACATTGGATTATATGAACTTTTTCTATTTGTATTTATGATATAAAATCAAATTACAATTGCTGCGCTATCAAAGATATAAGCATAAATGCTAATTGTAAGATTCCGGTGAAATGGTAAAATATCCTGTACTTAGTGATGTTGATAATATATATAAAGAGTAAACAATAACAAGTGCTTAATAACCATAAGTATAAAGTGACAATGTGCATTCATATAGTAGTGAAAAGTATAAATCAAGTCCGTGAAAACATAAATATCAATAAATCCCAAATCCTGGAATTAAAAAGGTGCTGCTGTGCACTGTGAAAGTTCAAATTAATTCAATCCACAGGTGCTCCACACTTCATGCGATTCAGTATGCTCTGAAAACGATCCAATAACCAGATGCTGTGTCTCTTACTCAAGTGCTCCCCCCCCCGTGTATTGAAGGCTCACCTTAAGGTGTGTGACCTTGCTGTTAAGCTTGGTCAATACACGCATTAGAACCACTACAGGGTTCAGCAGTGCATCCGGATTCCTGGATCAGTCTCCAATGTGCCTCAGTAAATCAATGGAAAAAAGAGGATTTCATGGTGTAGTATGCTAATATAATTTTATTGAAACCAAAAAAAGTCCCACACAGGGTACTCACAATAGCCAGGCGCTTCAGTGCACCATTCTACATCAAGCGTAAAACAAGTATGCAAAACCGGCCGATAAGGGGATGATACTTTGATTGTTCCTAACAGCTGATCTGCTCAATGTTCCGTCCTGTCCCCTTCCCCAACATGTGTCGATACTAGGGATTTACACAAAATATAGCAGTGCAGCGCTCAATACAGGTCAAATGTATACACATAAAATGTACATATTAAACGTACATAAATAAAACGCATGAGGCAAAATCCCAAAAAGTATATCTTAGTCCGAGTAGATCAAAAGCTGCCCACTTGCAGAAGGGGGATCCCTCAGTTGGCAAGGAAAGGGTGCAGTGATAGGATAAGATTGTATTCGTTGTATCACCACCAATGCGACCCTCCACCAAGGGTCTAGGCTGCTCACCTTATTGAGTGGACCTTCTGCGTTAACAGGGTCACTCATGCATTCCCTTCCACAGGGTAGATTATGGAGATAGGGGTCCACAGGCAGTATCCCAAATTCTCATCGGTTGATATATATCATGTTAAAAACAAAAATAACAGGACATAGTGCTCTCCATACGAAAAGGTATAAAATGTATTAAATAAGAAAAATATTACTCACAAAGCAAGCACTGTTTCCCAGTGCAGGAGTATAAAAGCATAAAATGAACCAGATGGGTGGCTGTACTGACATCACAGGACTTCCTCAGCGAATTTCATGTGAAAGAAAACAGCACAGGAGAAGCTGCAAAGCATGCAGGGAATCCAGGAAGCTGTGGAAAGAGATGGCCAGCAGACAGGCAGCACTCCCAACATAAAATTAGTTTTTCAAGTAAGCTTATATTGGATGGTCAAATATAGCTATTGTTTGTCTTATGACCCACAACAAATACTACAGGCACTCAAGGGTCCACTTGCATAACAAACCGCTTGGAGTGCCAACAAGGACAGAGCTTGTCTTGGCTCAAAACATCCAGGGAAAGGAAATCCTAAAAGTCGCAAATCACAGCAAAACCCTTTGAGGAGATGTATAAAAGCCTCAGCCCGGGCTCTAACCAGACCAAGCCCCCCAACGTGTTTCACCCCGCCCCCAGAGCTTAATCATGTATTGCTATTACAATGCTGATGTTATAAAATGAAAGTATATGCTGTGACTATAGATTTTCTTTAATGCTCCAGCCTCAGCTGCCATATCAGTACTGCTATGATTGGTAGTTCCTTGGAACTTGTATGATGTGCATGCAGCCCTGAGACTAGGTTCAGACAATCAAAATGACTAAGGCTGCTTTCACACTGCAGCGGTGAAGAACAGCTCATTTTAGGGGCGCTTTACCGCTGTTATATCGGCAATTTGGCGTCACTATTTGGGCGGTAGCAGGGCGCTTTTAACCCCCAAGATGGGGTTAAAAAGGGGTTAAAAGCGCCCATGTTGCGGTGTTTCCAAAGCGGTTTTCATTCATTCCCATGGGCAGGGGTGGTCTGGGAGCGGTGTATACACCATTCCTAAACCGCCCCAAAGATGCTGCTTGCAGGACTTTTTGTAATGTAGTGCAAGCGCACTGCCCCAGTGTGAAAGCACTTGGTCTTTCACACTGGGATGGCAGGGGGAGGCAGTTTTCAGGCACTATTTCTAGTGCTAAAATACCTGAAAATTGCCCCAGTGTGTAAGGGGTCTAAAAATAAGTAGTGCATAGAATTAAAGAGAGTTCTACTATTTAGCTTTTTGTTTTATGTTTTTTAATAAAGGGTTAGTTATACTTGTCTCATTGAAAATATAATGTCCTCTCTTTGACCATACCTACAGTGCTTTTTCACATACGACTATTATTGTGTGTCCATTCCCCATTGTCTACATAACCACTGAATCGGTGACAATTCAACAGCAGGCTTGGGGCTCCTACACACGGGCCAGCTGAGCTCATTAAACATAATTGCAGCCATATTTCATTGTCCCAGGTAGCCCAGGTGCAGTGTACAGCCTGTCATTGGCAACAATGGCTGTGAGCTGCTCTACTGCCTGTACAATGTACTTGTAAACAAGAATATGGTGTACAGGCATATGCAAAAAAATTTACATTTTCTATTTTTTATATATGCTTGTATTCTGTACTCATGTTTATGATAGAACCCTATATATACAAGTACAGCAACGCACAGGCGTGCATGTCAATGGCAGGATGTAAGCTGCACCTGGGCTACATGGGTGGAGGAATTATGGCTGCTGAACAGGCTCAGCCAGCCCATGTGCAGGAGCCCGTACAGCCCTTACAGTGCTGCTCCATCAATTTAAAAATTTTAAAATAAACAGGTATCTCTATAATGAACCCTGTATCCTGAATTAACCATATACATTTTTAATTCAGTTGATGGGTAATATTTGTGTTTCTTAGAGAAAGAGGTAACCATTATCATCAATGGTATTTGTACATATGTCCCTTGTAGCTGTGAAGCTTGCAAAACAAACTCACTAATGTTGTTATTAAAGATCAACAGCATTTAGATCAAAGCCCATCATTTCTAGCCATGTACCCAGTGATGTCTCTAATTAGGAGCAGAAGAGTGCTTGGCGTTTGCTTCTAATGAAGCATGTTTGATAATGTAATAAGGAAAGGGTTGCTTTACACTTTAATGATTCCATCCCACAGGCACGCATGAGGTCTATATATTTAAAATCAGTTTTAATATAAAGCTGCAAAAAGAATGCAATGATCATATTGATATATTCCACATACACTATGGGGGTCATTTACTATAGCGCTGCAGTGCTAATTAGCGCTAATTACCACAAATTAGCACTAATTAACGCTAAAACGGTATTCACTATAGCGCTGGTAAAAAAAATACTCCCAAAATCGAATTTACTTTCGTTACTTTTAGTTCCCTGAAAACAAAGAGCGCCCAAACCCTTATGCCGCGTACACACGATCGGACTTTACGGCATACTTGGTCCGGTGTTCCGGATTTCGTCGGACAATTCAATCGTGTGTGGGCTCCAGCGGACTTTGTTTTCTCAAAAGTTTGACGGACTTAGATTTGAAACATGTTTCAAATCTATCCGACGGACTCGAGTCCGGTCCAAAAGTCCGCTCGTCTGTATGCTAGTCCGACGGACAAAAACCGACGCTAGGGCAGCTATTGGCTACTGGCTATGAACTTCCTTGTTTTAGTCCGGTCGTTCGTCATCATTCTGTCGTCGTTCATTCCGAAAGTCCGTTGAAAAGTCCTCCAGGCAAAGTATGCCGTAAAGTCCGGTCGTGTGTACGCGGCATTACTCTGCTAAAACCTGGAGTAGTTCACATGGAAATAATGAACATGATATAATTGCCTAAACGTTACTGAAATATGCGGTATATTATTTAACCACTTGCCGCCTGCCATATAGCAGAATGATGGCGGCAAAGTGGTTTCAATAACCTGACTGAGCGTCATATGATGTCCGCAGGATATTGAGCCGCTGCGCACTCCCGGGGGCACGCATTGTGGCGATCATTGTTGCAGGGTGTCAGTCTGACACCCCACAACACTGATCTAGGTAAAGAGTCTCTGACAGAGACTGTGTCCAATCACGGCTGATCACGATGTAAATAGGAAGAGCCGGTGATCGGCTTTTCCTCACTCGCGTCTGACAGATGCGAGTAGAGGAGAGCCGATCGGCTGCTCTCCTGACAGGGGGGTCTGTGCTGATTATCAGCACAGCCCCCCCTCGGATCCCACCCAGGACCACCAGGGAAGCTGCCCAGGACCACCAGGGAAGCCGCCCAGGACAACCAGGGAAGACATCCACACTGGACCACCAGGTATGCCCCCTAGACCCCCAGGGAAATACCAGTCTGTGCCCAGGCAGCTGCCAATCAATGCCCAGGCAGCTGCCAATCAGTGCCCACTCACAATGCCTACCACTGCCAGTGCCACCAGGGATGCCTATCAGTGCTGCGTATCAGTGCCGCATATCAGTGCCCAGCAGTGCCATATCAGCGCCCAGCAGTGCCGCCTATCAGTGCCCATCAGTGCCCAGCAGTGCTGCCTATCAGTGCCCAACAGTGCCACCCATAAGAACCCATCTTTGCAGCCTTTCAGTGCCCATCAGTGTCACCTATCAGTGCCCCAACTTACTTATTTACAACATTTTTTAACAGAAACAAAAGCAAAACGTTTATTTTTTTCAAAATTTTTGGTCTTTTTTAATTTGTTTAGCAAAAAATAAAAACCGCAGAGGTGATCAAATACCACCAAAAGAATGCTCTATTTGTGGGAACAAAATGATAAAAATCTTGTTTGGGTACAGTGTTGTATGACCGCGCAATTGTCATTCAAACTGCGACAGCGCTGAAAGCTGAAAATTGGTCTGGGCAGGAAGGTGTATAAGTGCCCTGTATTGAAGTAGTTAAAGATAATCTGCTTTACAACTGTGTGAAAAAGTGATTTCTACACTTAAATATCTTTAAAAATCTGAGAAGAGATAAATTCGCCATTTTTGTACAATACAACTGAGCATGCTCAGACCTGCAAATAGCTCTAATTTTAGCTCCAATGTCTTTTTTACAGGGTGCTATAGTAAATACCAGAATGAGCACTGTGTTAAAGAGCATTTTTTGGGCATGAAAATCGGCGCTATTATAGTCCAATGCATGTTTTAGCCATTAATTCGAATGGTACAATTGTAACTTCCCCAAATAAATCCTTTTATTTTTGAGATGAAATGTATCTTTCTCTGAAATAAATTTTCCTTTGCAACATTGTTGCTTCTACTTCAACTATTTTGCTATTAAGTGATTGTAAGGGTTCGTTTGTTTTTTTTAAATAACAAACATATCATACTTACCTCCACTGTGCAGCTCGTTTTGCACAGAGTGGCTCCGAACCTCGTCTTCTGGGGTCCCCCGGCAGCTCTCCCGCTCCTCCCCACATCAGATAACCCCCTAGGAGAAGCTCTCTCCCGAGGGGGTTACCTTACGGGCGCGCTGCCGAGTCCAGCATTCGGCATCCATAGCCGCTGAATGTATGACTCGGCCCGCCCCCCGGCGTCCGCGTCATTGGATTTGAGAACCCCAGGCAGAGAGACAGCGCGTCCCCCCGGGTCAAGTTCCAGGGCTCAGGTAAGTAAAACGGGGGGGGGGGGGGGGCTGGGGGGCAGGTCATTGCCAGGTGTTTTTTCACCTTAATGGATAGGCTGCATTAAGGTGAAAAAAGACGAAGATTTACAACCCCTTTAAGAATACTAGAATGTGGAATGTTTTGATGTTTTGGTAAAATATATTTTTCTCTGTCACTTTCACTTGTTACTCTCCATCTCACAACAATCTTTACCCAAACTCACACAGGTGTCTTTACAAACCACAAACAATACCATTGCTGATGCAAATTTAAAATGAGTCACAATTTTTTGTGCTTTTTACTATTTCCAAATAATCATAATTTGAGCCCAAAAAATGTGATATGTGTATCAACATCAGAAATCAAAATGTAATTCCCAAAAATTTGAGGGTAACATCACTATTCTACACTGACCCACAAAGAACCACCAAATATCAAAGAATAAGTCAATAAGAATAACTCTTGAGTAATGTAATTCCACCACCTGTATGTCCAAAGAAATGCAGTATTTATGTGTATTTATGTGCAGGAGGTTTTCACATGTGGCAGCTCTGAGGTTAAATGTTAGAACTTCTGCTTAGCATCTCAGAGTGTCTGGGTTCAAATCCCAAACATGCCACTTTATGTAGAGAAGTTGTCTCATCTCCCAGGTCCTAAAACTATGTCTAAAGCCTCGTACACACAATTGGATTTTCTGACTGCAATTGTGTGATGACAGGCTGTTGGCAGAAAATCCAACTGTTTATACACTCCATCGGACAATTGTCAGATTTTATGCGGACAAATGTTGGATGGTAGGCTTTAAAATTTTCTGCGGACAAATGTCTGTTGTCAGATTTTCCGAGCGTGTGTACACAAGTCTGTCGGACAAAAGTCCAAAGTACAAACATGCATGCTCGGAAGCAAGGACGAGCCAGAAGCAGTTGGTCTTGTAAACTAGCGTTTGTAATGGAGAATTAACATTCGTGACGTGGCAAATTATGAAATCTAGAAATGCAGCGCGCATTCTCTTCTTCTTTAATGGGCTAATAATAAAGCTGCTTTGCTGATGATACTGATGGAGTTATTGCAAACAAATTTTCAAAGGCTTTTTTTTCTAGTGATATCAAGAATAATATTATTATGCTTGTTTTTTTTTTTTCTTGGTGCAAGTTACCACAACACCATTATCCCGTAGTTTTTAAGATACAACTATGTTGGATTCCTTTTTCAATTTTACATGTGTTAAGTTGAACCTTGAAATAAAGGACATCAACACCAATAGAGCTGCATTCGTCTTATGCATGTTTACTTCAGAATATGCACTGTACAGTGGATCACATTTCTTCAGGACAATGCGATGCAGTTTACAAGGCAGTACAGTAGCATTAAAAAGAAAAGTGTCTTGTATCTTACCCTTTCCTTTCTTGTATGTCCATTCATGACTATGTCAACATCCCATATCACATCCTTTCCGAGAATTGTGTCATATCATTGGCAGAACATTTGATGTCAACTGGTCAGCCACATGTGTTGCAATACCAAAAGAATTCAGAAACATTTTACAGAAAAACAAGTATAAGAATTATCAAAAATACAAATTCATGTTGAAGAGGAACTCTGGATACATAAAAAGATATGGTTCATATATTTCATATCTTCACACATGTATTTTTTTAAATGTAACTGCCTACTCCCAAACTGTCATTTGAAGTAAAACACATAGCCAAGTATTATTCTCCACAATTTTTTTATTGTGCATTAAAAAAAGAAAACAAATAAAATTAGACATGTTATCTGCCAAAATATAACAAATCAAATCATTATTATTCAACCAAAAAATAAAATAAAAGCCTCATACATGTGTCCTGCTTCTTAATATAGGGGGACAGCAATGCCAAGAGTTGGTGAAAGCAGGGGTCCGTCATCCGGAGATAATTCCAAAAATTATCTGGATTATTCTCCTGGAGCTCCCGCAGCAAAGGCTTATGACATAATTGGTCACAATTAATAAAGCAACCAATTTTTGGTCCAAGAAATCCTCCTCCTCCTGTTCCTGGACTGGACTTGGGTCAAAGCAATAATTCCAAGGCCAATAATAAATAACACGTTATCTCCTCTGATTCCACAACATGGCTGGTTAACGAACAGCCGTTCAGAAACTAACTGAAAAGCACGAAATTAAAAGCGCGAATCAACACTCACCAAACTTCTACTAACATTCCTTGCCCTTTGTATGCAAGACAAATTCCAGGCACAAGCCTTTGGACAAAAGTCCAAGGTTTTGTCTGCGGAAAATCCGAGCGTGTGTACGAGGCTTTAGGCTGGGGTCACACATGTGCGGTGTGAATTGAAGCTCCGTTTTCACAGCTAATTGACAAAGTAGTTGTTCAGCGTTTCATGTCAGTTTTTGATGAGGATCAGGTCAGGTTTGCATCAGTATCAGGTCAGGTTTATATCAGGATCAGGTCAGGATTTTATCCTGTTCACAACGGAATGCATCTGCGAATCAGATGCGTTCCCATAGATAATAATGTGCTTGCAATTCGCACCGCAATGCACAAAAAACGGACACGTTTTTTGGGCAATGCAGAGTGCGAATGCAACGCACATATGTGAGCAAGCCTTATTCAAATGAATGTATTTTAAAATGTCATATGAATTGGATGCCGTGTAAGCCAAATCCAATTCGCATAGGTGTAAACCCAGCCTAAATGTAGTATTTATGTGTAGGAGGGTTCCACCACCATTGTAAACCTTGACAGATACACTATCTAGCCAAAAGTATTGGGATGGTTGCCTTTAAACACACATGAACTTTCATGGCAGCCCAGTCTTAGACCCCCATACACACTATTAGATTTTCTGTAGATTTTTGTCTTCAGATTTACCAAAAACATGTAGTGCAAGGGCCTGCCTGATTGCATAGAAATTGAAACTCTTAAGGTTTGACCTCATATTATATGGTTTTGGTAAATCTGAAGACAAAAATTAGCAGAAAATCTAATAGTGTGTATGGGGCTTTGGTCCATAGGGTTAAAAATTGATTTGGCCCACCCTTTGCAGCTAGAACAGCTTCTGGGAAGGCTAGGAAGGCTGTCCACAAGGTTCAATGTCTATGGGAATGTTTGACCATTCTTTCAGAAGTGCAGTTGTGAGGCCAGGCACTGATGTTGGATGAGAAGGCCTGGTGCGCAGTCTTTGCTCTAATTCATCCAAAAGGTGTTCTATTGGGTTGGGGTCAAGACTCAGTGCAGGCCAGTCAAGTTCCTCCTCCCCAAACTCGCTCATCCATGTCTTTATGGACCTTGCTTTGTGCACTGGTGTGCAGTCATGTTGGAACAGGAAGGGGCCATCCCCAAACTGTTCCCACAACGTTGGGAGCATGAAATTGTCCAAAATGTCTCGGTATACTGACACCTTAAGAGTTCCCTTCACTGGAACTAAGAGGCCAAGCCCAACCCCTGAAAAACAACCCCACATTATAATCCCCCCTCCACCAAATGATTTGGACCAGTGCACAAAGCAAGGTCCATAAAGACATGGATGAGTGAGTTTGGGGTGGAGGAACTTGTTTGGCCTGCACAGAGTCCTGACCTCAACACAACAGAACACCTTGGAATAAATTAGAGCGGAGACTGTAGGCCCGGCCTTCTCGTCCAACATCAGTGCCTGACCTCACAAATGCATTTATGGAAGATTGGTCAGACATTCCCATAGACACACTCCTAAACCTTGTGGACCGGCTGCCCAGAAGAGTTGAAGCTGTTATAGCCAAGGGTGGGCCAAATGAATTTTGAACCCTACGGACTAAGACTGGGATGCCATTACAGTTCATGTGCGTATAAAGGCAGGCTTCCCAATACTTAGGACAATATATTGTATATTGCTTGTGACAGTGAGCATGGCTATGGCCTTTGGGCTGGTTCACACCACAGAGATGCAGACAACATGTGTGAGGCCGCCTGCTGGCTAAATGGGTAGCAATACCATCTAGTAGCACTGGGCTTGTTGTTTCAATACCCCAACATGCTAATGCTTGTGTTGAAGTTTATATGTTCTCCATGTGTAGGTTTCTAACCACAATCCAAAGACATGCTGGTATTTTATTTGTCTCCTGTTGAAATAGTCTCTAATGTAAGAAAGTTCGTTTTGGACTTTAGATTGGAAGCTCATTGCAGCCAGGGACTGTCTGATGTTATTGTTTGTTATCACTAATCATGCCCAGGGACTTGGACATTTAAAATTGTAGGGTTTACACTGCACAGGTACATATGCTTAGAAAACTGTTGCTTTGTTTATGTGCATGCAAATGGACTTCGATCTTTGGCCTGTAGTTGGAGAGTTGATGCACATAGCCAAGGGCTAACACAGTTGCAAATAGTATTATGTGTTCCTGCTCATCAGGTGCAATCACTTCAGACCCCATTCACACAGGGACGACTTGTCAGGCGACCTAGTCGCCTGACAAGTCGCCTCCCGTTCTGTACTATGGAGCCGTTCTAAGGGGAGCGACGCAAGTCGCTCCGACTTAGAAAAAGGTTCCTGTACGACTTTGGGGGCGACTTG
The DNA here is from genome assembly GCF_042186555.1 of Aquarana catesbeiana. Taxonomy (NCBI): domain Eukaryota; kingdom Metazoa; phylum Chordata; class Amphibia; order Anura; family Ranidae; genus Aquarana; species Aquarana catesbeiana. The sequence continues at coordinate 88,662,102 of NC_133327.1, read as the reverse complement.
GGGCGACTTGCATAGACTTCTATGCAGAAGTCGTTTTGCAAGTCGCCTGGCCATTCGTTTGCAGGTCGCCTCGCTGAGGCGACCTGCAAGTCGTGTTGCCCCTGTGTGAATGGGGTCTTAGACATACATGAAGAAACAGATTGAAAGATACTGGTGGGCGTGTACTTCTATTGAGCATGTGTCAGGCCCCTTTCACACATGCGGACCGTATGTCCGTATTTCATCCATCCGTTTTCGGATGAAATACGGACATACATGCATCCCTATGGGATAGCGGGTGTCAGCGGATGTACATCCGCTAACACCCGATGTCGCCCGCCTCCGCTCTCGCATGATTCTGCGGACGGAAGAAAGTCCTAATTTTCTATCCGTCTGCAGAGCGGATCGGAGGAACACGGACAGACGGTCCGTGTTCCTCCGATCCCCCATAGGGGAGAGCGGAGATCTGACAGGGCGGTCCCTGCACAGTGTGCGGGTCCCGCCCTGTCATCTGCCTGCTCAGCTGGGGAAAGCGGAGCGATCCCCGCTGAGCAGCGGATAAACACGGGGCGGATCAACACGGATCCGTCCCGTGTGAAAGGGGCCTCAGTGTGCTAACAATACAGCCTGTCACGTACCTGGTGATGGAGCCTGATATGCAGAGGACGGCCTCTCTTACAACTCTGACTTGGAGCCCCTGATAGAGCTGACAGGAAGCACCAAGATGCAGAGTCGCACGAGTGCCTGGCGGGATCACTGAACCTGGAGCTGGATCGGAGCACTCGGCCGGGCTGTAGAGGTGTCTGTAGGAATCCCAGAGCAGTGGTAGGCAGGTAGCTGGAGTGAGTAGACAACCGGTCCCCACAGGCAGAAGTGCAGGTGCAGCAGAAGGGATGGTGGCACCCTCGAGGCTGAAGAGAAGGCAGGTACAGGCAGGCCGGGTCATACACAAACGGGCACGTCAGGAACAGAGGCTGAAGCGGAAGCAGAATCAGATTACAGGCCGGGTCGTCAGCAGACTGGCAGCGAAGTGGCAGAAGGAGCAGGCAGATGCAGAGTAGAGGACAAGCCGGGGTCGGATGCAGGCAGGAAACAGGAACGTCAGGAAGCAAGCCGGGTCACAACAGGAACAGAAGTCAGGTAGGTAATTGCAGGATACACAGGGAACGCTGTAGGGCAGACAGCACTGAGTCTGGAAACTGACTGAGTTTAAGTAGCCTGTTTGGGTGTCAAAAAGCTGTCACAGGGTGTGTGTGCACCAATGGAATTCTGACAGGGGCAGAGGTAACAGGTCATCTTCTTCGGCAGCCATTTTGGGTGCTGGCATGCCCTTCCTGACAGGCAGAGGTAACAGGTCGTCTTCTTCGGCAGCCATCTTGGGTGCTGGCATGCCCTTCCTGACACTGCCCCCCCAAAGGGCAGCCTCCGGATGCCCAACTTGGCCCACTTGTCAGGATGGGAGTTCTTAAAAGCTTGAACCAAATTTTGGGCATGGATATTACCTTCAGGTTCCCAGGAGTTGTCCTCTGGCTCATACCCTTTCCATTTTATCAGGAACTGGATCTGATTTCTTCTCTTCCTGCAGTCTAAGATTGTTTCCACCTCAAACTCTTCCTCCCCATCAATAATTACAGGTTCAGGCAGGCCGGAACTTCATCCTGGGAATGGGTCAGGAATGGCAGGTTTCAACAAGGTTATGTGGAACACAGTGTGGAATCTAAATGACTCAGGCAACTCTAATTCATACGCAACCTCATTGATCCGTCTCTTCACCGGAAATGGTCCTAAAATTTAGGGCCCAGTTTCTTCGAGGGACAGGCCAGTTTCAAATTAGTAGTTGCTAGCCACACTTGGTCACCAGGGTTCAAGATCAATTCTCCCCTTCTTTTTCTGTCAAAAACTTCCTTATTGTATGCCTGTGTCTTGGCCATTGTTTCCTGTAGCAGTTTGTTTTTGGCGTTGAAGAAATTTATAGTTTCGGAAACAGCTGGTACAGGGGAATCTGGAATTGTATTAGACAAAAAAGAAGGGTGGAAACCGTAGTTTGCAAAAAATGGAGATTGCTTTGTAGCAGAGTGTACTGAATTGTTATAAGAAAACTCGGACAGGGGAAGCAGAGAAGCCCAATCGTCTTGAGAAAATGAGGAGAAACATCTCAGGTACTGTTCGAGGGTTTGACTAGTCCTCTCTGTCTGCCCATTTGTTTGTGGGTGATATGCAGAAGAAAATGAAAGTTCAATCCCGAGTGCATCACATAAGGCTCTCCAGAATCTGGATTTAAACTGCACCCCACGGTCGGACACAATATTGGCCGGAATCCCGTGAAGCCTTACGATCTCTTTGACAAAGGTTTGAGCTGTTTCTCGAGCAGATGGTGTACCCTTCATGGGCAGGAAGTGTGCCATCTTAGATAGTCTATCGACAACTACAAAAATGGTGTTGTGGCCCTCAGATGGGGGAAGTTCTACAATAAAATCTATTGAGATCATCTTCCAAGGTCTACTGGGGACAGGTAAGGGTTTTAGCAGACCCCAGGCTCTGGATCTGCTGGTTTTATTGCGGATGCAAGTGGTGCAAGATTCCACATATTTCCTACAATCTTTTTCCACCCCAGGCCACCAAAATGTCCGTTGTACTAATTCAGTTGTCTTGCCAATGCCAAAATGCCAAAATGACCTGCCAGCACATGATCATGGCATCGCACCAGGATGGCCATTCGGAGGTCTTCCGGCACAAAGACCTTGTCTTCATGCCAAAGTAGCCCATCCTTTGCCAGTAGAGAGATCCCGGCTGGTGAAGGGTTCCTTACTAGAGTTTGTTTAATTTGTTTTATTAACTCTCCTTGAAGTAACAGAAAGTTCCCAGGGGATAGAATGGTATCCGGAGATGAGATTTCTTCAGGTTTGCTGAACATGCGTGATAACGCATCGGGTTTTGCATTCTTGGATCCAGGCCTGAATGTTAAGTGAAAAGTGAATCTAGAAAAGAATAGTGCCCACCTGGCTTATCGGGGTTTCAATCTTTTTGCTGTTCTTAAATACTCGAGGTTCTTATGATCGGTATAGATTAAGATTGGGTGTGCGGCCCCCTCTAGAAGGTACCTCCATTCCTCCAGGGCGGCTTTGATGGCCAAAAGTTCACGGTCCCCGATGTCGTAGTTCCTTTCGGCATTTGACAGCTTGCGGGAAAAAAAAACAACTGGATGCAGTAGAGCCTTAGCTCCCCACCTCTGAGACAATATTGCTCCTACCGCTGTTTCTGAGGCGTCTACTTCCAAGACGTAGGGCAAGGCTGGGTCAGGGTGTTTCAGGACAGATGCAGATGTGAAAAGTCTTTTTAGGGTGTCAAAAGCTTTCTGAGCTTCCAGAGACCAAGAGAATCTTGTACCTTGTTTGGTTAAACTTGTAATGGGGGATATGATTGCAGAAAAATTTCTGATGAATTTTCGATAAAAATTAGCAAACCCCACGAAACGTTGGACACCCTTCTTATCACTGGGAGCAGGCCAATCCAGGATGGCTGTAACCTTCTGGGGATCCATCTGGATGCCTTCGGTGGAAATGATTAAACCCAAGAATTGGATGCTTTGGCGTTCAAATACACATTTCTCTGGTTTTGCATAAAGTCCGTGTTGTCGAAGGCGACTCAATACATTCTTGACGTGACTACGGTGGTGATCTAGAGAGGGAGAGAAGATTAGTATATCATCAAGATAAACAACAACAAATAGATCCAGGAAATCTCGGAAGACATCGTTGATGAAGTGCTGAAAGGTAGCTGGGGCATTGCAAAGTCCAAAGGGCATCACAAGGTATTCAAAATGGCCAAACCGTGTGCGGAACGCCGTCTTCCATTCATCCCCCTCTCGTATGCGAACCAGATTATAAGCACCCCGAAGATCCAATTTTGTGAAAATGGTGGCCGTACCGAGTCGCTGGAATAATTCAGGCACAAGTGGAAGAGGGTAACGTTTTTTTACAGTGACCTTATTAAGTTCACAGTAGTCCACACAGGGCCGTAATGAGTGGTCCTTTTTTTCTACAAAGAAGATCCCCGCACCGGCAGGAGATGTGGAGGGGCGAATAAACCCCTTTTTAAGGTTGTCATCAATGTAGTCTTTCAAAGCAACAAGTTCAGATTCAGATAGAGGAAAGATCCTGCCAAAAGGAACTTCAACCCCAGGAAGGAGCTCAATTGGACAGTCATAAGCCCTATGAGGAGAAAGCGTTTCTGCCCCTTTTTTGCTGAAAACATCCAGAAAGTCATGATATGTTGCTGGAACGACTTGGCGGGCTTCAGACTCCAAATCAATGCACAGCAGGGGAGATTGGTCCTGGTGATTCTCTTGCCAACAATGCTGAAGGCAATAGGGGGAAAAAAACTTGATTTCTTCTGTAACCCAGTTAATGTAAGGGTTATGAGCTTTTAACCAAGGCATACCCAGAATGATTGGGAACAGAGGGGAAGCAATTGCATCTAGGCGTAGAAGCTCTTGATGGTTCTCGGCAATAGTGGTAGATAATGGGATGGTTTCATGAGTAACCAATCCAGATTTAATGGTGGATCCGTCTGCCAGATGTACAGAAAGTCTCTGAGCCTTGGGTAGTAGAGGAATTTGATGTTTGGCAGCAAAAGCTAAATCTATGAAACAGCTGCAAGCTCCAGAGTCAATTATAGCGGGGGTCTGGATAGTTCCTCCTGGGAGCTGTAACAAAATGGAAAGAGCAAGATGAGCAGAGTGATTGGGTAGAGATGGAGGAGAAGCGGATGTAACTGAGAGGCACTTGCGGATCTTGACCGGACAAGACCTCACATAATGTCCTGATCCTCCACAGTACAGGCAAAGATTTAGCTGGCGTCTGCGCTGGCGTTCTTCTGTAGTCAGAGAAGGACGGAGGAGACCAAGCTTCATGGGTTCAGGTGCGTCTGAAGCGGATGCGGCAGGAGCAGGTGAAGCGGGACTGAAAGAACCAGACACTCGTGGAAGCATCCATACTGGACGGGACTGGTCGGTGGCTCGTTCCGACCTACGTTCTCTTAAGCGACGGTCAATCTGGATTGACAAATTTATAAGTGTCTCCAAAGTGGAGGGGACACCTGTTCATGCTAGCTCGTCCTTGAGATTATCAGAAAGGCCCATGCGGAACTGGTAACGCAGGGCAGCATCGTTCCAGTTAGTGTAGGAACTCCAGCGCCTGAATTCTGAAACATAGTCCTCCACGGCCCTGTGACCCTGCTGAAGCGTGTGGAGGGTGGCTTCCGCAGTAGCGGCTTGCTGGGGGTCTTCATATAACTGAGCCATGGCTCCAAAAAAGGAGGCTAAGTCCGTTAGAGATGTGGCCTTTTGTTCAAGGAGTCGGTGAGCCCAGGCCTGTGGTTTCCCCTGAAGCAAGGAAATGACAAACCCGACCTTGGTGGCTTCCAGGGAGAAGGTTCGTGGTTGTAGCGAAAAATAGAGTTTGCATGCATTGCGGAAGGCTCTGAACTCGTTGCGTTCTCCGTGGAACTTTTCAGGAGTTGGGACTCTGGGTTCAGGTGGTAGCATAATGACTGCAGGAGCTGCTGGCATCCCAGAAGTGGAAGGTGCTTGAGCAGCAGAGGCAGATAAGGTCTGTATTTGGCCTTCCAGCTGGGTATAACCCTGTTGTAAGTCCTTTACAGCTTGTGTTAATCCGGCTAGGTGTTGGCAGAGTTCCTCCATAGGAGAGGGTCCTTGCACAGGCTCAGACATGGCTGTCTGCTACTGTCACGTACCTGGTGATGGAGCCTGATATGCAGAGGACGGCCTCTCTTACAACTCTGACTTGGAGCCCCTGATAGAGCTGACAGGAAGCACCAAGATGCAGAGTCGCACGAGTGCCTGGCGGGATCACTGAACCTGGAGCTGGATCGGAGCACTCGGCCGGGCTGTAGAGGTGTCTGTAGGAATCCCAGAGCAGTGGTAGGCAGGTAGCTGGAGTGAGTAGACAACCGGTCCCCACAGGCAGAAGTGCAGGTGCAGCAGAAGGGATGGTGGCACCCTCGAGGCTGAAGAGAAGGCAGGTACAGGCAGGCCGGGTCATACACAAATGGGCACGTCAGGAACAGAGGCTGAAGCGGAAGCGGAATCAGATTACAGGCCGGGTCGTCAGCAGACTGGCAGCGAAGTGGCAGAAGGAGCAGGCAGATGCAGAGTAGAGGACAAGCCGGGGTCGGATGCAGGCAGGAAACAGGAACGTCAGGAAGCAAGCCGGGTCACAACAGGAACAGAAGTCAGGTAGGTAATTGCAGGATACACAGGGAACGCTGTAGGGCAGACAGCACTGAATCTGGAAACTGACTGAGTTTAAGTAGCCTGTTTGGGTGTCAAAAAGCTGTCACAGGGTGTGTGTGCACCAATGGAATTCTGACAGGGGCAGAGGTAACAGGTCATCTTCTTCGGCAGCCATTTTGGGTGCTGGCATGCCCTTCCTGACAGGCAGAGGTAACAGGTCGTCTTCTTCGGCAGCCATCTTGGGTGCTGGCATGCCCTTCCTGACACTATCTTATATAAAGGGCTGCAGTGGGGGGGGGGGGGGGTACATTTGGCCTGTGCAGAGGCCAGTTTTTTTTGCTGTGATTTGTGGGGGAGAAGGAATTGTGCATGTTGACAAACGCCCAACTAGGGCTGTTTGTTTGCTGAAATTCTTGTGCATGTTTTCCATCAAAAGTGGATTTATGTGGCCATGCTATCAATGTTGTGTGTGTATTGTTCCTGTCTGACCATGCATTCATGGTTTAGGAGCATGTGCTGACCTTCCACTCTTTGAACTCATTGCCTAAACATGCACACAGAAATGCAGCTTCCAGCAGAACATGGTCACCTATGTATGTGTGTGGATTGTGGGGTGGTGGTGGGTGTTATATTTTGAATATGTGCCTTTTTTAATATTATGTTGGAATGCTTTGTAAGAATAATGACTGTTAAGTATGTTGCTATAATCTTGCAGATAAAAATGTGGGCTGGTGGGTGAGTTGTAGTATGAAATGTTACCCGTTATACACTGAAAGTAAAGCTGTGTCCACTCTCAGGTTTAGACAAATTTTAGATTGTAAACTCCTGTGAGCATGCCCCTTAAAACCCAATTGCTAACTGTTTTGCTAAATGTAGCACTATATACAACCCACGGGTTATGGGGATGAGGCCCTTGTCCCATCAACCCTCTTTTCCTGTGGCCTCCCAGGTTGCATGCTCGGATTAGGGTCTGGTATGGACTTTGGGGGAGACCCCCACTCAATTTCTTTTTTTTTGTGCAAAATGTTTTTCCTTTAGAAATGTCCTTTTGCTGCAGTACTGTTCTAAATATGGGAAAGATGCGCTACTTTACAGGCATACTAAGGACACCCCCATGTGCAATATTTAAAGGAATATTTCATTTTTATTGTTTCACTTTAAGCATTATTAAAATCACTGCTCCTGAAAAAACTGACATTTTTAAATCTTTTTATTGCATTGATACATGTCCCCTGGAGCAGGACCTGGATCCCCATACACTTTTTATGGCAATAACTTGCATATAAGCCTTTGCAATGAGCACTTTTGATATTTCATGTTCGTGTCCCATAGACTTTAACGGCGTTTGCACAAATTTTTTGCCTGTTCGCAAGTTATGGTGCGAACTTCGGCTCACTATTCGGTGTTCGGCTCATCTCTACCCAATAACCAATGGCACATGAGCATGGTTGGTACCATAATAATGCCTCAAATGCAAAACATTATTGTATACAATGAAAAGAATCAAACATAAGTAATAGTATTTTCTATGTATGATTGTGCTCAGCTCCATAGCGTTGTGGTATGCCCTGCTCAAGCCATGGATTTGAATCCCCCAATGGTATCACCTCCTGAAACCGTACATTGTACTCAGCAGCATAATTAGCGAATGCACATCAGTTTGGTTTATTCCATAATTTTAACTCTTCTAATGCATGCAATGGTATGTAATTATTCAAAAATATTATGGTGTGGAATAGGGATGAGCCGAACATCCCCCAGTTTGGTTCGCACCAGAACCTGCGAACGGACCGAAAATTCGCACGAATGTTAGAACCCCATTGACGTCTATGTGACTCGAACGTTCAAAATCAAAAGTGCTCATTTTAAAGGCTAATTTGCATGGTATTGTCCTAAAAAGGGTTTGGGGACCCGGGTCCTGCCCCAGGGGACATGTATCAATGCAAAAAAAACTTTTAAAAACGTCCGTTTTTTCGGGAGCAGTGATTTTAATGATGCTTAAAGTTAAAAAAATGTGAAATATTCCTTTAAATATTGTACCTGGGGGGTGTCTATAGTATGCCTGTAAAGTGGAGTGTGTTTCCCGTGCTTAGAACAGTTCCTGCAAAAAATGTCATTTTTAAAGTAAAAAAAGTAATTTAAAACTGCTTGCGGCTTTAATGTAATGTCGGGTCCTGGCAATATGGATGAAAATCAGTGAGACAATCAGCATGGGTACCCCCTAGTCCATTACCAGGCCCTTTGGGTCTTGTATGGATATTAAGGGGAACCCCACACCTAAATTAAAAAAAGGAAAGGCGTGGGGCCACCAGGCCCAATATACTCTGAACAGCAGTATACAGGTGGTGCAAACAAGACAGGGACTGTAGGTTTGTTGTTAAGTAGAATCTGTTTGTAATTTTGAACTGGTACATTTTTAACGTGTTTAGCTCCAGCCAAAAAATCTATTTTAAGCTTTTTGGAAAACATAGGGAAGGGTTATCACCCCTGTGACATTTGTTTTGCTGTCTGTGCTCCTCTTCAGAAGATTTCACCTCACTTTTTGTCCCAATGACAAAGGTTTTTGAAAATTTGGGTTTTTTTGTGAAACAAGGATTGGTAATAAAGCATCAGTGGAAAGGAGAAACGTTTTTCCCATATTAACTCTTATGCCCTGTACACACGATAGGATTTTCCGATGGAAAATGTGTGATAGGACCTTGTTGTCAGAAATTCCGACCATGTGTGGGCTCCATCACACATTTTCCATCGGAATTTCCAACACACAAAGTTTGAGAGCTTGCTATAAAATTTTCCGACAACAAAATCCATTGTCGCAAATTCCGATCGTGTGTAGACAAATCCGACGCACAAAGTGGCACGCATGCTCAGAATAAATTAAGAAACTAAAGCTATTGCCTACTGCCCCGTTTATAGTCCCGATGTACGTGTTTTACATCACCGCGTTCAGAATGATCGGGTTTTCCGACAACTTTGAGTGACCGCGTGTATGCAAGACAAATTTGAGCCAACATCCGTCGGAAAAAATCCATGGATTTTGTTGTCGGAATGTCTGATCAATGTCCAATCGTGTGTACGGGGCATATCAGGAGAGAATTTCCCTTCCTAGGGGTAGATTTCATATGACTTCCTGTTGTCTCCTTCCGTTTGCAAGTAGGAGTCATTTGTAAGTTGGATGTTTGAAAGTAGGGGCCTGCCCTATATACTCAGCAGAAATTTGGGCCTTAGGTGTTGTTGTGACCACAACACTGTAAGCCCTCAAAGGACCCTGCTGTGAAATATTAGATCAAGAATTGTAATTACATGCCCCTGTTGAACAGGGGTAGAAAAATTGGGCCTTTGGTGGTGGTGGTACTAGTGCCACAACACTGTAAGTCCTCACTCGCTTTTGGTGGGTGCAGAAACGGGCCCTGTTGTGAAATATTAGATCAAGAATTGTAATTACATGCCCCTGTTGAACAGGGGCTGAAAAATTGGGCCTTAGGCACTGGTGCTGGTGCCACAACACTGCAACCCCTCACAGATACTCTAGTTGGAATGCAGAAACGAACCCTGCTGCAAAGTATTGCATCAAAAATTGTAATTACACGCCCCTGTTAAACAGGGGCTGAAAATTTGGGCCTTAGGCACTGGTGCCACAACACTGCAACCCCTCACAGATACTCTAGTTGGAATGCAGAAACAAGCCCTGCTGCAAAGTATTGCATCAAAAATTGTAATTACACGCCCCTGTTAAACAGGGGCTGAAAAATTGGGCCTTAGGCACTGGTGCTGGTGTCACAACACTGCAACCCCTCACAGATACTCTAGTTGGAATGCAGAAACGAGCCCTGCTGCAAAGTATTGCATCAAAAAAAATTGTAATTACATGCCCCTGTTAAACAGGGGCTGAAAAATTGGGCCTTAGGCACTGGTGGTGGCGCCCAGAACCAAAAATGTTCTTACAAGCTATCAGCGTGATCATTGAGGAGGAAGAGGATAATTACTCAGGATAGTCACTCAGCATAGGCAGTCTTTGAAGGGATCTGAGATTTCAAAAAAAATTATTCGGTTACATCAGCATCAGGTGCTTGGTAGCTGGTGTTATCCAAGACTGATTCATTTTTATGAAGGTCAGTCGATCGACCGAGTCGGTGGACAGACGCACCCTGTGATCCGTTACAAAGCCTCCAGCAGCACTGAATGTGCGTTTCGAAAGAACGCTGGATGCAGGACAGGCCAGTACTCAATTGTATAAGTGCAAGCTCTGGCCAGTGATCCATCCTCAAGACCCAGTAACCCAGAGGATTTTCGGTGGGAAAGGTGTCCAAGTCAGATCTTGCCCCTAGGTATTCCTGCACCATGTAAAACAGATGCTGGCGATGGTTGCTGGAACAGATCATACCTTGGGGCTGCGGACCAAAAAATTGTCTGAATGCATCGGTCAGACAGCCACCTTCTCCACCGCTCCTTCTTTGACTGACCAAAGTCTCAGCAACACGTTGTCCAGAAACAGGAGTTTGTAACCTCCCAGTCTCTGGGAACGCGTTGCACAGACCTTTCTGCAAGGCCTCCCGAAGATGTTTCATCCTCTGCTCCCTCTGTGATGGCAAGATAAGGTCCGCAACCTTATCCTTGGAACGTGGATCAAGTAGGGTTGCCAGCCAGTATTGGTCCTTCTCCTTGATACCACGAATACGAGGATCCTTACGCAGGCTTTGCAGGATTAGGGAGGCCATGCAGCGTAGGTTTGCTGAGGCATTCGGTCTGGAGTCCTCTGGGTCACTAAGGATGACATGGTCCGCAGCCACCTCCTCCCAGCCACAGGACAGTGCATGCATCCCTGATCATGGCCCACTGGCGTGGGGAAAAAAAAACAAGCTCCCCTGACCCTGTCCTGGTGCCATAGTCGCACAGGTACTCATTGATGGCCCTCTGCTGCATGTGCAGCTGCTGCAGCATGGCCAACGTTGAGTTCCACCTGGTGGGCATGTCACAGATTAGGCGGTTCTTGGGCAGATTAAACTCCTTTTGGCATTATATGACCGGCAGAAATGCACACAGACTTTCCTGGCCTGCCTCAGGACATCCTGTAAGCCCGGGTACCTGCCCAAGAACCGCTGCACCACCAAGTTAAGGATGTGAGCCAAACAGGGCACATGGGTAGAGAGGAGGTTGGTGCCATTGTCGCAAACCACCATTCCTGCCTTAAGTTGGCATGGCGTCAACCACCTCTGAACCTGCCCCTGCAGAGCTGACAGAACCTCTGCCCCAGTGTAGCTCCTGTCCCCCAAGCACACCAGTTCAAGCACCGCATGGCATCTTTTGGCCTGCATACTTGCGTAGCCCCTTGAACGGCTACGGAGCACCGCTGGTTCCGAGGACAAAGCACAGGAAAAGGCCATGGAGGAAGAAGAAGAGGAGGGGGTGGAGGAGAGAGGTGTGTCACAATCATTAGTAGTGGCATTTTGGAGGCGTGGTGGCGGAACAACCTCCAACACTACTGCACCTTGTCCTGCATCCTTCCCAGCTGCCAGCAGAGTCAACCAATGCACGGTGAAACTTGGGTAACGTCCCTGTCCATGCCTGCTGGACCATGAGTCAGAGGTAATATGCACCTTACCGCTGACCGCCCTGTCCAGCAAGGCCAAGACATTGCCTTCCACATGCCGGTAGAGAGCCGGAATCGCCTTCCGTGAGAAAAAGTGGCGTTTGGGTACCTGCCACTGAGGAACCGCACATTCCACAAACTCACGGAAGGGGGCAGAGTCTACCAACTGAAGAGGCAGCAGTTGAAGTGCTAGCAATTTTGCAAAGCTAGCATTCAACCACTGGGCATGTGGATGGCTGGGAGCGAACTCCTTTCAGCGGTGCAGCAGCTGAGGCAGGGAAATTTGCCTGGTACAATCTGATGTCGGTGTACCGAAAGCAGATTGCCCACAAGTACTTGGCTGTGACACAGATAATTCTACACCTTCATACCTCTCAGTGCAGGTCTCAGAGAGGACTGAAGGTATAGTGGGGTTGGAGATCTCAGCTGATGAGGAGCAAGGAGAGGTCCTCTTTGTTCTTTGGTGTGGGTCTTTTAGATACGCTTGCCAACAAACTACATGGCAGGTCAATATATGTCTGGTCAAGCATGTGGTGCCCAAGCGGGAGATGTTTTGGCCACGCGAGATACGCTTGAGACATATGTTGCAAATAGCAGCGGTGGGATCTGATGCACTCTTCTCAAAAAAGGCCCACACCAAAGAACTTTTGGAATAACGCACAGAGACAGCAGCGCCCTGCACATGCGGAGCTTTGGGGTGTGATGCAGTCAGTGTGCGTCCCTTAGGCTGGCCCCTGGAGGGCATCCTCCCTCGTTGGTGATGTGCCTCCTCCTCCTCCTCCTCTCTCCTATCAGGCACCCACGTTGAGTCAGTGACCTCATCATCCCCTCCCTCCTCATCACTGGAGCAAACCTGGCAGTATGCTGCAGCAGGGGGAGCATGACTGCCAGATTGCTGTCCTTCTTGGGCACCCATTCTGTCTGTGCTCACGTTACTGCTTTCATCTAGCTCAGTATCATCATCAGAGCCTTCTAAACGCTGGGCATCCTCCTGGAGCATGTACCCAACACTGTGGTCAAACAGTTCGAGGGACTCCTCAGGAGAACATGGTGGGGCTAGGGAAGGAGTCACTGATGCCATTGAGCTGAGTGAAGAGGCCGCGTTGGCAGTTGCTTTGCCAGACAAAGTACCCTGAGCATAGGTGAGAGAGGATGAGGAGGATGAGGACAGCTTGGTCATCCACTCGACCAAGTCTTCCGCATGTTGCAGCTCAACACGGCCAGCTGCCGAAAAAAAGGCCAAGCGTGTCCCACGGCCACGTGCTGATGAGGATGCACCGTCTCCACGACCAGCACTGTTGCCTCTAGACACAGAGCCTGCTTGCCCTCTTTTATTGGCTTGTGACTGTCTGCCTCTCCTTGTTGGCCTTCCAGACATACTAATGGCCTGTAGCTGCACTAAGCTGGGATATATATATATATATATATATATATATATATATATATATATATATATATATACTGATACTGCAGCTAGCAAAATCAACTGCCTGCCTGTAGTATGAGAACAACACCAACCTTCTACAGGTAGCTTTAGGTGAACACTGTACAGAGCTCGCAAAAAACTAACTTGTAGCTTATTTAGCTGCCTGCGGTAGTGATAGGATCAGAAAAACACCACCAACCTTCTACAGGTAGCTTTAGCTGAACACTGTGCAGAGCTTGCAAAAAACTAACTTGTAGCTTATTTAGCTGCCTGCGGTAGTGATAGGATCAGGAAAACACCACCAACCTTCTACAGGTGGCTTTAGCTGAACACTGTGCAGAGCTCGCAAAAAACTAACTTGTAGCTTATTTAGCTGCCTTCGGTAGTGATAGGATCAGGAAAACACCACCAACCTTCGACAGGTAGCTTTAGCTGAACACTGTGCAGAGCTTGCACTACACTAACTTGTAGTTTTAGCTGAACACTGTGAGGAGTAGGCACTACACTAACTTGTAGTTTTAGCTGAACACTGTTCAGAGGATGCACTACACTAACTTGTAGCTTTAGCTGAACACTGTGCAGAGGTCGCATTACACTAACTTGTAGTTTTAGCTGAACACTGTTCAGGGGACACACTACACTAACTTGTAGCTTTAGCTGAACACTGTGCAGAGGTCGCACTACATTAACTTGTAGTTTTAGCTGAACACTGTGAGGAGGACGCACTACACTAACTTGTAGCTTTAGCTGAACACTGTGCAGAGGTTGCACTACACTAATTTGTAGTTTTAGCTGAACACTGTTCAGAGGATGCACTACACTAACTTGTAGCTTTAGCTGAACACTGTGCAGAGGTCGCACTACACTAACTTGTAGTTTTAGCTTAACACTGTGAGGAGGACGCACTACACCAACTTGTAGCTTTAGCTGAACACTGTGAGGAGGACGCACTACCGTAACTTGTAGCTTTAGCTGAACACTGTGCAGAGGTCACACTAAACTAACTTGTAGCTTTAGCTGAACACTGTGAGGAGGATGCACTACCCTAACTTGAAGCTTTAGCTGAACACTGTGCAGAGGTCACACTAAACTAACTTGTAGCTTTAGCTGAACACTGTGAGGAGGACGCACTAAACTAACTTGTAGTCTTAGCTGAACACTGTTCAGAAAACGCACTCCAGTAACTTGTAGTTTTAGCTGAACACTGTGAGGAGGACGCACTACACTAACTTGTAGCTTTAGCTGAACACTGTGCAGAGGTCGCACTACACTAACTTGTAGTTTTAGCTGAACACTGTGAGGAAGACGCACTGCACTAACTTGTAGCTTTAGCTGAACACTGTGCAGAGGTCGCACTACACTAACTTGTAGTTTTAGCTGAACACTGTGAGGAGGATGCACTACACTAACTTGTAGCTTTAGCTGAACACTGTGCAGAGGTCGCACTACACTAACTTGTAGTTTTAGCTGAACACTGTGAGGAGGACGCACTACACTAACTTGTAGCTTTAGCTGAACACTGTGCAGAGGTTGCACTACACTAACTTGTAGTTTTAGCTGAACACTGTGAGGAGGACGCACTACACTAACTTGTAGCTTTAGCTGAACACTGTGCAGAGGTCGCACTACACTAACTTGTAGTTTTAGCTGAACACTGTGAGGAGGACGCACTGCACCAACTTGTAGCTTTAGCTGAACACTGTGAGGAGGACGCACTACCCTAACTTGTAGCTTTAGCTGAACACTGTGCAGAGGTCACACTAAACTAACTTGTAGCTTTAACTGAACACTGTGAGGAGGACGCACTACACTAACTCTAAATAGTCTAGCTGCCTGACTGTGGTACTAATAGGATCAAAAGAACACCAGCAATTTTCTTCAGGTAGCTGTAAATACTGTAACAAGACAAGCCTGCCTGTCAGTAGGAAGATAACAGGAACGGATCTAGCTAAACTGAATACAGTGTGTATATATATATATATATATATATATATATATATATACACACAACACCTGGGATGCATATATATACACAATACACTGTAAGTGCAGCTAACTCACTGACTGTCCTGCCTAATCTAACTAACTCAAATGAAATGACACTGTCTCTCTGTCTATCTAAGCACGCTGGAACACACTACACAGGGCCGCCATGCAGGCGGCCTTATATAGTGTGGGGTGTGTTCTAAACCCCCTGAGCCATAATTGGCCAAAGCCACCCTGGCTTTGGCCAATTACAGCTCTCTCTACTGACGGTGCTGTGATTGGCCAAGCATGCGGGTCATAGTGCATGCTTGGCCAATCATCAGCCAGCAATGCACTGCGATGCCGCAGTGAATTATGGGCTGTGACATGCCACACGAATTTGTCGCGAACGGCCCATAACGTTCGCAATTCGGCGAACGATCGAACAGCCGATGTTCGAGTCAAGCATGGGTTCGACGCGAACGCGAAGCTCATCCCTAGTGTGGAATTCCAAAAATCCAGCTATTCAAAAATCAAGAAAAAAAATGGTGTAGGGTCCCCCCAGTGCATACCAGGCCCTGTGGATCTGGTATGGACTTTAAGGGGAACCCCATGGCAAGATTAAAAAAATAAGTGACATGGGGTCCCCCCCCAAAATCGATTCCAGGCCTTTGAGGTCTGGTATGGATTTTAAGGGGACACCGGCGCCAAAATAAAAAAAATGAAATCCATACCAGACCCTTATCTGAGCACGCAACCTGGCAGGTCAGGAAAGGGGTGGGGACTAGCGAGCTCCCCCCCTCCTGAACCATACCAGGCCACATGCTCTCAACATGGGGAGGGTGCTTTGAGGTCCTCCCCAAAGTACCTTGTCCCCATGTTGATGGGGACAAGTGCCTCATCCCCACAACAATTGCCCAGTGGTTGTGGGGGTCTGCGGGTGGGGGCTTTTCGGAATCTGGAAGCCCCCTTTAACAAGGGAGCCCCAGATCCCAGCCCCCCCCTATGTGAATGGGTTTCGGGTACATTGTACCCGATACCCATTCACCAAAAAAAGCAATGAAATGTGACAAAAGACAATAGCCGGTTTTTGACAATTCCTATATTAAAAATGTCTTCTTCTTTACCCTGCTTCTTCCTCCATCTTCCTCTGGTCTTCCTTCGGTTTTCTCCTTCTTCCTCCTGCTGCTTCTTCCCCCATTTCTTCCTCCATCTCGCTCCGCTTCTTCCTCCGGTCTTTTCCATTTTCCTCCTGCTTCTTCTTCCCCCACTTTGTCCTCCGGTCTTTCTCCTCCGTCGCTCCCGCCACCGACCCGCTGAACATGAAAACAACGACCCTCCACCGATGCTGCGGCCAGCCAATCTGTCCGCTTCCATAGCGCACATTTCTTATATAACTATGGGGCGTGGCTGCCAAATGACATCAGCAGGAGACCCACCCCCTTATGACATCACTGACCCATCATGCCCCGGACAGTGAAGTCACAATGGGCGGGGTCTCGGAGTGACGTCATGTGCCCTATCGCAGCATCGGAGGAGGTTCATTTTTTGAATGTTCAGCAGGAATGGCGGCAGAGGAGAAAGACTGGAGGATTAAACAGGGGAAAAAGAAGCCGGAGGAAGATGGAGAAAATCAAAGGAAGAAGCTGAGGAAAATGGAGGAAGAAGCGGGAGAAGAAGCAGCTGGAGGAAGAAGGAGAAAACCAAAGGAAGACCGGAGGAAGATGGAGGAAGAAGTGGGGGAAAAAAGAAGACGTTTTTAATAAAGGAATTGTCAAAAACCAGCTATTGTCTTTTGTCACATTTCACTGCTTTTTTAGGTGAATGGGTAGGGGTACCCATAGCCCTAGCGAATGGGGACAAATCCTGTCTGGTCATGATGGATTAGTTGGCCTATGATGGTATTCAAACAATTTTGGCTAATAGCTTGATGTCGAGATTCAGTAGAGAGATGGGGCGATAGTCTGTCCAAGAGGATCAGTTTGTGGTTTGGATAACATGGAGATTATGGATGTTAGCGTCTCGGATCTAAATGAGTGTCCCTTCAGCAGAGAGTTGAAGGCACTCGTTAACATAGGCGTCAAAATGGATGTGAATTGTCTATAGTCTATATAAAGTTGCCGAAAACCCATCAGGTCCCAGTCTTTTATGTGGTTTCAAAGCTTTGATGGCTAATGACACTTCCTCATCTGTGATGGGACACTCAAGAGATTCTTGTTGAGTTTGGGTGAGTGAGGGGAGATAAATATGAGAGAAGAGGGCATAAATCTGGGGATGACGAACAGAGTTTGGCGAGGTTAGTTATTTGCTTTGAGATAAGAAATATGTTGTCGTTTACGTAAGAGTTTATCTGCTGAGTCGGTAAGAAACAGATCAAAGTCGAGCTGAGCCTTATCGAAACAGGAGTTAGTGGTGGGATTAGGGGTGGATTGGAAATCAGCATGAGATGCGTTAAAATTTGCCTCCAGTTTAAGGAATAGGTTTTTCCGTTCTTGCTTAAGGGATGCTGCCTGTTGGATCAGTTTGCCCTGAATCACAGGTTTATGGGCTTTCCACAATGTCAGTGCTGAAATTTTATCAGTAGCATTGTGTGAAAGATACTCTTTAAGAGTTGTTTCTACAGCTAACCAGGGTGAGGGATGGGTGAGGGTGGAGTCATTGAGACACCAGGAGGTATCATGCGTCCTAGGAATTGGGGAGACAACAATGGTACAACCTGCGCAATGGTCAGTCCATGAAAAGGGGGTAATCACTGAGGATATTATCTCTGGGACCATGCCTGTTGCAAAAAAAAATGTGGTCAATACAAGAAAAAGATTTATGAGGATGTGAGTAATGTGTAAATCGTTTGCCAACAGGGTTCGCTTCACGCCATGTATCAACCAAGTTGTACCTGGTGAGAAGTTGTTAGAAAGTCTGTTTGGCTGGGCTCATAGAAGGAGCAGGGGGGACTTATCGAGGAATGGGAAAATCACCTGATTAGAGTCACCGCAGGGAACAACTGTTCCAAATTTATGTGTGTCTACTACCTAGAAAGGATGCAAGAGAAATGTGGTCGGGCCTTTATTTGGAGTGTAATAAGATACAATTGTGATCGCAGTGTCCGATATATAGCCTGTGAGGATCAGGTAGCGGCCCTCTGGATCTTTGACTTGGGATTCAAGGGTAAAAGTCATAGATCGATGGAAACCGATAAGAGTCCTGCGCTTGTTGGTTGTGTCTGAGGCTCTACAGAATTGTGGGTAGAAGGCACTGAGGTACTTAGGGGTGTATTTCTCTGTGACATTAGTTTCTTGTAGACAAATGATGTCAGCTTTCGCAGCTGTAAAAGAGCGTAGGGCTTTGGTATGCTTATTTGGGGTGTTGAAGCCTTGAACATTCAAGGAAAGGATGTTTAAGGGGGCCATAAATGAAGTAGGATTTGTATAGTACTGGTGTTGCTAGATCCCAAGTGAAGAACCACGACTTCTGGAGAGAAATAGAGAGTAAGGGGGAAGGGGGAAAAAGTTTGAAGAAGAGCATAGAGAAATTGTACAACCCTTAAAAATGCAAACAATGTTGTGAAATAACAGCACAACAATAGGGTATAGGAGCATATTAGGGGAGCGGCTAGCAGTCCCGAAGAGGCTCTGGGACTACCGTCAGGATCCTGCATAATAGGAGCAGGGAGCTGAGGGCAGTAAATGGGGGAGCAATTAGTTCCAACGGGGGAACATCACTGAAAAAAAAAACATCAAATGACATATATACTGGTAGCATGGCATTGTAACTATAATAGGGCGTACACACGGTCGGACTTTGTTCAGACATTCTGACAACAAAATCCTAGGATTTTTTCCGACGGATGTTGGCTTAAACTTGTCTTGCATACACACGGTCACACAAAGTTGTCGGAAAATCCGATTGTTCTAAACGCGGTGACGTAAAACACGTACGTCGGGACTATAAACGGGGCAGTGGCCAATAGCTTTCATCTCTTTATTTATTCTGAGCATGCGTGGCACTTTGTCCATCGGATTTGTGTACACACGATCGGAATTTCCGACAACGGATTTTGTTGTCGGAAAATTTTATCTCCTGCTCTCCAACTTTGTGTGTCGGAATATCCGATGGAAAATGTCCGATGGAGCCCACACACGGTCGGAATTTCTGACAACACGCTCCGATCGGACATTTTCCATCGGAAAATCGGACCGTGTGTACGGGGCATAAGAGGGCTACAGGGACCCATCACCGATGAGTGAAGCTAAGGTTTAGTCATTGCAAAATGGTAATAGGGGGGAAAAAAAACACAGTTAATGTAGCAGGAGCTGCCTCGGAAAGGGTGGTAGAAGCCAAGTGTATGTGTCACTCGTAACATGTCACTAGGGATGGGCCGAACACCCCCCTGTTCGGTTTGCATCCAGAACATGCAAACAGGCAAAAAATTTGTTTGAACACGCGAACACCATTAAAGTCTATGGGACACGAACATAAAAATCAAGCCTGAGGAACAGACACCCAAGCCGCTGCTGCCCGCACTGGAGGAGAGGAGGAGGACAGCCCCGCCACTGCAGGAGAGCCCCACCACACAGCAGGTAAGTGCTGTGGGTGGTCCAGCGGGTGCCGCTGTGGTCAGTGCCACGGGTAATCCGGCAGGTGCCGCGGGTGGTCAGTGCCGCGCCGCCCGATGGCTAGGGGGGGGTTGGTGCCACCTGTTTGCTGCCCCCCAAAAGGAGAACCCACCAGCCGCCACTGCTTTTAATCCTTGTCTATATTCCAGTATAATGCGGTGATCCTGCAAGCAAGTCTGTTATTTTTCCACTTTCTTAAAAAAAAATAAAAACAGTTGTCCAGCAAAAGTGGCATTTAGAGGGTTAAAACAAGCCAGTTAACATCGACAGGGGATGCGTACAATGATCAGTTTTTATTTATTAATGTAAAACTTTTATCCCAAAAGGAAACAAAAACTGTTTGCATTAACTGCTTATAAAGTGTTAGCTAGAGCTCAGCTTTAAGGCTGGGTTCACACCAGTGCAGATTGGTATTAATATGCAGGACATCCTTTAGGGAGGATAGGCTCCCTTTATGGGGCGTACACACGGTCGGACTTTCCGGCTACAAAAGTCCGACGGCCCGTCCGACAAACTTTCGATGGACTTTTGACAGACTTGAGGTGAACTTTCTAACGAACTGACTTGCCTACATACGATCACACAAAAGTCTGACGGATTCGTACGTGATAACGTACACCGGACTAAAATAAGGAAGTTGATAGCCAGTAGCCAATAGCTGCCCTAGCATGGGTTTTTGTCCGTCGGACTAGCATACAAACGAGCGGATTTCTGGGTCTGGCGGAGTTACGACGTAAAGATTTAAAGCAAGTTCCAAATCTAAAGTTCGTCAGATTTGCGACTGGAAAAGTCCGCTGAAAGTCTGGGGAAGCCCACACACGATCGGATTGTCCGCCGGATTTGGTCCGTCGGCGTCCGTTGGACTTTTGTAGCCGAAAAGTCCGACCATGTATACTCCCCATTAGTGTCAGCTAGAGTGTCCTGTACTGGTGGTGCTTATTGTTATTGAGAGTGGTACATGATACAGATAATTATTAATGTGCAGGACATGCTTTTTGGAATGTAGACTCCTTCTAATGTCATCTACTGCTGCTTCATGTGCTCTGTGGGTGGTTATTGATAGATGTTGGTATCCCTGTAGACACCACAATCTGAAAACAAATGGTACAAGGTACACGGCAGGATTTATGAAAAGGGTAGTCTTGTGGGAGGATAGGCTATTAGCTACTGATGGTCCACATCCTTATCATAGATAGTGTGAGATACTTGACAAAATAATGTGGACAACACACCCTCATTATTCTTGGCAGTACAAGATTTATGGAGAGCACAGCCTTGTGGGAGCATATGCTCCCTCAAACATTAGCTAGATTGTCAGGACCTGGTGATTCACAACCTTAATTGCAGGAAGTACATGGTATATGACAAGGCTTGTGAGAACATATGTTCCTTCTAATATCAGATACTGGTGATTCACATCACCATTGTGATTGGTACTCAGTACATAGAAAGCAATGCATGCAAAGCTGAATAATAATAATAATAATAATAATGGCAGCTCTAATACCAAGGCACACATATTCCTACTTTTATACCCTTTTAGTCTTGTTCAAGTCTACAGGAAAAAAATGTACGAATGTACGTCATCATGTTCCTCACCTTTCCTGGAGAGCTTATCAGTGAGTGTTCCTGCTCCTGCTGTTTATAGATGTGACACTTTGAGCTTGTCAAACAATAAGTGCAAGGCTTCTGCACATTTAGCTATTACTAAAACAACCTAATGGAAGGAGAAATATAAATCTAGAGGAAATATCACTAGGATAAAGGTAAAATCACTATGTGGACTTTTACTAAAAAAAACTGATTAACCACTTCGCCTCTGGAGGATGCATTTGAAGTTTTCTGTCCTGTGCTGTTTAAAACAACATATAATGGGGTGATGAAATGACTGGACATTATTGTGAAATAGGGACCATGGCTAAATCAAGTAGATGACTCCATTAGCTTTTGGGCTTCAGATCTTGCTATTTTAGACATGTCAAGCTGTTGTTTTATGAACCAAATGTGGCCCTTCTGCTCCTTGACTGTGGCCTTAAAGGGTCTGTGGATAAAAAAAAAAAAAAAATTATTATGTAAACATTGCACTGGAAAAATGACAGGAAAACACATTTTTTTCTACGTTTTTTTTTTACTATTTATTCCCTACAACAACCAAGGAAACAAAAATATATGTATCCACATTTATACCAAAGTAAAATACGAATCTGACCTAAAAAAATTAGTGTATATTAAGTTGGGTAGAATACAGAATGAAGCATTGCTGAAACAAAAAAATGGTCTGGGGTCCAAGGGGATTTAGGGTGAAAAAACCCAGGGCCTCAAGTGGTTAAATAGATAAATATATTTAGATATGAAGATGGAGGGCATCAGAGCAACCAGGAACTGTTGAAACAAAAGAACACTTTGGTTAGGATTTTGTACAACACACCAAACGTTACAACTAAGCTTACTCTTTGCTTGCTCAGTGAATAAAGGTACGCCTTATTCTTAAGACTCATATTTTCTTGCCCCACTACTCCAGCATCCTTTTCTTTTGCCCCACTATCCCCAGACCTACCTTCCTCTTGTATCAATACTTCTAGATACTCCTTCCTATTTCTGCGATAATCCCAGTGACATACCCTTTGCCCCTACTAATGCTGTCACTTGACTAGACTTGGCGCTTAAGGAAACAGGCAACCCGTTTTGTGAAACTATGGAGGGAAATTTATGAATATGGTGCTAGGAGAATGAGTGTATAGTGAGGTGTTGCCCTTGAGAGAGAGAGTGTTAAAGAGTGTGCTCGAAAAGTGTGGTATGACGTATATGTGGGCAAGGAATGCAGTAAGGCAAAGTAAGTGGTGTTAGAGGGACGAAGTGATGAAGTGGAGGCAGTGGAAGCTTGTGAGAAGGTGGTGATGAATGGAAAGTGCTAAAATTTGGGACAGAATGGGGAATTTGTTGAAGGGGAGGTTAATATGGGGTCTGGAGAGAAAAGGGGAACCAGTGGATTCAGTACAGACTGGTACATGTCTGGTCAATCAATAAGAATGTTAAAAACCAGTACTGTATCGGGTAAACCAGTACATTTAGAAGGTATGAATTTGACCCACTGTTTAATCTGAGTTTAACATGTTTGTGCTACATTGTGCCCTAATACCACAATCCTGGGAAATCCATGGGCAACCCTGATGGCATAGTCCTTGGTGTTATCAGGATATTGTGAAGGATTTATCAACTGTGTTGTAAAAGACTTCTGTCCTGCATCTCTCTGCTACAAACCTATTATTTTCTGATAACTATGAGAAACAACACTCTATTATAAGTAATCTTTTGTTGCAGAGTTGCATGGTTAGACTGCTATATTTCCCCCATATCCCAATCTGCTACAACTACCCAATGAAATAAAAAAAGTAAGAACATGTTAAAATAGGAAATAATTACCAAGTCCTAACAAATACATTTGGTGTTTTTATTATCATTCAGAATGTTTGTAATCACAAACCTGAAATTAGCACCATCATACTAATCCCCCCACCCCCCCAAAAAAAAAGACAGACTTAATCTTGCCTTAATATTACACAGACCATTATGCAGATTTCATTTCCTGCATCCATGATGTAATATTAAATGGAAAAAAGTGTGTAAACTCAAAGACAAACATTGAGCTTTGTCACTCTACAATGTTACATAAAAACTGCATTTATGTTGTATATTTGTGGTCAAAAGACTTTAAAGCGGAGTTCCACACAAAAATGGAACTTCCGCTTTTCGGAACCCTCCCCCCCCTCCGGTGTCACATTTGGCACCTTTCAGGGGGGACGGGGGTGCAGATACCTGTCTAAGACAGGTATTTGCACCCACTTCCGGCATAGACTCCCATGGGAGTCTATGCCTCTTCCCGTCCCGACCGCGCTGTCTGCTGGGAACACACAGCTCCTAGAAGAGAGCGGGGACCACTAGGGACGCGCAGCACAACTCGCGCATGCGCAGTAGGGAACAGGGAAGTGAAGCCGCGACGCTTCATTTCCTGATTCCCTCACCTAGGATGACGGCGGCAGCTGCCGAGAACCGAGCGGGTTCTCGGCGTCCCCTGCCGACATCGCTGGACCCTGGGACAGGTAAGTGGCCATGTATTAAAAGTCAGCAGCTGCAGTATTTGTAGCTGCTGGCTTTTAATATTTTTTTTTTTGGCGGTGTGGGTGAACCCCCGCTTTAAGGCTTTACGATTATGTTTAGAGAGTAATTGTCTGGGGCTGTACAAACTAATAACAAAAAAATAGGTTGTGATAATAATGTACAATTTAAACACCTGAAAAATTACCAGAAAGTGTGTTTTGCCAATTTTGATCATATCTGTTTCAAAAACAAACAGGTGACTAATATGGTAGGATACACTACAAAAAGTTAAGGATTGTGAACTTGCCCTTCATCTGAAACAAAGTTCTTAATCTATAATACGTAGAGGTGGAAGGGGAAGTGTCAGGGCTGGGCTCAGCCCTTCCTTCTCTGAGCTGGCCGCTCATCTGTCGGCTAAATGTCAGCTCCTATCTCTCCACAGTGACTCACCTGTTGATGATATCCTGCTCGTCAGTCCTGCCTACTTAAGCCATCCAGTCCAGATGATCTCTGCCTTTACCTTGGTCACATCTCTAGAGACGCTCTCTTGTGTTCTTGTTAAAGACTTGCTTGGCTGACATTCCTTCTGGCTCCAGATCCTGCTTGCTGTTCTACTACGCTGTTCTCTGGCTCCCTGATGTTTTGGCATGGCTGACTATCTGTTCCGGTTCCTGAACTCTGGCTATGTTTTGACTACGTTTACTCTGTTTACCATTTTTATTACTATTAAACAAGAGCAGGGTCACCGCATAGATCAGTTTGCCATGGCGTTACAAATGCTCCTGAGTCGCACGGCTCACCTGGAATCTCCCACTGTGGCTGCTTCAGTACGACCTGTGTTGCAGGCTGTCCCTGCTGCTGCTCCGGTCTCTGTGCAGGCACACCGCCTCGAGTGTTACCTCTATAAAAGGTATGTCTGGTTCCACTCCATTTCCCCAGCGATTTGGGGGTGATCCAGTCCAATGCAGAGGGTTTCTCAACCAGGTTGAGATATACTTTGAGATGTTGCCCCAGGTGTTTCCCATGGATAGAAGCAAAGTAGGTTTTGTGATATCTTTGCTTTCTGAGAGAGCCTTAGCCTGGGCAAACCCTTTATGGGAGACGCAAAAACCTGTTGTCTTGAGTTACCCTGAGTTTGTGGCTTCTTTTAAAAGGGTATTTAGCATTCCCGTATGCTCTGCTTCTGCTGCCAAGTGCGTCATGAGAGTTTCGTTGTCCATGGCCGTAGAGGCTCTTCACCATGAGATAATCTAATTCCAAGTTATTTCCTCACCTAAGTTTCCACTGCTTATTGGTTATAGAGGCACAACCCCCTTTTTTGATTGGCTCCATGCTGAGGTTCTCTCCTGGTCGCCACAATGCAGTAAGACATGCTTCCAGAAGGTAGCCAATGTCCTGTGCACCTCTTCACTCTCCTCCCTGATGAGGAGTACCACAATTTTTGCGATGTCTTTGACAAAGGTCAAACCAGTAGTTTGCCTCCACACCGGTCATATGATTGCGTAGTTGACCTTCAACCTGGTGCCATACCCCCTCGTGGCCGCGTTTACCATTTGTCGGTCTTGGAGGATAAGGCCATGGAGGAATATGTTGCAGACGCACTTTCTCGAGGTTTCATCCACAAATCCTCGTCTCCTGCTAGTGCTGGTTTCTTCTTTGTGAAGAAGAAGAAGAGTGGTGAACTGAGACCTTGTATTGATTATAGGCATCTCAATCATTTCACGATTGAGAATGCCTATCCGATTCCATTGATTACGGAGTTATTTGACCACCTCAAGGGAGCAACGGTTTTCACAAAGCTTGATTTGAGAGGGGCATAAAATCTTGTGAGGATGAAGGAGGGTGACGAGTGAAAAACTGCATTCAATAACAGAACAGGCCATTATGAGTACCTCATAATGCCTTTTGGCCTTTGTAAGGCCCTGGCTGCTTTCTAGGAAGTTATTAACGATGTCCTCCGAAATTTGTTGCAGTTATGTGTGGTGGTTTATCTCAATATTATCCTCATATTTTTCAAGTCCCTGGAGAGCCACCACACAGATGTCTGTCATGTGCTTTATGCCGCGTACACACGGTCAGACTTTTCGTCTACAAAAGTCCGACAGCCTGTCCGACAGACTTCCGGCGGACTTTCGGCGGACTTGCGGCGGACTTGCGGCAGACTTTCTAATGAACGGACTTGCCTACACACGACCACACAAAAGTCCGACGGATTCGTACGTGATGACGTACACCGGACTAAAATAAGGAAGTTCATAGCCAGTAGCCAATAGCTGCCCTAGCGTGGGTTTTTGTCCGTCGGACTAGCACACAGACGAGCGGATTTCGGGGTCCGTCGTAGTTACGACGTAAAGATTTGAAGCATGTTTCAAATCTAAAGTCCGTCGGATTTGAGGCTGAAAAAGTCTGCTGAAAGTCCGGAGAAGCCCACACACGATCGGATTACCAGCCAGCTTTAGTCCGTCAGCGTCCGTTGGACTTTTGTAGACGAAAAGTCCGACCGTGTGTACGCGGCATTAGAAACTAAGAGAGAACAATCTCTATTGTAAATTGGAGAAGTGTGAATTCCATTGTGAATAGGTTCAATTCCTGGGTTATGTCATTTCCACTGCTGGTTTTTCGATGGACCCAGAGAAACTTTCAGCAGTCCTACAGTGGCCCTGACCTGTGGGTTTACGTCCTCTGCAGCATTTTCCTGGCTTTGCCAACTATTATCGGAAGTTTATTCATAACTTCTCGTCTCTGGTCAAGCCCTGACTGATATGACCAGAAAGGACGGTAACCCACAGAGTTGGTCTCCGGAGTCCATTAAGGCCTTTAAAAGTCTCAAGCCTGCCTTTGTTTCTGCTCCTGTGTTGGCACATCCTGATCCTATGTTACCTTTTATCCTTGAGGTTGATGCTTCTGAGACTGGAGTTGGCACCCTTCTGTCTCAACGTCCTACCTCTGAGAACGATATGCATCCTAGTGGCTACTTTTCCAAGAAATTGTCGCCTGTGGAGTGCAATTACGAGATTGATGACAGAGAGCTGTTAGCAATCATTTTAGCCCTGAATAAATGGAGACATCTCCTTGAAGGTACCACTGTGCCAGTTCTCATTCTTACTGACCATAAGAATCTCACATTCTTGTCTGAGGCTAAATGCCTCTCTCCCAGAAGGGCGCGATGGGCTCTTTTCTTGTCTAGTTTCAATGACATTGTCTCATTCTTATCCAGTACTAAGAATGTAAGGACTGACGCTTTGTCACAACAATTTTCCTCCACTTCCAAGATGGAGTCGGTTCCGGTTCCTCCGATTCCTCCTGATCATATTCTGGCTATGGTTTGCACCAGTCTCACTTCTCCTTTGTCTACGTGCTGAGGTAACTGCCTTCGTAGCTGCCTGTTCCGTGTGTGCTCAGAGTAAGACTCCACGACACCTTCCAGCAGGCCTCCTACAACCCATACCTAATGGAGAGAGGCACTGATCCTACCTGCCTATGGATTTAATTGTGGAGAAACCCAACTCCCAGGCAAACACAGTTATCCGTATGCTGGTTGACCAGTTCTCAAAAATGTCTCATTGTATTCCACTTAAGAAGTTGCCCATTTCTAAGGATCTGGCTTCCATTTTTGCTCGGGAGATCTTTCTCTTACATGGGCTATCCAAGGTGATTGTCTTGGACAGGGGTAGTCAGTTTGTCTCCCGGTTCTTGTGCACAGTTGGGAATTCAGCTTGCTTTCTCCTCTGCATATGACCCACAGTCTAATGGGGCCGCAGAACAAGCCAATCAGTCCTTGAAGCAATGACTACGTTGCTATATTTCTGACCATCATAACAACTGGTCAGACCTATTACCGTGGGCAGAGTTTGTTCACAACAGTGCCTTGAATCCTTCTTCCCGATTGTGCCCGTTTATTGCGAATTATGGTTTCAACCTACCATGTTGCCTGACTCGTTTGTTCTGCAGAGTATTCCTGCGTTAGAGGAGCATCTCCATGGTCTTCGTTCCACTTGGGCACAAGTCCAGGAGGCTTTGCGCCATACTAATGATAGGTACAGACTCCATGCTGACTGCAGACACCTGCCTTAGCCTTCCTACCAGGTTGGGGACAGGGTCTGGCTGTCATTTCGCAAACCTCCGACTTCGTGCTCCCTCACTGAATTTCGCATCTTGGTTTATTGGGCCTTTCCGTATTCTTCGCAGGATTAACCCAGTGGCTTACGCATTAGACCTTCCTTCTAATATGCGTATTTCAAATGTATTTCATGTCTCTTTATTAAAACCTTTGGTCTGCAACCGCTTTACCACCTTGGTGCCACGTCCTCACCCTGTACAGGTTGAGAATCATGAGGAGTAGGAAGTACAGTCCATTGTTGACTCTCATAGGTTCTGTGGAAAATGCCTGGGGCAGCATCTCAAAGTATATCTCAACCTGGTTGAGAAACCCTCTGCATTCGACTGGATCGCCCCCAAATCGCTGGGGAAGCGGAGCGGAACCAGACATACCTCTTATAGAGGTAACACTCGAGGCGGGTGCCTGCACAGAGACTGGCGCAGCAGCAGGGTCGGCCTGCAACATAGGATGTACTGGGGTGGCCACAGTGGGAGATTCCAGGTGAACCGTGCGACTCAGGAGCGTTTGGCGAACTTATCCATGCGGTGATTCAGTTCATTCAATCTGGAAAAAATATTACCAATAAGTGGATTGACTGCATCTTCTGAATTCATGGCCTTTGCCTTCTGTCAGAAACCATGAAATCAGACCAAGACAGAAGTACAGTTAAATCATACTTGTTTAATAATAAAAGTAAAAAGAACAAACATAGTCAAAACATAGCCAAAGTTCAGTAACCAGAATGGATAGTCAGCCAAGCCAGAAGTCAGGGATCAAAGTAGTGGAACAGCAAGCAGGATCTGGAGCCAGAAGGGATGTCAGCAAAGCTAGCCTTTAAACAGGAATGCAGGAGATGTTTCTTGTGATGCTGACCAAGGTGAAGGCAGAGACCCTTTGGACTGGACGGCTTAAGTAGGCAGGACTGACGAGCAGGATATGAACAACAGCTGAGTAACTGTGGAGAGAAATGGGAGCTGGCAATTAGCCAACAGCTGAGTGGCCAGCTCAGAGAAGGAAGGGCTGAGCCCTGCCCTGACACCTCCATAAGCCCTCCAGTCCAGATGATCTCTTCCTTCGCCTTGGTCACATCTCTAGAGACACTCTCCTGTGTTCCTGTTAATGACTTGCTTAGCTGACATTCCTTCTGGCTCCAGATCCTGCTTGCTGTTATACTACGCTGTTCTTTGGCTTCCTGACATTTTGGCTTGTCTGACTATCCGTTCCGATTCCTGAACTCTGGCTATGTTTTGACTACGTTTACTCTTTTTTTATTATTATTAAACAAGTGTGATTTAACTGTACTTCTGTACTTCTGTCTCAGTCTGATTCATGGTTTCTGACAGGAAGAAGGCCCTGGAACAAACATGTGCATTTGAGGGGAAGGGGGAATGAGAAGTCCTCGGACCACGTACAGTATATGGGGGAAATGGGAGGAAAAGATTCTGAGGCCACATACAGTACAGTATGTGGGGGGAATGGGAGGAAAAGGCTCTGGGACTACATACAATAAGTGGTGGTAATGGGGAAAAACTCTGGGACTATATACAGTATGTAGGGGTAATGGGGGAAAACTCTGGGACTACATACAGTATGTGGAGGGAATAGGGGAAAGGCTCTGTTACTACATACAGTATGGTCCTATGGGCATGTATACAGTACATGAATAGACTGGGTGAAAAGGTTTGAAAATACATACAATTTATGAAAAATGGGGGGTTTTGGCACTAAAGCTTTTTCTCATTGCTAAAACCTTGTTTTAACTGTGAGATAAACAAGAACACAAGGGGATGTCTGTTCCTTTTATGTAAGCTTTGCCAAGGTTTTTCTATTTGGATGTTGCTGCACCTTTTTTGGATGACACTTTAAAATCAAGAATCTAAATAAAAGGGATCTTTTTACTACTATTGTGTACCACCCTCAATAACGATGCCTGCCACCAGTACAGGACACTCTAGCTGAGGCTAAAGGGAGCCTTTCCTCCCTAAAGGCTGTCCTGCACATTAATACTAATCTGCATCATGTATTAAATGGATTCCTATGGACACTTCTTCCAGTTCACTAGAATCTTGGAGTTTTTGGCCCATGTGCAAAAAATAGACTTGACATATATTTCAAGCTCACTGTTTCATGACACACGCAAAGGAAATACTGTATGTGTGTCTGGCTCAAGTCTGCTGTTAAAGACTGTGAAAGCAAAACTCCAGCATAATTATTTTCTGCCACAAGATGCATTCAGTCTGAACGCCGTCATCATTTAACCCAATTCCAGACTTTCCTTGACCCACCCCTGTCTGTAACTGGACAATAAAAACAGAAGCAGCACAGTGATGAGCTAATTTGTCAGTTTGCTCTCTACTCCTATCAGCAGGCTCCTTGTCAGTACATAAACTGACTGACCCATTCTTCTGCTTCTTTCTGTCAAACTTAAGCCCTGCTGAGCAGGGACTTCAAGAGGCTGATACCAGATGCATACACTGCTTGCGTAGCACCCGCTAGTGTGCTACTAGTGTGAGGGTAGGCAAATTTATGTTTTGGCTCATAGTTAACTTATGAGTCTTAATTGGGTCATGGGTTTACTGCAGGTCAGGCTGGATGACTCACAAAGGCAGGTCTCTGATGATTCCCCCTGGTTCAGTTTGGAGAAATTTCTAGAAGCTGGAGAACAGAGGCAAGGAGGGTTGATCTGCATACTTAGGGGAGCTTGGCCAGTCCCCAGGCAGTGGACCTGGCAGGGTGGCTGAGTCAGCCCTTAAATATGAATGAGTCATGGCAGCAGGGGAGTCATGTGGAAGATGGAGTGCTGAGGAGACTGTTGGTGGCCTTTGAGGGGAGCCCCTGGTCTGGGGGGGATCTGTCTCAGGCTGGAGCTCGGGAAAGCTTAGGAGGATCCTGACAACTGTGTGGTTTGAAAGAAATCTTGCATGGGAAACAGCAGGAGCAATGAGGACAGTGTGAGCACATCAGCACACTTAGGGACTTACAAGAGGAGAGACTGCCACATATATCAAGCCTTTCAGGAAGACAGCATTGTGCTTGAATCTTTCCTTTCCCCTGCCCTGGGAAATCTTCGGAGCAGCCGGGTGGGCTGGTGAAGAAGCAGTCAGGTGGGCTGTTAGTTCCTGTAGTTAGTAGAGCTGGGATCAGTGTCTATAGTTAAGTTGGAGTTACTCCGGTACAGCCTACAACACTTTAAGCTACTTTCCAAGGGACTGAGAGTTCCTAGCCCTTAATGAGCTTTTGCATCTTTGATTATCAGAGATTGTCAGTGTTCAGAAGAAAGACACTTCTGGAGCATGTACATAGGGTGGAAGCTGTCCAGGTTTCTGTTGCAATCAAGCTGGGCATTTCATTATTCCTATTCCCAATCCAAGATATTACCCCTAATAAAACAACAAAAAACAAGTTCAAGGACAGTTCCTTGTGTTTGGATTAAGTGTTGAAAATGCTTGTTGCCTGGCTGTGCAGGAGTGCTGAACCCAGTCATCTGCAACCCCTGCGGTGGTAATGCTACACTTTCATAAACAAAAATACATTTAATAGTGAGTGTATAATAATAATAATTTATTTATAAATACAGAGCTGCATTCATTTGTGTGTCTTATATAGTAACTGCCTAAAGTTCAGCTTTAGGGCACAAAATTGCTCACTTTTTTTTTAGGCATAGCCGCTCTTTCTTGATAGATAGTCTTTATCTTTGGAACCTGAGACTTTCTAGACCAAAGTTGAAAGGTATGATTCCAAAAGACTGAAAAACTTTAATTCAATACCTGGGGTGTAATTACACGAAGTCCGATTGGCATGACAACTAGTTAAGTGGGCTAAAGCATAACTGCTGCTTTCCTTTAGCACTTTTTTTTCCTACCTTATACATTGCTCTTTCTTTTATATGCTCTTTGAGCTGTTTTGAACAAAATGATGTCCCAACTCAAGGTCGTGTTATTGGATGAAGGTGCTGGTAAGGGGCTCTATAGCTTTTGTGAAGCAGGGCGTATTTGTTCCTATCCTAACCATCTAGGTAATGTTTTTATGTATTGTATGTCTTAAATGGTTTAAGATGTAAAGTTGTGGTACTGCCACATCTCGGGTGCTAAACTATTCATGTGATTTTTTTCTACTACTTTGAGCCAGTTTTCCTTAAACTTGAGCTGTATGTTTCTTCTTATCACCATAACCCACCACCAACCAACCCCCCCCCCCAGATAAATTCTCCTGACATTTGTGGCAATACCACATATGTGAATAATTTGATGTTTTTACTCATAGTAGGGCCAAGACTATAATGCACATTTTAATTCTTTTGTTGCTATTCTAAATTACATTTATACTTAGGTGTCCATTTATAAAAAAAAACAAAAAACTGCTGTGCAAATTACTCAACATTCACACAGCCATGAACAACAGTCCATGTAATGTGTTTAATATGTTAATTTCCTATGATCATAAGCTCCATCTAGTGGTCATTTTGCAGTATTATCGGGATTGAGGTATTTCAAGAAAATACCACATTATGGCCACTAGATGGAGACAATGATAATAGGAAATAAACATATTACACACATTACAGGGATTGTTCACTATGCACAACATTTTTTTTTACAAATTGACCCCTAATAATGACAAAAACACACTAACCCTGACCAGAGTTGGCCCATCCTTTGCAGCTATAACAGCTTCAACTCCTCTGGGAAGGCTGTCCACAAGGTTCAAGAGTGTGTCTACGGGAATTTTTGACCATTCTTCCAGAAGCGTATTTGTGAAATCAGGCAGTTATGTGGACAAGAAGGCCTGGCTCGCAATCTCTGCTCTAATTCATCCCAAAGGGGTTCTATCTGGTTTAGGTCAAGACCAGTCAAGTTCCCCCACCCCAAACTCACTCATCCATGTCTTTATGGACCTTGCTTTGTGCACTGGTCCATAAAGACATGGATCTGGTCTGGTCCAGTTGGTCCTGTTCCACAGTCATGTTGGAACAGGAAGAAGCCATCCCCAAACTGTTCCCACAAAGTGAAATTGTCCAAAATGTCTTGGTATGCTGACACCTTAAGTGTTCCCTTCAGTAGGAACTAAGGGGCCAAGTCTAACCCCTGAAAAACAACCCCACACCATAATCCCTCCTCCACCAAATGAGTTGGACTAGTGCTCAAAGCAAGGTCCATAAAGGCATGGATGAGCGAGTTTGGGGTGGAGGAACTTGACTGGCCTGAACAGAGTCCTGACCTCAACCCAATAGAACACCTTTGGGATGAATTAGAGCGGAGACTGTAAGCCAGGCCTTCTCATTCCCATCAGTGCCTGACCTCACAAATGCATTTCTGGAAGAATGGTCAAACATTCCCATAGACATGATAGTAGGTAAAGAAGAGAATAATCAGGTCCCCTCCTCCATCCCGGCAAAATATTTGGTAAAAAAGCAAATGGCGTGAATTTTCATAAGCACACGCTCCTTCCTTGTCTTTTGTTTCCACTTAGCTCCCTTACACACTATTTTTTCTTTCACTTTTTCATATTTACTTTCATTCATTTTTTGTCCTTTGTAATTTTTTCACAGAAAAACCCTTTTTTACCTAAGGGCTTCCTTATTCACTATCACTAATTTTCACATTGTGACCCATGCAGAGGCGGCTCTATAATTAGGCAAAAAAGGCGGCCGCCTAAGGCCTCGCTTTCCCAGGGGCCTCGCAGCCACCTAATTTGCCTGATGTGTGTGGGAGAATGAGATAAAGGATCGCCATCTTTCGTATACTGCGCTGCCTGCTGCAGCGGAATTGTAGAGGAGGTGGAGGCGGAGCTGCCGGGCCGGCCGCTGCTGAAACCGCCAGGACAAATAGGCGGACTGAGCCAGGGGGCAAGGAGGCCTTGTAAAAATGCCGCTTGCTCCGCAGTCTGCACCGCCGGTACACTGTCTGCAGCAGAGCAGTGCGAGTATGCTGTGTGTCCAACCGACCAACTCATTCATTTCCCTGTCAGGCGAAGTGATCTCCGCCCTGCAGGAGCTTCCTAGTCCCACCCGGCGTGATGTCATTCACAGGCCGGGATGAAAGGGCAGAGGAGAGTGCTGCTGCAAAGACCTGCAAGGAGCCAGTGATGCCCCGTGCAAAAGTGCAGAGGCTTAAAACCTTTCCTAAGGAACTGTTGTGAACTGCCTGAAGTGTTTAACTCTTTGGTGGGGGGGGGTAATTTACATTGGTATTTGTAATATGCAGCATGGAGGGTATTATTGCATTACTATACATTAGTGACCAGTGGCAGTTAAAACCCCTTTGTGTTGCATTAGTGACACCAGTATCAGTGTTTATGAACCCTTTCATGCTGCACCAAATAGGGGTTAATTTAACACTGACACTGGTGCCACTAATGCAGCACAAAGGGGTTAATTAACGAATGCATCAGTGGCCAGTGGTGTATTTGATACTGCCCACCTCCATACACTCTGCACCCCTCTCATGTACATACTACCCACCTATATACACTCGCACCCCTCATGTACATACTACCCAACTATATACATTCGCACCCCTCTCATGTACATACTACCCACCTCCATACACTCTGCACCCCTCTCATGTACATACTACCCCCACCATACACTCCACACCCCTCTCGTACATACTACCCCCACCATACACTCCGCACCCCTCTCGTACATACTATCCCCACCATACACTCCGCACCCCTCTCATTTACATACTACCCACCGCCATACACTCCACACCCCTCTCGTACATACCACCCAGCGCCATACACTCTGCACTCCTCTCATGTACATACTACCCACCGTCATACACTCTGCACTCCTCTCATGTACATACTACCCCCCCTCTATACACTCCATACCCCTCTCATGTACATACTACCCACCTATATACACTCTGCACTCCTCATGTACATACTACCCCCCACCATACACTCCACACCCCTCTCCTGTACATATTACCCACCACTCATCTCATGTATATACACTCTGCACCCCTCTCATGTACATACTCCCCACCTCCATACACTCCACACCCCTCTCCTGTACATACTACTCCCCACCCCTCTCGTACATATTAGCCACTGCCACACACTCCGCACCCCTCTCATGTACTTACTACCCACCGCCACACACACTCCGCACCCCTCTTATGTACATACTACCCCCCACCATACACTCCGCACCCCTCTCATGTACAAACTACCTGCCCACATACCCTCCACTTTCCTCTCCTACTTTACCGCCATTGTACAGTAGGGGCCCCTACTAGGGAGAGGGTGACCCATGCCATACAGAAACATTTGTATGTGTGGCTAAATTATGCTACCTATTGGGCATGGCTTTTTAGTTTGATTAGAAATTTTAGTCTTTCTTTTTTTTTTTTTTACAGTGTTTTTATTTATTTTTTACAATCTTTTTATTTATTTTTTAAGTTTTTTTTGGTGAGAGTTTTTTTGGTTTCTTTGGAGAGATATCAGGGGTCTAAACATACCTCTGAAGTCACACTTAAGACAGAGAAAGGAAATGAGGAAACACATTTCCCAGTTCCTTTCTCTGTAGCCTCAGCTGCACTGCAGATAAATGAACAGGAGACAGAGGCTCCTGTTAATTCATAAACTAAAGCATAGTAAACACAAATCAGTTCCAATCACTCACTGTGTTCGTTTAGAAAAAGTAGGGGCCTTTTCCCGGCCTCCATCCTGAAGACCCCCCCCACAGCAATCAGCGTGAGGGCAGAGGGAAGTCGGCAGCGCTGTGGGGGGGGGGGGGGCACACCGTTATTTTTTATCGCTTGAATTATTTTTCCCATTATGAGTTTGAGTGGGGCCTCATGTCTAAGTTTTGCCTAAGGCCTCACAAAGCCTAGAGCCGCCTCTGGACCCATGCAGGGCGCTGTTCATGTTGGTCTTATGTCTGCCGCACCGCATCCCCTCAGTTCCCGTGGGAGACTTTTGTGGCTTGGTCTGGTCTTGCTCCTGATGATAGGCATAAAGGCCTTGAAACATGTAGAGCCGAAAAACAACCTAGTGTACAAATCTATGAATCCTTTTTGGCCGTTCCAATACATTTTTTTTTGTATTTTATTTTTTATTTTTGATATTTTTGCCTGTTCATAATCTGCATAGCTATCCAATTATTTGTTTGTGTAATCATGTTCTAATCATTTCATGCATCCCATATCATGTACTGATTCCTTGTTGGAATGTTTATTTATGAATTTTCTCTGGCTTTTATGAATTGTAACGTTATACAAATGTTTATATATAGCAGGATGCATAGAATTATTTGATATAAAAACTTTATGATAATCTGAATCAATTACAAGCTACTTTTACTTCATTTTACTATTGCTCCCGTGTGCTTATGAAAAGTCCCGCCATTTGCTTTTTTACCAAATTCCCATAGATACACTGCTAAACTTTGTGGACAGCCTTCCCAGAAGAGTTGAAGCTGTTATAGCTGCAGAGGATGGGCCAACTCAATATTGAACCTTATGGATTAAGATTGGGATGCCATTAAAGTTCATGTGTGTGTAAAGGCAGGCGTCCCAATACTTTTGGTAATATAGTGTGTGTGTGATGCTGATGGTTAAGATGGTTAAGAGTAAAATGATGCTTTGGCTTTAGATAGCTTTAAAAGTTAATTTCAAAAGGAATATGTTTTGTTGTTTTTGGTCTCTGAGCAAAAGAGGAGACACCGCTAGAACCATCTAAAGAAGCAGTCAGCCATTTGA
Source organism: Aquarana catesbeiana (assembly GCF_042186555.1). Taxonomy (NCBI): domain Eukaryota; kingdom Metazoa; phylum Chordata; class Amphibia; order Anura; family Ranidae; genus Aquarana; species Aquarana catesbeiana. Next base: position 88,625,371 of record NC_133327.1, on the reverse strand, counting down.
ACTTTAAATTCTCTGTTTTAGAGTGGTTGTAATTCCTTACATATACCCATTGAAGTGACAAGTCTCAGGTGATGTAGAGTAGGGGTCCCCAACCCTCCGGCTTGCGGACCGGTGCCGGTCCATGCCTTTTTTGCAGCCATACCGCGAAGGCTTCACTGAAAGTGGAGCAGCGGCTGAGCCGAGAGATAACATCATCTCTCAATGACCCGCCCCGCATCGCTACTGTTCTTACTCACAGGATGGAATCCAGTCCTGCAACTGTGCATGTGCCAGTTTCCCCACCCAAGTTGGATGCCGTAGCGCTGGGGAGAGGCTTCAATTTTTAAAATGACAAGCTGCATCTGATTTTTGTGGTGGCAGGCTACAGTGGAAAGCTGCATCTGGTGGCAGGCTGCAACAGTGGAAGGTGCACCTGGTGGCAGGATAGTGATAATCTGCTCCTGGTGGCTGGCTGCAACAGTGACTAGTTGCATCCGCTGGCATGATAGTGACGAGCTGTATCTGGCGGCAGGATAGTGACAAGCTGCATCTGGTAACAGGATAGTAACTAGCTGTATCTGGTGCCAGGATAGTGGAAAGCTGCATCTGGTGGCAGGTTGCGATTGTGGAAGGTGCAGCTGGTGGCAGGCTGCAATAGTGTAAGGTGCATCTGGTGGCAGGATGGTGATAAACTGCATCTGGTGGCAGTCTGCAACAGTGACAAGCTGCATCTGGTGGAAAGCTGCAATAGTGACAATTAGTATCTGGTGGCAGAATATTGACAATCTGCGTCTGGTGGCAGCTCAGCTCTCCCACTGATTCTGCAATTATGGTGAGTATGTATCATGATGTAATAATAGAAATAATGTGCTTCAATCCCCCTGATACCATGGTGTTGGGATGATTAAAGTGTTTAATACAACACATCCCGATCCCCCAACACACCTAAAAAAAAATATTCTATGAAACCGGTCCCTGGTGCCAAAAAGGTTGGGGACAGCTGATGTAAAGAGATTAAACAAATCCTCCTACATAAATTATATCTTTTTATCTGCAGCCTTCTCTCTTCTATAGCCTTCTAAAAAAAAAAAGAAAGAATTTTTCCCAGCTCCAGCAGGCAAGAGGCAGGGATATTGTTTCACACACTGCACAACATGGAGAAGAAAGCTGAGTCCATGACATTGCAGGGCAGAAGCGACTTCAAAACGTCACTTCCGCCCATAGCTCTTAAAGGGCCATTTTTTTTTAATTATTTTTTTAAATGACAATTTTTTTTAATTACATTTTAGTGTAAATATGAGATCAGAGGTCTTTTTGACCCCAGATCTCATATTTAAGAGGTCCTGTCATGCTTTTTTTCTATTACAAGAGATGTTTATATTCCTTGTAATAGGACTAAAAGTGACACTTTTTTTTTTTTAAAAAACAGTGTAAAAATAAAAAATAAAAGGTAAAATAAATAAGAATTTTTTTTTTTCAAAACGCGGCCCGTCCCGCCAAGCTCGCATGCAGAAGCGAACGCATACGTGAGTTCAAACCACACATGTGAGGCATCACTGTGATTGGTAGAGCAAGAGCAATAATTGTCGTCTATGGAGATTTTTAAGGATAAAAGTTTGTCGCCATTCCACGAGCGGGCGCAAGTTTGAAACGTGACATGTTGGGTATCAGTTTACTCAGCGTAACATTATCTTTCACAATATTAAAAAAAAATGGGCTAACTTTACTGTTGTATTATTTTTTAATTAAAAAAAGTGCGCTTATAAGACTGCTGCGCAAATACGGTGTGACAGAAAGTATTGCAAAGATCGCCATTTTATTCTCTAGGGTGTTAGAAAAAAAATGTATGCTTGCGGGTTCTAAGTAATTTTCTAGCAAAAAAAACTGTTTTTAACTTGTAAACAACACATCTAAAAAAGGCTTGGTCCTTAAGTGGTTAGCATCTTGAGTTTCTTTAAATCAGTACAGATCCCTTTTTTTTTTACCTTCTGGTCACGTGGCTCCCCATTGCTGTTCAATGCTTTCCACCACTGTGCAGTAATAGCAACCAATTACCAAGGGTCCTTGAATTACCCATGTTCTTTGCCTGGAATTTCAAAGATGTACAACATTCCTATCGTATATTTTCATGGGGCTGAGGTTTGCAGGTGGTATCCTGGGGTTGATACGCTTAGCACCTTCAAGTTCCTGAGGCTCAGTTTTGAGATTGCTGACATTTTTTTTAAATTTTCTATTCTATACATTCCTCCAAAAGGCATTGATGCTGTTTGTTTGTTTTTTTGTAATGAAGATCCATAATAACCAAGATATCTGTTTTACTCCTTTAATTTGTGTAATGTTTCTGATCTTTTTAAGACCACTGTAAAGAACTTAAGTTAAACATTTTCACAAGGACTACAAAGATCATCCTAAAAACATGTAAGCATGCACTGAACCAACTTGCTGGTTTGTGCCTATCAAGAAGGGACAGGGGAGCATTGTAGGTGTTGGCTTTCTCGAGGGAAACAGTAGCGACCAGACAGGAAAATTAATCCTGGTAGATCAACTGACCCCAGAGCAGGCCTAACTAGTAGGGATGGGCTGAACGCATCACTGTTCAGTTCAGACCAGAACATTAAAACTATGCGAACGTTCAAACCCAAATAACGAACCCCATTAAAGTCAATGGGACCCGAACGTCAAATATCAAAAGTGCCCATTTTGAAGGCTTAAATGCAAGTAATTAGGCATACAATGGTTATAGGGGCCCGGGTCCTGCCCTGGGGGACATGGATCAATAAAAAAAGTTTGTGAAAAACGTCATTTTTAAATGAGTAGTGATTTTTTGATTTTTAAAGTGAAAGCCTAAAAATAAAAAATCCCTTTCACTATAGTGCCAGGGGGGTCCCCTTAGTCTAACTGTAAAGTGGCAGATCTGTACCATGTTAAGAATCTGCTGCAGCAACAATTGAATTTATAAAGCCAAAAAAAAATGACATTTTTCCTGCAAGCTGCCTTTATTTTGCTCAACAACAGCTGGGGAGCCAGTGTGTATGATGGGGCCACAATGTACTGCACTGGGAACAAAATTAGAGATTTTTTGGATACATTCTGGTGTCACTTTGACTTTGGATAGAAGTAACGGGTGCACTAAAATTGGTCTTTGGGTGTCGGTGGCGCCTTCCCACCGTAACCCTATAGAAATAATCTTAATGAAAGCAAGAATTTGCCTTGCTGTAAAAAATTGCAATGATATGCACCTGTCAAACAGGTGCAGAAAAATTGGTCTTTGGGTGTCAGCAGTGCCTTCCCACCGTAACCCTATAGAGGTACTCTTGATGCAAGCAAGAATTTGCCTTGCTGTAAAAAATTGCAATAATATGCACCTGTCAGACAGGTGCAGAAAAAATGGTCTTTGGGTGTCGGTGGTGCCTTCCCACCGTAAACCTATAGAGGTACTCTTGATGAAAGCAAGAATTTGCCTTGCTGTAAAAAATTGCAATGATATGCACCTGTCAGACAGGTGCAGAAAAATTGGTCCTGCAGAGATTCCACATCCCAAAAAGACTTAATCAGTGACATCGGCATCAGGGGCTTCATAGCTGGTAATCCAGGACTGATTCATTTTTTTAAAAGTCAAACGGTCCACAGAGTCTGTGGACAGACGCGTTCTATGATCAGTGACAAAACCTCCTGCAGCACTGAATGCCCATTCTGAAAGCACACTGGATGCAGGGCAACCCAACAACTCAATAGCATACTGGGCAAGTTTTGGCCAGTGGTCTATTCTCATGACCCAGTAAGCCAGTGGATCGCCAGCTGGAAAGCTCCTAGTATCTGTTTTGGCCCCGAGGTAATCGTTCACCATGTGCTGCAGATGCTGCCGATGGAATGTGGAAGCTGACAGCCCTGGGCAGTGAGGACTAAAAAAATTCTGAAATGCCTCACTTAGGTGGATGCCTTCTCCTTTCTTGACCAATGGAAGAGGCAAAACGACGTTTTCCACCACACTGTAACCTACTAGAGTCAGGAAAACGTTCAATAAAATCCTCTTTAATGTGTCTTCAAGAGATTTTATCCTCTGCACTCTCTGTGGGGACAGGATGAGTTCAGAGACCTTCCCCTTATAACGGTGGTCAAGGAGGGTTGCCAACCAGTATTCATCCTCCTCCTTTATGCCACGTATTCTTGGGTCCTTTTGCAGGCTTTGAAGCATGAGGTTGCCCATGCACCTCAAATTTGCAGAGGTTTGAGAAGCAGACTCCTCGGGGTCACTCAGGATGACAGCATCTGGAACTTCCTCCTCCCAGCCACATACTACTCCCAAGGGTCCTGGGTAGGGAGCCAAACACCCCCCACTTCGGTTCGCATCCAGAACATGCGAACCGGCAAAAAATTTGTTTGAACACGCCAACACCGTTACAGTCTATGGGACATGAACATGAATAATCAAAAGTGCTAATTTTAAAGGCTTATATGCAAGTTATTGTCATAAAAAGTGTTTGGGGACCTGGGTCCTGCCCCAGGGGACATGTATCAATGCAAAAAGAAGTTTTAAAAACTGACTTTTTTTGGGAGCAGTAATTTTAATAATGTTTAAAGTGAAACAATAAAAGTGTAATATTCCTTTAAATTTCATACCTGGGGGTGTCCATAGTATGCCTGTAAAGGGGCTCATGTTTCCCGTGTTTAGAACAATTTGACAGCTAAATGACATTTCTAAAGGAAATAATGAATTGTCAGTCCGGCAATACACATAAAAGTTCATTGATAAAAACGGCATGGAATTTCCCCACAGTGGAACCCCTAACCAAAATTAAAAAAAAAATGTGTGGGGGTCCTCCTAAATTCCATACCAGGCCCTTCAGGTCTGGTATGGATATTAAGTTGAACCCCACGCCAAAATGAGAAAAAAAATAGCGTGGGGGTCCCTCTCAAAATTCATACCAGACCTGAAGGGTCTGGTATGGATTTTAAGGGGAACCCTGCACCAAAAAAAAAATAATGAGCGTGGGTTCCCCCCAAAAATCCATACCAGACCCTTATCCAAGCACGCAACTTGGCAGGCCGCAGGAAAAGAGGGGGGACAAGAGAGCGCCCCCCCTCCTGAACAGTACTAGGCCACATGCCCTCAACATTGGGAGAGTGCTTTGAGGTAGCCCCCCAAAGCACCTTGTCCCCATGTTGATGGGGAGAAGGGCCTCATCCCCACAACTCTTGCCTGGTGGTTGTGGGGGTCTGTGGGCGGGAGGCTTATCAGAATCTGGAAGCCCCCTTTAACAAGGGGACCCCCAGATTCCACCCCCGTGTGAATTGGTAATGGTTTTGTACCCCTACCATTTCACACAAAAGTGTCATAAAGGTTAACAAACACAAGAGACGGTTTTTGACAAGTCCTTTATTAATTTCTTCTTCTTTCATCTTCTTTCTTCTGGTCTTCCTTCGGTGTTCTTCTTCTTCCTCCATCTTCTTCTTCTTCCGCTCTTCTCATCCTGCATCTTCCTCTGGCTTCTTCTCCACTCCGTCCGCACAATCCGCCTCAGTGGGAGTCTTCCGATGTGTGACGCTTCGGTTCTACTGACACTTCTTATATATATCAGAGGGCGGGGTCACCCAGTGACCCTGCCCTCCTCTAATGCACGGGGACTTTACAAGGACTTCCCTATGGCTTTCCCTGTGTTGTCAGAGGGGGGTGGAGTCACCCGCTTATGTAACCGGGTGACCACGCCCCCCTCTGACAACATGGGGAAAGCCATAGGGAAGTCCCCGTGAAGTCCCCGTGCGTCAGAGGAGGGCAGGGTCACCGGGTGGCCCCACCCTCCATTATATAAGAAGTGTCAGAAGAACCGAAGCGTCACATGGCGGAAGACTCCCACTGAGGCGGATCGTGCAGACGGAGCAGAGAAGAAGCCGGAGGAAGATGCGGGATGAGAAGAGCGGAGGAAGAACACCGAAGGAAGACCAGAAAAAAGAAGATGAAAGAAGAAGGGATTAATAAAGGACTTGTCAAAAACCGTCTCTTGTGTTTTTTTACCTTTTTGACACTTTTTTTGTGAAATTGTAGGGGTATTACCAATTCACACGGGGGGCCGGGATCTGGGGGTCTCCTTGTTAAAGGGGGCTTCCAGATTCCGATAAGCCCCCCGCCCACAGACCCCCAAAACCACCGGCCAAGGGTTGTGGGGATGAGGCCCTTCTCTCCATCAACATGGGGACAAGGTGCTTTGGGGGGCTATCCCAAAGCACCCTCCCAATGTTGAGGGCATGTGGCCTGGTACAGTTCAGGAGGGGGGGTGCTCTCTCATCCCCCCCTCTTTTCCTGCGGCGTGCCAGGTTGCGTGCTCGGATAAGGGTCTGGTATGGATTTTTAGGGGGGACCCCACGCCATTTTTAAAAAAAATTTTGGCGCAGGGTTCCCCTTAAAATCCATACCAGACCTGAAGGGTCTGGTATGGATTTTGAGGGGGACCCCCACACCATTTTTTTTTTAATTTTGGCGCGGGGTTCCCCTTAATATCCATACCAGACCTGAAAGGCCTGGTATGGAATTCAGGGGGACCCCCACGCATTTTTTGTTTTAATTTTGGTTAGGGGTTCCCCTGTGGGGAAATTCCATGCTGTTTTTATCAATGAACTTTTATGTGTATTGCCAGACCGACAATTTATTATAGCTGGCACTAGCGATAGTAGTTTTACATGACTTTTTTTCCTTTAGAAATGTCATTTTGCTGTCAGACTAAACACGGTAAACATGTGCCCCTTTACAGGCATAGTATAGACACCCCACAGGTACGAGTTTTAAAGGAATATTACACTTTTTTGAGCATTGAACTTTAAGCATTATTAAAATCACTGCTCTCAAAAAAACTGACTTTTTAAAACTTTTTTTGCATTGATACATGTCCCCTGGGGCAGGACCCAGGTCCCCAAACACTTTTAAGCATATAAGCATATAAGCCTTTAAAATTAGCACTTTTGATTTCTCCCATAGACTTTTAAAGGGTGTTCCGCGGCTTTCGAATTTGCCGTGAACACCCCAAATTGTTCGCTGTTCGGCGAACAGGCAAACAGCGAATGTTGGAGTCGAACTCATGTTCGACCCGAACATAAAGCCCATCCCTAGTCCTGGGGTTGGAAAGCCATTGCTTACAGATTGACGCATATCTTCCTCTTTTTCAAAGCCTATGAAAGTGCCAGAATCCTCATCCTCCTCCCCTCTCTCCTCCTGTGTGTTCTGTGACATAGGAATGATGGTGTCTGCATAAAGTGGGCCTTGAGAGTAAAGGAAGTTCTCCTCTTCCTCCTGCTGCTCTGCGTCCAGTGCTTTGTCCACAATGCCACGCAGAGCCTGCTCCAGCAGGAACACAACAGGGATTGTGTCACTGATTCATGCACTGTCACTGCTCACCATCCTTGTGGCCTCCTCAAATGGTGACAATACAGTGCATGCATCCTTAATGATCAGCCATTGGCATGGGGAAAAAAAGCAGAGGCAGCCTGAGCCTGTCGTCGTGCTGTACTGACACAAGTACTCGTTGACGGCCCTCTGCTGCATATATAGCCGCTGCAGCAATCCCAAAGTTGAGTGCCACCTGGTGGGCATGTCACAAATCAGGTGGTTTACAGGCAGGTGGAATTCCCGCTGAATTTCAGCCAACTAGCTGTGTATGACCGCTTGAAATGACTTGCTTTAGTACATCTTGCAACCCTGGGTACGTACTTAGGAAACGCTGCACCACCAAATTGCCAGGCATGGCACATGTGTCAACTTTCCCTGTTTAAGGGCGGACAGGAGGTTTGAGCCATTATCGGACACACCATTCCTGGCTCCAGCTGGCTTGGTGTGAACCACCTCTGGGCCTGTCCTTGCAGAGCTGCAAGAATCTCTGCTCTGGTGTGGTTCCTGTCCCCTAAACATACCAGCTGAAGCACTGCATGGCACCTTTTAGACTGACTCTGGGAAAAGCCCTTTGAACGCTTAGGGGGTACCTGATGTTCATAGGACAATTCTGCAGAGGAGGGCATGGAGGTGGCGGAGGAGGAGTAGGAAGAGGGGGCAGGGCTCACAGGTCTGGCATCATCACCACCAGCTGTATGGACATGTGGGGGCACAACAAGCTGCAGCACTGAGCCCTGTCCTGCATCCTTTCGAGTTGGAAGCAGCGTTACCCAGTGTGCTGTGAATGAAATATATCGTCCCTGCCTATGCTTGCTGGACCACGTGTCAGCAGTAAGGTGGATTTTACGGCTGACTGCCTTGCCAAACGATGCCAGAACATTTCCTTCCATGTAATGGTAGAGAGAGGGAACGACCTTACGTGAAAAGTAGTATCGACTGGGAACCTGCCATTGTGGTACAGCACGTTGTGCGAATTCACGGAAGGGGGCAGAATCCACCAGGCTGAAAGGCAGAAGTTGGAGAGCCAACAGCTTTGACAAGCTTGCATTCAGGGGCTGGGCATGTGGGTGGCAGGGACTATATATTTTTTTCCACTGCAGAAAATGGGGCAGAGAAATTTGCCGGCTACAGTCTACAGCTGGTGGTGTGCTGCTGGTAGATGAGCTGCTAGGACCTTGGACACCCTGTGCTATACCATCATCCCTGTCAGTGGAGGCCGCTGAAAGGTAATGACTCGGTATCGCAGGGGCAGACTGAAGTGGATAAGGAGGAGGAGGGACAGATTTGTGCCCATTTTGTGTGGCTTTTAGGTGCTCTTGCCAACAGGCAGAGTGGTTGGACATTAAATGCCTTGTTAGGCATGTGGTACCCAAATGGTTGGTGTTTTTGCCACGTTTGATGTGCCTGTGACACAGTTTGCAGATAGCAACAGTGTGATCTGCTGCAGATGTGCTGAAAAAGGCCCAGAGCTGAGCTGTGGGGAGTGGGCCGGGAGATAACAGCTGCAGAATGTGATGGAATAGGGTGGCTGCTCTCTACTCTTTCTTGATGCCAACCTCCTTGGGGTTGTGCCGCCTCACCTTCAGTTTCCTCCTCTGCTCTATCTGGCACCCAAGTCGCATCAGTGACCTCATCATCATCATCATTATCATCTCCATCTCCTCCATTTTCATCATTACCACTGGAGACAACTTGGCAATATGCTGCAGCTTGGGGAACATGAATGCCAATTTGTCTACCAGTGTTCCTTCCTCTCTCTAGGCTCATGTTCCTGTCATCCTCAACCTCAGAACCAGCATCTGAATTCCGCAATGGCTGGGCATCATCAAGGAGCAAGTGGCTGATACTGTGGTCAACTAACTCAGCTGACTCCTCAATGGCTGATAATAGGGCTATGGCAGAAATAGATGTGGACAAGGAGGCAGGTTTATCCACTCTGGCAACTGCAGGGGACTGCACACTTGCCTCTACTTGTGTGACAGAGGGTGAGGAGGATGAGGAAGGTTTTAGAAAGCCAGTCCACCACCTCCTCTGCATGCTGTGGCTGGATAGCACGGGCAAACTCACTAAACATGATGCCCTGCCTGAGGACTGACTACCATGTCCACCTTTGCCTGTGGACACATTTGTTGCTGGCCCCCTTACAGTGCCAAGGGAACGTCTGCCTCTCCTTGTTGTTCTCCCAGACATTATTGGGAGGGAGGGGGCGGTGCTTATAAGCAAATGTAAAGGAGAAGTTGAAATCTGTATGTAGATGCACTTTAATCAATGTAAAGAGGTGCTTGGTGCCCTTTAATTTGAGTACTCACACTACACAGACACACTCCACGGATACAATATAATATACTGCAAAATAATGCGCCAAATATACAGTGACGCACAGAACTATATGGCGTTAAACTGGCAGTAACACACACAGAAGTAAATAGCATTAAACTGGCAGTAACACACAAAACTATATGGCGTTAAACTTGTAGTAACGCACACAGAACTATATGGTGTTAAACTGGCAGTAACGCACGCAAAACTATATGGCGTTAAACTGTCAGTAACGCACGCAAAACGATATGGCGTTAAACTGGCAGTAACCAACGCAAAACGATATGGCGCTAAACTGGCAGTAATGCACGCAATACAATATGGCGTTAAACTGGCAGTAACGCACGCAAAACTATATGGCGTTAAAATGGCAGTAACGCACGCAATGCTATATGGCATTAAACTGGCAGTAATGCACGCAAAACTATATGGCGTTAAACTGGCATTAAACTGGCAGTAATGCACGCAATACGATATGGCGTTAAACTGGCAGTAACGCAGTCAAAACTATATGGCGTTAAACTAGCAGTAACGGACGCAAAACAATATTGCGTTAAACTGGCAGTAACACACGCAAAACTATATGGCGTTAAACTGGCAGTAACGCACGCAATACAGTATGGCATTAAACTGGCAGTAATGCATGCAATACGATATGGCGTTAAACTGGCAGTAATGCAATCAAATAGATGGTGTTCAACCGTCACTACACTGAAGCTATCTGAACTGTCCCTACTCTAGCTATATACTAATGTCAAGATTACTGACACGGTCTCACTACACTACACTGAAACTATCTGAGCTGTCCCTACTCTAGCTGCACACTATGAAACGCTGAATGATGTGATGTTCCCCCTCACTACACTCACACTATCCCTAGACTGACACTAAACTAATATTCTCCACTGACAATTGAAGCAAAATAGCACAGTATAGCACACTAACTAATAGCACTGAACAGAGCCCTGTTCTATCTCTCTCCACGTCAAAATCACACTGAAAATGACTGCCATTGAAAGAATACTTTTATACTGTGGGGCGGGAATGAGCCATGATCGGACAAAGTCATGATGACAGTGTCCGATCATGACTCTGACAGTGCTCTGTGCCCAGATTGGCTGAAGCTTTCACTGCTTCAGCCAATCACGGCTTGCAATGCACTGTTCAGTGCGGCAATGCCTTGTGGTCGGTTTGGGGGGGGGCAAACAACTGGTCGAATGATGCATTTGTTCGGCTGTTAAACGAACGTCCGAACAACGAAAGTTTGGCCTGAACTTATACTTGGGCCGAATCGTTCGCCCATCCCTACTAACTAGCAACTGTTAACCAGTATGGTGTCAAAGACAAACCTCCCTTCCATAGAAAAATCTATAGACTTATACAATTTTAGAGAACCTCTTAAAAAATGACTGCATCCATAGCTGTTTAAAACATCTGAAATATTATTGTTGACTTTCGGGAAATAGATTTTGATAAGGTGACCTCTGTATATTTAGCAGTTTTCAACAATCTCAATGGGAGTTTGATATGGAAATCAGAGTACTTAAAAATGTTTTTAAAAAAAATAATGTTTGAAATATAGGGTTGCTTCTCACTGCAATTTAACTTTAAGTTCTAGAAGACTCCTCATTACTTTTTAATGTCATTCTGAAAATAGGAAAATATAACTAGAATGAATGTCAGGGAGATTAAATTTGTCAGAGTTAGTGCCAGCCATTTGGTGTCACAGCAGCGTTGCTAAGAAAGGAACATTATGCACCGGGGGAATATTTATTGCAGAAACTAGTAGAATACTCTATCTTTAGTGTTCTATTTTCCAATCATTTTCCTCGTGATGAAGTCATTTGCAATGTTTGAAAATTATCATAATGTCATCTAAAAGTTCTTTAGGCCTTGCAAATTAGCTGTTATCTGCAGATAATTATAATGTTGTATACCTGCAGACATAGAAAAGTTCCAAAAGAGCAAATATATCCTGCAAATAGAGCTTCTATTTTTTTCTTTGATAAGAAAAGTGATAATTAAAAAGTTGCAAAAGATCTAGACTTTTTGGAAAAAGGTTTACTTATTATTGCAGCAGTTTTTTTTAACCAAACCTGTCAACAATTTTATACTTTTAAAAGTAAAAGTCTTACCTAAGATCAAGCATCGCTACATACAGTATATGTAGACTGGGAGATGATGAACTGTCACACTGACATAGGGAAAAGTTGAGCCCTTAGTAACAATGTGAATCCAAATCAGAAGGGTGTTTTTAGTTTCATGTGTTTTACTGCAGAAAATGTTTAATGTGGATGTAAACCCTAACTGAATGACATTTCGAAGCACTGTATTTCATAAGAAATATGAAATTAAATACTGTTTTTACCTTTTTTTATCCTTTGTGGATCTCAGTGCTGCTGATCTATTGCATCCACTTCCAGTATAAATACATTCCAGCGATGGCTGCATGGTATTTGTGAGGGTGGATTTCCTGAGAGCGACAACTGTGGACCATGTCTGCGTAATACGTGTTGAACTGGCCACTTGTAGTCTGCATCAGTAGCCTACGTGACAGGGTGACAACACAGGAGTACATCTGGGAGACAGAGACAGAGCATTATCACCCTATAATGGGAAGTGCCTGAACAAGGTCGTTTATGGCAGGACCACCAGCCATTATTTCAATGAAGGCTGCAAATTTAAAAGTATTGAACATTACATTAACACATTAAAGCTTACACAAATGTTATTGATTGGGTTTATGTACACTTTAAGGGCCAGTTCACACTATGGAAATGCAGTCCAGATGCGTTCCAAATGCTTTTCTGCATGTACGTTTTTGATGAGTTCCAGTGTGTTTTTGATGCAGTCCAGTGCATTTTCCCCCCTCTTTTTTCTTAACCTTAAATAATGACATGTGTGTGTTCCAATGTGTTTTTGGTGCGTTTAGGTGCATTCCAGTGCATTTTTGATGCGTTTTACAGCATTTCAGTACAGTCCAGTACAGGAAAAATGCAGCACGTTCTACTTTTTTTTCTGGAACTGGAACACACTGGAACTGCAAGCACTGGTATGAACAATGCCATTGAAAACCATATAACCTACTTTCCATGCATTTTTGATGCAGGAAAAAAATGCACTGGACTGCATGTGGTGTAAACTGGCCCTAAATGTAGTAAAACAAATGCAAGGTTTCCCAAGGTAGCAGGCCTTTTGTTATACATATTACAAAGATGTTCAAAAACTCAGTGTCAATTAACACAGAAAAAGACAGGATACATAGCCACAGTGGATAAATGGAAGTCTGTGAGTCCCTAGTCGAACTGATATGAAAAACCAAACATTGAATTACTAGTGGACTCAACCAGATCTGGGATGGGTCCTAAATTTACATACTATACACATGTGATACAAAAAGATACCGTATATAGCCAAAGCATTAAATCAATCCACTTTATCATACACAGAACATTTACAGCATCTCCATGGTATTCAAACAAGATTTGTAAAGATGCCCTCATCAATATACCAGTTGATGCCCTCATCAACCTGGTATATTCTGGCAATTCAAAAAAATAGTTCCATATGCATATGGAAAAAAACGTATTGATTGTACCGTAAATATTGTGCAAAAACAAGAATGGCTTCACTTGATAACAAAGCATCCATTAATTGTAAACATTATATATTAATTCTGACATGTAATTCCACTTTGGAAGTAGATGTGCATGCTCCATGTAAGCTGTATATCCATGTTGGATCCAATGTATCACCCTGGAAGTCTAAAGTGGACTGTGAATCCCATCCAGCTAGGCATACAGTATATTCAAGATGCAAGTTACTGCTCTTAGTACAGTGTGGTCCAGGGGAGGATTTGGGTATATTTCCACCTTCCTCGCACACTGTTAGAGGACCTTGTACACTCATATGTGTCCCAGCAGATTACTGAATACCCTAACACAGAAAGTGGCAACCACAGATCTATGAATGACTGGAAAAGCATCTCCCATATAGAGTGCAAATATACTATCAACATATATTGTGTGTCACAGAACCAAAGAAATCATCCAATCCAACAGGTGGGTTGTCCCCATAGAAATCATGGGATAGATATCAAGTGGTAATGACAGTCATTTAACCACTTCAGCCCCAGAAGGTTTTACCCCCTTCCTGACCAGAGCACTTTTTGCAATTTGACACTGCGTCGCTTTAACTGGTAATTATGCGATCATGCAATGCTGTACCCAAACAAAATTTGCGTCCTTTTTTTCCCCCCACAAATAGAGCTTTCTTTTGGTAGTGTCACCTCTGCGTTTTTTTTTTTTTGAGCTATAAATGACCCAAAATTTTGAAAAAAATTATATTTTCTAGTTTTTGTTATAAAAAAAATACAATAAACTCAATTTTAGTCATAGATTTAGGTCAAAATAAATTCAGCCACATGTCTCGGGTAAAAAAAATTCAATAAGTGTATATTTATTGGTTTGCGCAAAAGTTATAGCATCTAAAAACTATGGTACATTTTCTGGAATTTACTACTACTACAATGGCAGGGCAGTACAAAACCCCCCAAATGACCCCATTTTGGAAAGTAGACATACATATACCCATGGCACGTGTGAGCAATATATAATTTAGTGACAACTTTGCGTAAAAAATTAAATAAAATGTTGTTGGAAATTACTTTGAACCCCCAAACATTATATATATATTTTTAAAGCAAAGGCCCTACAGATTAAAATGGTGGGTGTTGCAATTTTTTTTCACATAGTATTGCGCAGCGATTTTTCAAACGCAATTTTTTTGGAAAAAAAAACTTTTTGGAATTTTAATGCACCAAAACACACTATATTGCCCAAATGTTTGGTAAAATATAAAAGATGATCTTATGCCGAGTACATAGATACCAAACACAACATGCTTTAAAATTGCGCACAACCGTGCAGCGGCGACAAACTACATACATTTTTAAAAGCCTTTAAAAGCCTTTACAGGTTACCACTTTAGATTTACAGAGGATGGTGTAATTGCTGTTAACATATGACACCAGACCGACGCTTGCATTCACCTTTGTTCGCGAGCTTTTTTTATTATTTATTTTGCTTATTTATTTTATTTTTACACTGTTCCTTTCATTTTTTTAATCATTTTTATTGTTATCACAGGGAATGTAAATATCCCCTATGATAGCAATAGGTAGTGACAGGTACTCTTTAAGAAAAAAAATGGGGTCTATTAGACTCTAGATCTCTCCTCTGCCCTCAAAGCATCTGACCACATAAAGATCAGTGTGATAAGATGCTTTCCCAATTTCCCAATGGTGCTGTTTATATCCGGCGAAACCCAAGTCATGAAATGCTTGTAGCTTTCGATTTCTTAGGCCATAGAGATGATTGGAGCCATTATGGTCTTTGATCAGCTCTATGGTCAGCTGGTGGAACCACCTGCAACATTCTTAGGTTCCCCTGGTGGGACAGGAGAGCCAGAGAAAACCATGGAAGACATTGGGGGGGTGTTCCCTCCCACTGCTTGTAAGAGCAGTTTAGCAGCTAATTAGCTGCTAGGATTGCTTTTACATTAAAGCCGACTGCTGGATGAAAAGAAGGATACTAAGATGATAAGTAAACCTACAGGCATCATTCTGGTATAACCACTCAAAGTCCAGCAACATACCAGTACGTTGCTGGTCCTTGTTGGGCATATATTGTAATGTTCCTTTTTTCATACAGCCTGTGGGCTGAACGAAAAAGGAGATTGATCGGTGGGTATGCCCACCATTAGAATACCGCCCTGCATCCACCCACTTCTAATGATGGGCATACATGCACCATTTTTTTTTAACTGTGGTGGTGAAATCACCTCCTACAGAGCTGGAGTCGCTGATTTACGTATCGTGAGAGCAAACGCTGTTGCTGTCAAGATAAATAAATCAGTGCTGCAGCTGAATGGCATACCTGAAAAGCAAACAATGGTAACAATAAAACAGCAATAATCTGTGCAAAAAATAGTAAAAAATATATGCAGAAGCATGGGGGCAATCCGCCCCTAATGTTAGGGGCAAAACATCCCTCCACCCCTGTCCCCATGCTTCGGCATATATATTCTTTTTTTTTTTTTTAACTGCAGTGGTGAAATCACCACCTACAGCACTGGAGTTGCTGATCTACATATCGTGAGAGCAAACGCTGTTGCTGTCAAGATAAATAAATCAGTGTGTCAGAAACCATGAAATCAGACCGAGACAGAAGTACAGTTAAATCACACTTGTTAAATAATAAAAGTAAAAAGAACAAACGTAGTCAAAAAATAGCCAAAGTTCAGTAACCAGAATGGATAGTCAACCAAGCAGAAGTCAGGGATCAAAGTAGTGGAACAGCAAGCAGGATCTGGAGCCAGAAGGGATGTCAGCAAAGCCAGTCTAAACAGGAACGCAGGAGATAGTTTCTTGTAATGTGACCAAGGCAAAGGCAAAGCTCCTCTGGACTGGACGGCTTAAGTAGGCAGGACTGACAAGAAGGATCATCAACAGCTGGGTAACTGTTTAGAGATATGGGAGCTGGCAATTAGCCGACAGCTGAGCCCAGCCCTGACACAGTGCTGCAGCTGAATGGCGTACCTGTAAAGAAAATAACGGTTAATGATAAAACACATTAAACAGTAAAGTGTAAAAGAATTAAATACCTGAATTTTTTTTACTTTTTTTTTTTACACTTTTATTTGTAACTGTAATGCCGCGTACACACGGTCGGACTTTTCGTCTACAAAAGTCCAACGGACGCTGACGGACTAAAGCTGGCTGGTAATCCGATCATGTGTGGGCTTCTCCGGACTTTCAACGTACTTTTTTAGCCTCAAATCCGACGTACTTTAGATTTGAAACATGCTTCAAATCTTTACGTCGTAACTACGACGGACCCCGAAGTCCGCTCGTCTGTATGCTAGTCCGACGGACAAAAAAACGACGCATGCTCATAAGCAAAAACTAAACGGAAGCACTCGGTCTAGTAAAACTAGTGTTCGTATTGTAGGTAGCACATTCATCACGCTGCAAAATCTGTGATCGTTGAATGCAGCGCATTTTATTTCTTCTTTACGAATGCTCTAAAGAACGAAGGTGTTTTGCTGTTCATAATCAGAGTTCTCCCAAACTGATTTCTGGATTCTTTTTCTCTTTGATCTCATGAATGATATAGTATGCTTTTTAAAAATAATGTTTCCATACTAATAATACTTTTTCCCTTTTTTTTTTTTTTTTTAGGTTTGTAAAGTTACCACAAAGAACCCATTATTCTATTTTTTTTTCTAGTGATTATTTTTTAGTTTTTAGATAAAGTTAACCCAAAGCACCGTTTTTGGTTATGTAGATTTTTTTATTTTCAAGACTTACCACTTGAACATTATTAACATTAGTAATGTATTTTTGGTGTGTTTTTTTCAAACTCAATGAGATTGTTGTCCCTTGTTAATTTAACATTGTGTGTAAAATCAATGATTTAAAAGAAAACACATAAAGTCTTTTGCTAAACTTAAAAAAGATCCATTTATTCATGGTCAAAATAAAATAAAGAGGAAGTCAACGCTGGAAAAAGTCGGTGTACAAGAAAATTGGGATCTTGCGGAGTCCATATAAGAGGGAGCACAATCTGGTCCAAGAATCCCAGAGATCAACAGCACCAGCAGATGATCTAGATGTCCCCAGACTGTGGTCCTACAACAGCCTGCGTCTTCTGTCAGACCAGACTGAACCCAGGTCATCACTTTCTTCTCTTCCCTGCAGCCTTTCCTCCACGCTGCCCTGCAGCCTTCCCTGTAGCCTTCTTTTGAGGCTGTGGCTCTGGTGTTTCAGTTGTGGCAGGAGGAGGAGGAGGAGGGGGGGCTGCCTCATGTAGTTGGGTGTTTCGTGTTAGCGTGCCCTGCAGCCCCTTATGGATTGTTTCCCCAAATAGGCGCTCACAAATGAGGCGCTGCTCCCAATCCATCTGAAGAAGCCTGCTGGCTAAGTAGCAGCCATAGGATTCTTCCACTTCGGGGGGGCTCCTTAAAAAACGGGTGGCCTCTTGCATGAGGCGCAGGGATGCGTCCTGTGTGACCATCCCCTTCCTGGCCCTTTTTTTGGGAAGGTGGAGGGGAGGCACTTGGGATTCGGTCAGGCTCCTACTGGGCCCAGCCACCTCACTTGGCCCAGCCACCTCACTTGGCCCAGCCACCTCACTGGGAGCAGCCACCTCACTGGGAGCAGCCACCTCCTGCCTGACACTGGGCCCAGCCTCCTCCAGGATGATGGTGAATCCGGCCTCCTCCAGGCTGTCCATGGGCCCGGTCTCCTCCTGCCTGCCACTTTCCCCACATTCCTCCTGGATGGACTCATCCTGTGTATAAAAAAAGGACAATATTTTTAGTATATTTTTTTGGGTTCATCAATGACACACAGTTTGCTTCTCATGAATAGCAAATTCAATGTGAATACATCTCTTTAATAAAAGAGTCTAATCAGACACCCTAATTATTTCAAGCAGGTGCCAAACATATTTAGCCACTACTGTCAATTGATATGTATACACAATTTTGAGTGCAAAATTATTTTAGACAATTATAACATCCAGTTAACATCATTAATATTAGTACAGTAAATATTTGTTAAAATAATTTACCTGACTCCAGATGGTCATATCCGGTTCATCCAGGATGGAAGACCCAGCTTGCTCCTCATCAGCCTCTGCTGGGGTGGAGGGAAGGGTGGAGGGAAGGGTGGAGGGAAGGGTTGAAAGTGATGCCCTGGCTTCATTCTGGTCATCAAGAAAACGGAGTTGATTGTAGTACCACAGCCTGGGTACATAAACATCATCTGCTGATGCTCCTGATCTCCTTGATTCCTGGATCTTCTTATGCTCCCTCTTATACATGTTCCTCAAGACCCCAATTTTCTTGAGCAATGTCTCCATTGTTGCTTCCGGGATGGTCGCCTGGACAAAGGCCAGAAGTCTCTCCAGCGTTGACTTCCTCACATGCTTTGCATAATACTGAGGGTGTTTCACCTCCCACAAATTCCTCATCTCTCGATATTTAGAAATAAAAGCTGTAAGGAACTCTGGATCCTTAAATAGGGGATTCATTATATATGGAAAAGATAAAGTCACAAGACAAAAAACACTTATTATAGGTTTCTGCTAACCCCTCATCATCTTCTCCCTATGTAGGCCTCATCAATCTATCAAGCCATATAGGCCGCTTGCTACAAAGTCATGACCATAAAACCCAAAAAAAAATATTTAAAATTACCTTCGTTTTGTAACGTCCTGGTCCACTATCACCTACGCACAGAACGTACGTACGACACGTGCGCAAGGGCCCTCTTTATACACTACGCATGTGTGAAACTCCGCCTGCGTCGCCCGCCCCTGACGTTCGAAATTAACTCATGTTCTCCACCCCCTAATTCGACGCACAGAACGTACGTACGACACGTGCGCAAGGGCCCTCTTTATACACTACGCATGTGTGAAACTCCGCCTGCGTCGCCCGCCCCTGACGTTCGAAATTAACTCATGTTCTCCGCCCCCTAATTCGACGCACAGAACGTACGTACGACACGTGCGCAAAGGCCCTCTTTATACACTACGCATGTGTGAAACTCCGCCTGCGTCGCCCGCCCCTGACGTTCGAAATTAACTCATGTTCTCCGCCCATTTTTTGTTACGGCGCGTAGTGGGGTAAATAATGGCGGAGACACCTGACATGTTGACGACCTCAGGTAGTGGAGACAGCCCGGAGGCTGGAACGTCAACCAAATCTGTGAGGCCTAGATTTAAGGCCTCTAATATGAGTTTTAAAGAGATGGTGGAGATGGTGGCCATTCTTCACAAAGACGACTATGATGGGAAGTATGGGCCGTACGCACGGCCAAATTTGCGCAAGGCCAAAATAATGGCGAAGGTCGTGGACACTTTGCAGGCATCTTTTGGGGTACAGCACTCCAGAGATCAACTTCGAAAAAGATGGTCTGACCTGAAACTCAGGGAGCCGGATCAATATAGACGTATCCGGAAAGTTCTGAAAAAAAGTAAGTACTTGTCGTGTTTTTCTCTTGTGTTTATTACCTTGTATACTGCTCCATGTGCTTTTCCTTCCTATACGATTTTTTTGTTCATCGTTTTAAACAATCTTTTAATAAACCTCGTTACATATCTATAGATAGATCTATATATATATAAAGATATATATATATATATATATATATATATATATATATATATATATATATAAAGATATATATATATATAGATATAGATATAGATATAGATATAGATATAGATATAGATATATAGATATAGATATAGATATAGATATAGATATAGATATAGATATATATAGATATATATATAGATATATATATATAGATATATATATAGATAGAGAGAGAGAGAGAGAGAGAGAGAGAAATATATATAGAGAGAGAGAAATATAGAGATAGGTAGATAGATAGATATAGAAATGTAAAACATTCTTTTTGAATATTTTAAGTTATCTTTTTTTTTTCTTTACATTTAGTTAGATATTTATAGATTTTGTTCCAGATATAGAGAGAGAGTATCCGGCTCCTACTTACCAGACCGGCGAGTCCTGTCGGGCAGAGGGTAGGCTCCCTTACCCTCCGACTATCGGCCCCCTGATAGACAGGGGGTACAACAGTACGGAGTGGTATGAAGGCCTGTATGGCTGTTCAGGTATTGCTGTCCGGGTGTCACAGGGTTAACTGTAGCAATGCCATGGGTGCGGAGCGGCCCGAGGAGAAGAAGACAGAAGACGCCGCGGAGGAGATGCTGGACGAGAACGCCGGAGGAAGAACCAGAAGAACCAGAAGAGCCAGAAGAACCAGAAGATGAAGGAAGATAGAAGAAAGAAGAAGCATTTAAATAAAGGAATTGTCAAAAACTGTCTCTTGTCATTTTTAACATTTTTGACACTTTTTTCGTGAAATGGTAGGGGTACTTATGTACCCCCTTACCATTTCACACAGGGGGGGGGCCGGGATCTGGGGGTCACCTTGTTAAAGGGGGCTTCCAGATTCCGATAAGCCCCCCGCCCGCAGACCCCCACAACCACCGGCCAGGGTTGTGGGGATGAGGCCCTTGTCCTCATCAACATGGGGACAATGTTTTGGGGGGCTACCCCAAAGCACCCTCCCAATGTTGAGGGCATGTGGCCTGGTACGGTTCAGGAGGGAGGGGGGGCCGCACTCTCGTCCCCCCCTCTTTTCCTGCGGCCTGCCAGGTTGCGTGCTCGGATAAGGGTCTGGTATGGATTCTTGGGGGGACCCCACGCCGTTTTTTTTTTTTTTTTGGCGCGGGGTTCCCCTTAAAATCCATACCAGACCTGAAGGGTCTGGTATGGAATTTAGGGGGAACCCCACGTCATTTTTTTTTTTAAATTTTGGCCGGGGTTCCCCTTAATATCCATACCAGACCTGAAGGGCCTGGTATGGAATTTAGGAGGACTCCCACGTCATTTTTTTTTTTTAATTTTGGTTCGGGGTTCCCCTTTGGGGAATTCCCATGCCGTTTTTATCAATGAACTTCTATGTGTATTGTCGGCAATGCAATAGCCGCGGGTGGTTTTAAATGAGTTTTTTCCTTCAAAATGTCATTTTGCTGTCAGACTGTTCTAAACACAGGAAACATGCGCCCCTTTACAGGCATACTATAGACACCCCCCAGGTACGAAATTTAAAGGGATATTACACTTTTATTGTTTGACTTTAAGCATTATTAAAATCACTGCTCCTGAAAAAACGGCCGTTTTTAAAACTTTTTTTTGCATTGATCCATGTCCCCTGGGGCAGGACCCAGGTCCCCAAACACTTTTTATGACAATAACTTGCATATAAGCCTTTAAAATTAGCACTTTTGATTATTCATGTTCGTGTCCCATAGACTTTAACGGTGTTCGCATGTTCGAACTAACTTTTTTCCTGTTCGCATGTTCTGGTGCGAACCGAACAGGGGGGTGTTCGGCTCATCCCTAATGGTAAGGTAAACTATGTATGTGTGCATATTTCTAAATACATTTTTTGGTTTCATTCCACTTTAGGTACAAGAAGTGACTATTTCACCTCAGAAAGTGCCCAACGGCTAATTGGTCAAATAATGGCCTGGAATAAGGACATCGATGAAATGCGTAATCGGCTGGATCGTATGCAGCAGGAAATGAAGGACATGATTGATGTTTTGGGTCGAATCTAAATGCCCTTTTTGAAACCCCAAAACATCAATCATGTCCTTCATTTCCTGTTTTGCTGACCCCATTCTGGGCCTTCTCTTTATTTTTTTGGCTGAACAGAAATGGCTGTTTAACCTAATTTAAAAAAGGAGGGCTGTTTCTCGAAAATACCTAAAAAAATCCACAAAAAAATAAAACTTGATTTTCTCAAAAACCAAAAAAAAAATAAAAAACTTGATTTTAAAACAAAAAAAAAAAAAAAATTGATTTTCTCAAAAACCAAAAAAAATAAAAAACTTGATTTTAAAACCAAAAAAAAAAATAAAATTGATTTTCTCAAAAACCAAAAAAAATAAAAAACTTGATTTTAAAACCAAAAAAAAAAAAAATTGATTTTCTCAAAAAACAAAAAAAATAAAAAACTGGATTTTAAAACAAAAAAAAAACAAAAAATTGATTTTCTCAAAAACCAAAAAAAAAATAAAACTTGATTTAAAAAAACCAAAAAAAGTAAAAAACTTGATTTTAAAAAACAAAAAAAAAAAAAAAATTGATTTTTTCAAAAACCAAAAAAAATAAAAAACTGGATTTTAAAACAAAAAAAAAAATTGATTTTCTCAAAAACCAAAAAAAAAAATAAAACTTGATTTAAAAAAACCAAAAAAAGTAAAAAACTTGATTTTAAAAAACAAAAAAAAAATAAAAAAAAAAAGCCTGTTTGCGAAAATCAAAAAGCCAAAAATATTTTTTTTGTGGATTAGGTAGAAATATTTAAATATAATTATATTTTTCAAAATTATTAAGATATCATTATATTTTTGTCTATGAACATTTTATACTAAATGCAGAACTGAATGCATAACAACCATTAATAAAAACATCTCCTTATAGGAATTAAATAAATGTGTGGTTTGTTATTTCAATGCTCAGTATCAGTTTGGGTATAATTGTCAAAAAGTTGTTTACAGTGGCAATGGAGCTTATTTAGACATTTAAAATGAAAATACAGTTGGCACTACAACTGCTCGACCATAACCTAGGAGAAAGCCCAAAAGAAAGGCAAGCAATAAATATAATTCAAGATTTCATCAATATTTTTTTTATTGGAAAAAATTAAATATCCTGGCCCATTGCAATGGCCCCCCTACCCATAAAATAATTAACATATTGCTGTCTAACTTGACGGGCACTTTGGGGGGCCAAGCCAGTACGGACAGTATCCAGGCCCGTAAGGTTGGCATCTATAAGTCCGGCCTCAGGCCCAACTGTGCCTATATAATTCTGAGAATGTTTGTTTAAAAAGTTGTGCAGAATGCAGCACAATAAAATTATAAAATTAAGTTTGTATTCCGCCAAATTAATGGCTGTTTGAAACAGGCGGAACCGGCTGGCCAGAATTCCAAACGCATTCTCAACCACTCTTCTAGCTCTGGCCAGCCGGAAATTAAAAACCCTCCTCTCCGGGGTGAGGGTTCTTTGGGGGAATGGCCTCATGAGGTGCTTGCTCAGAGCGAAGGCTTCATCGGCAATGAAGACAAAGGGGAGTCCTTCCACATTATCCGCATCAGGTGGCAATCCCAGGCCACCACTCTGGAGACGCTGGCAGAACTCCGTCTGGGCAAATACTCCTCCATCCGACATCCGGCCATTCTTCCCCACGTCCACATATAAAAATTTATAGTGTGCCGACACCACCGCCATTAAAACAATACTGTGGAACCCTTTATAATTGAAATAGTATGACCCCGAATGGGGTGGTGGCACGATGTGGACATGTTTCCCATCTATAGCCCCTCCACAATTGGGAAAGTCCCAACGGCTGGCAAAATGGGATGCCACAGTCTGCCATTCCTGTGGCATTGAAGGAAACTGGGGAATCAAACAAGAAAACCAAAATCAATTAATTTGGAAGCTAACATTGCAAGAAAATTAGACAATTAAAAACATTATTCCCCAGCATCAGTATAACATTAAATAATTTAATTCTTCTGGAATAACTAATATGGAAAGGCACACTTATCAGATTGCTCACCCCCTCTGATGGAACATTGATTACATTTTAGGGGGTTGTGAAATCCCTAAAAAAGATTACTTTTAGGACACGCAGGAATTTAGGGACTAAAAAGGCTACAAGACTGCAGTTGTCGCACTCTGCAGGTGCAGTTGCTAACCAGCTTACAGTAAATGAGGTAATGTAAAAAGGCATTCATGTTGCAAGGAGTACACAATCACATGCAAGGGCAATTAATGAAAACACTTTGAGGCTTGCATATGATTTGATGATGGAAATCAGCAGAGCTTCTGCTCATTTACTAAAGCACTGGAACAAATGCACTTGTAGAGTGCACATGCATTTTTCAAAGTGCAACATATATTTGCTTTAGACAAATCAACACCACAGAACATTCAAGCAAATTTTTACGAGGGTGGGGGGGGTTGGGAAATCTAGCTAATTGCTAATTAGCAGCACACTATTTGGAGTGAGTTTAGGTGGGGGGGGGGGGGGGGTTGTGAAATCTAGCTAATTGCTAATTATAAGCACACTAAATACACTCAAACAAAATACATTCAAAATGAGTAGACTAGGTGGATATGTTCCCATCACTGCATGCTGGGGAGGTTATTGAAGGAAAATATACATGCATGACAAAAAATAACAGGAAAAAAATCCAGCATGTGTGAGGATAAAAAGGGGACATTCACACTATATTGCAATGATGGTAAGTAGTGTTTGAAGCAAGAAATACATTACATTATCAAAGATTACATAAAAGAACATGTGATGCTAATAAAAGAAAAATATCTTACCTTAATATAGTCCTTCTGCAGGACCTGGATGATGGCAGAACAGGTCTCTGGGATAATGATCCCCAGAGCCTGGGGGGAGATGCCTGTCGAGAACTTAAGGTCCTGCAGGCTTCTCCCTGTGGCCAAATACTGCAAGGTAGCGACCAGCCTCTGCTCCGGAGTGATGGCTTGCCTCATGCAGGTATCCTGCCTGCTGATATAGGGGGTCAGCAAAGCCACCAAACGGTCAAAAACGGGGTCCGTCATCCGGAGAAAGTTCCTGAAATCCTCAGGATTATTCTCACGGATCTCACGGAGCAAAGGCATGTGACAGAACTGGTCACGCTGAAGCAACCAATTCTTGGTCCATGAACTCCTCCTCGCCCTGTTCATGGACTGGTCTTGGGCTGAAGAATAAACTACAGCACCAAACACATACAATGCACGAGCTCGACGACGAGTACGTACAGGTAACATGGTTTCAAAACGGTCGGCTGGTCAGAACGCACTAAACAGAACGCACTGAAGAACAGCAAGGCCTGTGAAGAGCGACCTGAAAATCAGGAATGAGCGGCCAATAAAACAAAGGTTTCTCAATGCCAACTGACCAAACGCACTGAAAAGCAGATACAAACCTCACAAGCACAGACTGAACAACAGTTAAAACGAACTGAAAAATACGAGTTTTACAAGCGCGAATCGTCTCTCACCAAACTTCTACTAACACGAGATAAACACGAGATTAGCAGAAGGAGCCCAAAGGGTGTCGTACGGGCTATTGAACTTCCGTTTTATAGTCTCGTCGGACTTGGTGTACGTCACCGCGTACTAGGCTGTCGTACTTTTGTGTGGTCGTGTGTAGGCAAGTCCGTTCGTAAGAAAGTCTGCCGCAAGTCCGCCGAAGGTACGCCGGAAGTATGTCGGACAGGCTGTCGGACTTTTGTAGGTGAAAAGTCCGACCGTGTGTACGCGGCATAACTGTAACTGTAATGGTTCCAGGTTTGGGTCTCTCAAAATGCGATGGCATCTTTGGAGACCCTGTGAAAGTGTGTCCTATGACTGTGCAGGGCTGTACCCTACGCTAATACTCCACTAGTGTGTGGTAGCGTTCGTAACATTCACAGATGCAAAGACCAGGTTGGGCAGGACAGGAGGGACAATAAAAGCAGGTGTCACGCCTATATCCGCGTTTTCTACAGACACTACATCTTCTTTGGGGTGAATGTTGGGTAGGGGTACCAGGAGGACATACGGAAAATGCCTCTCATGCAGCCAGCTCACTCCATTTGCGTTGGGAAGTTGGGCCACAGCACCATCTGGAAAGAAGGGCGGTGATGATCTTTTCCTGGAATTTAAGGAAGGATCCAGTTCGTCCTGACGCTTTGTATAGCCCATAACAGAATGAAAACATTCCGATTATTCCTCCAATTCACTGCAAGCAAATTATTACTTCTTAAGCATGCTCTCTTCCCCAGTTTAAGTCGGGACTCTACAAGCCGCTGGGGTAAGCTTTAACAATTAGATCGCACAGTGCCACATGTGCACGCTTGTGTAATAATTGTCCACGTACAAGTGGTACCCCTTTCCAAATAGGGGTGACACCAATTTCAAAACAAT
The DNA here is from genome assembly GCF_042186555.1 of Aquarana catesbeiana. Lineage (NCBI taxonomy): Eukaryota > Metazoa > Chordata > Amphibia > Anura > Ranidae > Aquarana > Aquarana catesbeiana. Next base: position 88,599,093 of record NC_133327.1, on the reverse strand, counting down.
CTTGCCGATGCTCCCTATGTAGTCTGGGCAGTTCTCGGGCTCCACGTGACTATCTTTTTCCTCGTAAACCATAAAACTATATAGCTTGTTGCCCTGTCACAGACCTTATACATCTTGACCCCATATCTGGCATGCTTGCTGGGAAGATACTGTTTGAAAGACAAGCGGCCAGAAAATGTAATCAGGGACAACTTGATCGGGAGTAAACAAGGCTACAAACTGTTGGTTGAAGTGGTTCACGAGGGGCCGAATTTTGTGGAGCCGATTGTATCCAGGGTCACCCCGAGGACGACAGAGTTCATTGTCATTAAAATGCATGAACCGCACCGAACCATATTGTTTCCTGGTCATGCAAGCAGAGAACACAGGCATATGGTGAATTGGGTTAGTGGGCCAATATAGAAAAAATATAAAATTAATTCCGCGCTTAGGATAAAGAGGTATGCAGCCTCCCCTAATTACACCCCCTAAAAGGAGGGTAAAAATGAAATAGAAAAAGATAAGGGGTAATTGGCGTTTCCTAAAATAATGTGGGTGGAACCCTAAATAAATTAAATTACACCTATGTGTGGGTCATGCTAGAAACCACCTGAGGTGATAAGGTGACAACGTACATATGATTAGGGATATACGTATAAATATCACAGTGCCACATATAAGTGAATGTGCGTATAAATATCCCAATAGACGTATATAAGTGAATATGTATAAAAATTTCTGGTATTGAAAGTTAATATATATTAACACTAGCCATGATATAAACAATACATGGGGAAACAGCCAAGATGTTCCCCTGCTAGCGCCATATATTAGCAGCCAGAAAATAACCAGGAAAAAACTGAAAAATAAATGAATACAATAAAATAACAAAAATGATAGTCCAAGTGATAGGTGTTCAACTCAGTAAAAAACAGCAATGTGAAAAATCAAGCAAATTGATGTTGTAAGTGATAATATGAAAAAACGAAAAAAAGGATAAAAATAAAAATAGAATGAAGTGAAGCTCCAAAATGGCAAAATGTTCATACAGGAATGTGACTCTTGTGCTTCATCAAAATCCAGTGACTTCTGTGATCCCCCTTAAGGGTCCCCACTCACCAGCTCTTGGTACCCCTACAGGGGTGACAGGCATGTATCAGTAAAGGCAGATGGCCTCCTGTAATTGCGATATCCAGTCCAAACCTACTCTCAATAGGCAAGAAAGGTTATATGCGCTAATATTCGGCAGGCTAATACCTCCTTCGCGTCTGGGAAGATAGAGTTTTTTTAAAGGATATACGCGGCCTCTTGTTGTGCCATAGAAATTTGGAGAAGGCTTTGTTAAGGGATGAGGTATCTTTGTGCTTCAGAAGCAGGGAGATCGTTTGGAGCGGATATAGTAATCAAGCAAAGCTGACCATCTTTATTAGGTGACATCTTCCCAGGAGCGAAAGAGGCAGATTCATCCAGTTACCCAATTCTTGAGTTATTTTTTTGATCAGTGGTGGATAGTTAAGATGATAGATGGAAGAAAGCAATTTCCCTATCTTAATACCGAGATATGTTATGTAGGAGTTGGCTACCGTGAAAGGTGATGAGACCTGGGAGGTGCAGATAGAGTTCCTATGGGGAGGATTTCGCTCTTGCTGTAGTTAATGCGAAGGCTCGAACAGAGTCTGAATTTGTCAAAAACTGTTTTGACGGTGGACATGTCAGAGGAGGGGTTGGCAGAGAAAATGAGGACGTCATCGGTGAAGAGCGGTGTGCGGAGTTCTTGTGAGCCTATCTTGATTCCGTGAAGTGGGGCTTTTTGTGTGAGATATCGAGAAAGGGGTTCCAGTGTGATATTGAAGAGGAGAGGGGATAGGGGGCAGCCCTGCCTTGTGCCTTTATGCAGGCGGAATTCATCCGAGAGGAGGCCAGCCACCACCAACCTGGCTGCAGGGAATGCGTACATGGCATGTGCGAGTTACGTGAAAGGGCCTGCAAAGCCCATTAGGCATGTGCATTTCGTTTCGTTCCGAATCGAAATTCGGACAAATTTTTCATTATTCGGAAATTCGGATGCATCCGAATTTCCGAATGACAAAAGTAAAGAATTTAAACGAATCCGAAAAAAAACGAACGAATTCGAAAACATATTCGAATCGAATTCGAAAACATATTCGAAAACATATTCGAATCGAATTCGAAAACATAATCGAATTAAAAAAAAATAGAAAACGTTTTTCTAAAAAAAACAATAAGGTAGAATATAAAATAATAAAGCAATAGAATAAGTATATATACACACATATATATGTATATATATATATATATATATATATATATATATATATATATATATATATATATATATATATATATATATATATATATATAAATTTTTTATTATTCTCTTCTATTGTTTTTTATGCTTTTCTTTTCTATTATTTTATATTCTATAATAGTATTTTCAATTCAAATTCAAATTCATTCTATACGAAATTCGAATTTCGGAACATGGCTTCTGAAATTTGAATTTCGTATAGAATGAATTCGAATTTGAATAGAAAAGATTAGAACAGAAAATAATAGAAAAGTATAGACTATAAAAACAATAGAACAGAATAGAAGAAAATATAATATATATATTATATTTTCTTCCATTCTGTTCTATTGTTTTTCTAGTCTATTCTTTTCTATTATTTTCTATTCTATTCTAATCTTTTACATTCAAATTTGATTTCGGTCTATATGAAATTCGAATTTTGGAAGATGTTATATATATATATATATATATATATAATTTTCTATTCTGTTTCATTGTTTTTCTATGCTATTCTTTTCTATTCTATTCTAAACTTTTCTATTCGAATTTGAATTCATTCTATACGAAATTCGAATTTCGGAAGATGGCTTCTGAAAGTGGAATTTCGCATAGAATGAATTTGAATTTGAATAAAAAAGATTAGAAAAGAAAATAATAGACTAGACAAACAATAGAAAAGAACAGAATAAAATATAATATATATAATTTATTCTATTCTGTTCTATTGTTTTTCTAGTCTTTTCTCTTCTACTCTATTCTAATCTTTTCTATTCAAATTCGAATTCATATTATAAGAAATTCAAATTATGGAAGATGGTTTTTTATATATATATATATATATATATATATATATATATATATATATATATATGTGTGTGTGTGTGTATATGTATAATATATATATATATATATATATATATATATATATATATATATATATATATAAAACCATCTTCCGAAATGTGAATTTCTTATAAAATGAATTCGAATTTGAATAGAAAAGATTAGAATAGAGTAGAAGAGAAAAGACTAGAAAAACAATAGAACAGAATACAAAAAATTATATATATTATATTTTATTCTGTTCTATTGTTTGTCTAGTCTATTATTTTCTATTCTAATCTTTTCTATTCAAATTCGAATTCATTCTATACGAAATTCCACTTTCAGAAGCCATCTTCCGAAATTCGAATTTCGTATAGAATGAATTCAAAACCGAAATCAAATTTGAATATAAAAGATTAGAATAGAATAGAAAATAATAGAAAAGAATAGACTAGAAAAACAATAGAACAGAATAGAAGAAAATATAATATATAATATATATATATATATATATATATATATATATATATATATATATATATATATATATATATATATATATATATATATATATTATATTTTCTTCTATTCTGTTCTATTGTTTTTCTAGTCTATTCTTTTCTATTATTTTCTATTCTATTCTAATCTTTTCTATTCAAATTCGAATTCATTCTATAAGAAATTCAAACTTCAGAAGCCATGTTCCGAAATTCGAATTTCGTATAGAATGAATTTGAATTAAAAAGACTATTATAGAATATAAAATAATAGAAAAGAAAAGCATAAAAAAACAATAGAAGAGAATAATACAAAAAAAATTAGCGTATTTATCGGCGTATAACACGCACCGGCGTATAACACGCACCCCAAGTTTAGGAGGGAATTTTAAGGAAAAAAAAACTTTTAGGAGGGAAGTTTAAGGGAAAAAAACTTACATTTAAATGCCCATCATTGCAGCCTTCTCAGTGCAGCCTTGCCCCAGTGCAGCCATGTCAGTGCAGCCTTGTCAGTGCAGCCTTGTCAGTGCAGCCTTGTCAGTGCAGCCTTCCCAGTGTCCATTGCAGCCTTATCCCAGTGCAGCCTTGCCCCAGTGCAGCCTTGCCCCAGTGCAGCCTTGCAGCTCGCAGTTTGAAAATCCTGTGATCCCCTGCGATCCTGAGCTTCAAAATCGCCGACCGCGATTTGAAAATGGTGCCGCCGGCGCCAAAATACACAGAGCCGGTCCTCGGCTCTTCTCGGCAGCTCTCGTTCACTTTCGGCTCCACTCGTAGTCCCGCCCAGGATGGGCGTGACTGTGAGCGGAGCTATACAAACCTAGCCGAGTACACTCGGCTAGGTTCGGGCGGCGCTCAAGTGAAGCCGAAAGTGGCCAAGAAGAGCCGAGGACCGGCTCTGTGTATTTCGGCGCCATTTTCAAATCGCAGTCGGCAATTTTGAAGATCTGTCAGCTCAGGATCGCAAGGGATCGGCGTATAACACGCACCCATGATTTTCCCCTGTTTTTAAGGGGAAAAAAGTGCGTGTTATATGCCGATAAATACGGTATATATATTTATATATTTTTTTTTATTTTTATTTTTTTTCTATGCTGGTCTATTGTTTTTCTATTCTTTTCTATTCTTTTCTATTTTATTCTAATCTTTTCTATTTGAATGCAAAATCATTCTATACGAAATTTGAATTTCCGAAAATGGTTATACAGAAACAGAATGAAATCGAATTCTAATAGAAAAGACTAGAACAGAAAAACAATAGAACAGAATAGAAAAAAAATATATATATATATATATATATATATATATATATATATATATATATACACACACACATCTTCCGAAATTGGAATTTGGTACAGAATGAATTCAAATAGAAAAGATTAGAATAGAACAGAAAATAATATAAAAGAATAGCATAGAAAAACAATAGAACAGAATAGAAAAAAAATATAAAATATTCTATTCTAATCTTTTCTATTCAAATTCATTCTGTACCAAATTCCAATTTCGGAAGATGATTTTATTTATTTTTATTTATATATATATATATATATATATATATATATATATATATATATATATATATATATATATATATATATATATATATATATAATATTTCTTTCTATTCTGTTCTATTGTTTTTCTATTCTATTCTTTTCTATTAGAATTTGATTTCATTCTATTTCTGTATAACTATTTTCCGAAATTCGAATTTTGTATAGAATGAATTTGAATTCAAATAGAAAAGATCAGAATATAATAGAAAATAATAGAAAAACAATAGAAGAGAATAGATATTTTTTATATATATATATATATATATATATATATATATATATATATATATATATAAAACCATCTTCCAAAATTCGAATTTCGTATAAAATTAATTTGAATAGAACAGAAATATTGAGTAGAAAGAATAGATTAGAAAAACAATAGAACAGAATAGAATAAGATATAATATATATATTATATTTTATTCTGTTCTGTTCTATTGTTTTTCTAGTCTATTCTTTTCTATTCAAATTCATTCTATACGAAATTCGAATTTCAGAAGCCATCTTCCGAAATTCGAATTTCGTATAGAATGAATTCAAATTCGAATAGAAAAGTTTAGAATAGAATAAAAAAGAATAGCATAGAAAAACAATGAAACAGAATAGAAAAAAATATAATATATATATTATATTTTATTCTCTTCTGTTCTATTGTTTTTCTAGTCTATTCTATTTCTATTCTAATCTTTTCTATTCAAATTCAAATTCATTCTATACGAAATTCTAATTTTAGAAGCCATCTTCCGAAATTCGAATTTCACATAGAATTAATTCAAATTCGAATAGAAAAGTTTAGAATAGAATAGAAAAGAATAGCATAGAAAAACAATGGAACAGAATAGAAAAAAAATATAATATATATATTTAACCATCTTCCAAAATTGGAATTTGGTACAGAATGAATTCAAATTCAAATAGAAAAGCTTAGAATACAATATATTATATTTTTTTCTATTCTGATCTATTGTTTTTCTATGCTATTCTTTTATACTTTCTATTCTATCCTAATCTTTTCTATTGGAATTCGATTTCATTCTATACGAATTTCAAATTTCGCAAAATGGTTATATATAGTTTACTTTTTCAAATTCAGTTATTGTTTTTTTCGAATTTTATAGTTTTTTTCGAATGTGGTAGAAATTTTTCGAATTTGACAGTTTTTTTCGAATGTGGTAGAATTTTTTCGAATTTAATATTTTTTTCAAATGTAGTAACATTTTTTTTGAATTTGATAGTTTTTTTCGAATGTGGTAGAATTTTTTCGAATTTGACAGTTTTTTTCGAATGTGGTAGAATTTTTTCGAATTTGACAGCTTTTTTCGAATGTGGCAGAATTTTTTCGAATTTGATAGTTTTTTTGGAATGTGGTAGAATTTTTTCGAATTTGACAGTTTTTTTCGAATGTGGTAGAATTTTTTCGAATTTGATAGTTTTTTTCTAATGTGGTAGAATTTTTTCGAATTTGATAGTTTTTTTCGAATGTGGTAGAATTTTTTCGAATTTGACAGTTTTTTCTAATGTGTTAGAATTTTTTCGAATTTGATAGTTTTTTTTCGAATACGGTCGAATTTTTTCGAATGCGGTCGAATTTTTACGAATTCGAATACGAAACGAAACGAATTCCGAAAATTAATGTAATGAATGCAACAAATTTAACTAAATGAATTAAGTTAAATAATGAATCGAAACGAAACTAAACTAAACAAATTTTTTCATCCTGCACATGTCTAAAGCCCATTTTAGATAGGGCCATTGATAGCCATTTTGAAGCTGACATTGTCAAAAGCTTTTTCCGCGTCCAGGGTGATGATGGCATGATCCCCCCGGTGTTATGTGTGGCATGTTCTAGAGACATCATTACTTTACGAATTTTAATGGTGGCCATTCTGCCCTTCACAAAACCTGATTGGGCTGGGTATATCAGAGAGGGAATAATGTCTGCTGTTCTGGAGGCCACTATTTTGGAAAGTATCTTTATGTCTAAGTTTAGGAGTGAGATGGGTCGGTATGAGCCCGGCTCCTGGGGGTATTTGCCTTTTTTTGAAAGTAGTTTAATGATGGCCTGATTTCCGGTTGATAGATAGGGGCCACCAGACCATATGCCGCTATAGACTGCGAGAAGAGCGGGTTCAGTTATGGAATGTAGGGTCTTGTAAAATTCCCCTGTAAAACCATCAGGGCCCGGAGCCTTGGAGGGGGCTAGGTTTCGAATGGCAGTGGATATTTCTGGCTGGGAGATAGGTGCATTTAGGGCTTCCAATTGGGAGGGAGAGACCAAGGGCAAGGACAGATCATCTAGGAAGGATTTGGCGACGTTCCTGTCAATGGGTCGGCGGCATATAGCGGGGAATAGTATTGCAACATAATTCTGTTTATATCATGTTGTGAGGATTTTATGTTGCCTGCAGTGTCCTGTAGGGAGGTGATGTAGGTGGGGCTAAACGGGTCTTTGGAAAGTCTTGCTAGTAGTTTGCCGGCTTTATTGCCAAATTTATGGAGGGTGGCCTCCAACTGGACCTTATGTGTCCGTTCTAGGGTATCCGCCCATGTGTCAAATGTCCTTTTTGCTACCTGCCAGTGATCTCTGTTCTCGGGTGAATCCCTAGCATAAAGACCACGCTGCGCCAATCGCAGGTTAGCACTGGCAGTTTTATATTTTGCCAAGGTGTTTCTCTTGAAAGAAGCAGCATATGAGATGATGCAACCTCTGAGGAAGGCTTTACCAGCTTCCCAGAAAAGGTTTGGGTTGTCCGCATGGGAAGAGTTGGCTGCAGAGAATTCAGACCAAGCTTCCTCCATGTAGCGTTGAAAATCTGAGTTGTTTTGAAGGTATGAAGGAAAGCGCCAGAGGAGGGGAGTGGGACGTAAGTCAGGGGTGTCTAGTGATAATGATACGGGTGCGTGGTCTGATATGGCGATATCATGGATAGTCACCTCTGAGATCGTTGGGATAAGACCGTCAGTGCAGAAGAGATAATCGAGTCTAGTGAAGATGTGGTGAGGATTGGAGTAAAAGTTATAGTCTCTATCCACTGGGTGATGAAGACGCCAGACGTCGTGGAGATGGAGAGAATCCATAGTAGATGCAAAGTGGGTAGTTTCAGGGGACATGGGTGTTGATCGTAGTCGGCTGGAGGAGGACCTATTTTCAGTCGGGTGCATGGTAGTGTTAAAATCTCCCCCAACTATATGTGGTAGGTGCGGAGCGCGTAGTAGCCAGGTGAACAACTCACTGAAGAATTGCTTGCTGGGATTGTTCGGGGCATATATATTGGAGATCACTAGTTCCCTGTGTCCCAATTTTATGCGTACAGATATGAAGCGGCCCTGGCTATCGGTGTCTACAGACATCACCTCGTGAGGGAGGTTTTTATGGATCAAAATGAGAACCCCTGCTTTACGGTCAATTGCGCTGGAGCCCAGTACCGTCCCCACCCAGAGTTTTTTCATGCGGTGGAAATCAGATGAAGATAAGTGGGTTTCTTGGAGCAGGGCAATATCAGTTTTAAGTCTTTTTAAGTGGCGAAGTATTTTGAGTCTGTTAAAGGGGGACCTAAGCCCTTTCACGTTCCAAGAGGTGACTTTCATGTGGGTGAGGTTATGTGTGAGTTATGGGAAGTTCTACTGTTTACATCAAGTGGAGACCCGAGGAGAAAGGAAGACCTGTCGTTGTGTGTCAGGATGTGCTGACTATGAGGTAGAGGTGTTGCCGTAGTGGCTGGTGTTTGATGGAAACTTCTAAAGAGAGGGAGTAGAGGAGGGGGGAACCAAAGAAGGTAAGGATAAGCAACAGAACCATAACAGAACATTGAAAGACCTTCACTTTTTTACGCATAGAGTCCCTGTGTAGACCAGCTCTCCTTAACGATCCAGGTGCTGCTGTAAACGAGCACCCTTTAGGACTTAGCCGCACTTAACGTGGTTGCATGTCGAGCACGGTTGTGGGATCAGGAGGAAAGCCTACACAGCGAGGTTATGAAAGGTGTTGCAAGGCAATAAAGACCAAATAATGGAGGTGCAGAAGGATGTAACATCAAAAACATATGACAGAACCTGAAGAAAGAAAAAAAAACAGTCACTTATTAACAAGCTAAATACCTGAGTAGGCAACAAGCATAGGCTTAGGTAGCATGGAAGAAGCATCGCTCGTGACCATATGGAGGAAAAAAAAAAGAAAACATATCAGCATGGGGTGTTGCAATGTACAGATCTAGATGTTTTGAAGCGTTTCGGGGAGTCTTTCCTTGGGCTTCGCTGGTCCAGAAGACGGTTGCTTGGGGAAGCTTTGGGCGGAGAGACAGAGTGTGGATCAGGTTTCAGAGTACGCAGGAATGCTTCCGCCTCAGAGGTGTCCTGGAAGGATAGCTGGTCCCCATTGGGGTCTTGGAGGCAGAGGGTTGCAGGGAAGGCCAGTGTGAACTTCATCTGTCGCTGATACAGTGCTGTGCAGATGTGCTGGAATGCTTTCCTCTTTTTTGAGACCTCCAGAGAATAGTCTGCGAAGATCAGAAGTTTGACACCATCAATTTGGAGAGATCTGTTTTGCCTGAACTTTTGTAGGAGGGTGGCCTTGTCATTGTAATTTAGGTACTTCACGATGATCGTACGGGGAGATTAGCGGTCAGGGGTGAAGGTGCCCATACGGTGGGCCCGTTCGACCGTGCAAGGGCCAGGAAGACCAAGTGCCTCTGGGATACGTCTGGCACAGAATTCGGCAAGGGCCGAGGATTGTAAAGACTCTGGTATCCCCACGAATCTTAGATTGCACCTTTGGGATCTGTTCTCCAAATCGTCAAGTTTTTGGAGTATATATTGGTTGGTTTTATCTTGTTCTTGTTCGGTGGCTTGTGCCTGATAGACTTCTTCCTCCAGGCTCGATAAGCGGTTTTCCACCTCGCCGAGTCTGGTGGAATGTTCCCCCAATTTTGCTTTGAATTGCCTCATCCCCGCATCTACCGCCTTTTCCACTGAGGCGGTGATCATGGGAGACAGGAGAGCTGTTACAGCCTGGGCTATACGGTCAGTGTTGCTGTCCCCCAGGTACGGGGGGGGCAGAGTGCGGGGAGAGAGAGTTCTGGAGCGAGGAGGGCAGTGTAGTATGAGCACTCACCTCCATGTCAGGGTTGTCCACTGTGTTGTCCGGTAAGGCCGAAACCGGGGCCTCAATTTGGGACTGGGCCGGTTGACTTGTGGCGGTCGCATGTGAGCGCGCACCTGTTTTCTCCACAAAACGGTCTATAGGTGAGTGGGTAGTCTCTGAGTAAGGTGCTGACTGTTGGGAGAGTAAGGCAGGCCCGTGTGTGGTATCTCTGGTGTGAATCGCGCTTCCGAGTAGGCCGCGACCAGGGCCTCGATTTTTTGGCTATGCCGGGTGGAGGCCGTGGGAGATCAGGTGCCGATTCTTGGGCCCAGATCGGACCAAGGGAGAGCGGGGGGGCTCTTGATGGAGCTGCAGGCAGCAGATGAGAGGCGGGCCTGTGGTAGCAAGGCCCTAATCCTGGTCGCGATGACCACGCAGGCTGAAGCCGGGGCCTCAATTTGGGGCTAGGCCCGGAGGTATGTTGTGGCCGCGTCTAGGTCCGCACCGGTTTTCGGTCACAAGCCGGTTTCCAGGAGGTGGGGGAGTGCCCGGGTATGCTGCAGGCGACAAGAATGGGGACGTGCATGTATTTTTAGGCTGATTTAGGGATTGTGCTGCGAGAGCTGAGGAAAAACGCAGCTACTCCATACGGCGCCAGAACCGGAAGCAGTGATGCCATTCTGATGCCAAATATCGGCATGATCCAGCAGGTACCGGTTAAGCAAACATTTCCATATGAATCACGGTACCCAGATGGATGCTTATCACTCCAGTACATCCACCTAAAGGGTCATCTAGGCTGAGATTGATGGAGGAACAGCACAATCCTGGCTGCCTCTGAGGTATGGCTCCCCTACTACTTTTTTTATAACAATTATGACAGCTTACACAAGACCTCACTATTAGACATCATTCTGATCCTCTGAGGGTCCATGAGGATATTAGATGATCATCAGTATTTTAAACTCCCCAGAAATTTAACATAACCCCTTTTGTACAGCGATAACCCCCCCCCCAATCCTGCAGGTGATGACAGGTCTTCTTTCTTGAAATATGTGGGGTTTATTAAACCCCTAAAGCCTTCTTAGGTTACCAGGTTACTAGTTTAGAGTTACACAGGAAGTCTGGTGCTAGAATTATTGAATTATTGCTCTCTCTATAAAGTTCACAACGATACCTCATATGTGTGGTGCAACCACCGTTTACATATGCGTAAAATAAAGGAAGGGTAACCCCTGGAAATTGCACATCTATGGTGTCCTACTGCAATGGAGTGGCAACCACAACCTGGACTCCGACCAGGCCACGCCCCACTGCGTTTCACTCCGCCACCGGAGCTTAGTCATGGGGAACATAGCAGAATGCACAATATCAAACAATACTACTGTACCATTACTTTTGGAGAATGTCAATGAGTAACCTTGAAATGGTGCCCCTGTAGCTCTGGACATTTACTACATAACATAGACAAGACATGTGCATTAGTAGCGATTTGTCAAAATGTTAATGTAAACCACTTCCACTTTTTCATGAATCATAGCTTTGTGTGATTCTATTGATAATTTCAGTTATGCCAATTATGGGAGACTTTCAAGCTTTAGCAATGGTTTGTTTGGCAGCAATGGTGACCTGTAATAGCAGTTTAAATTGACGGAATGTCATGTCTGTGGGTTTCACATTATAATTTTTTTTTATCACTTTTATTGCTATCGCAAGGAATGTAATCATCCCTTTTGATAGCAATAAGCAGTGACAGGTACTCTTTACTGAGACATCTGGGGTCTATTAAACTACAGATCTCTCCCCTACTCTTGAAAGCATGTGATCACACTAAGATCAGTGCAATCAGATGCTTACCCAAGCCAAACAAGTTTTTTTTTACATCTAGGGAAAAAACTGAAGTGACAAAATACTTATCGCTTGCGGTTTCTTATACCATAGAGATGATCGGGGACATTCCGGTCCTCGCTCAGCTCTATGCTAAGCTGGCGAAAGCACCAGCTTCAGTCCCGGACTCATCGGTAGGACAGGAGAGCCCGGAGCCCAGGAAGGCACCTTAGAGTGGCAGGAAAATTGCTGCTTGAATTACTTTTATTGAAAACCGCATTGCCACCCCCCCTCCCCACAAAAAACAGGATCATCCCGGTGTAACCACTTTAAACTTGCAACGTATATGTATGTTAGTTTGTTTTAAAGTGGTTATTCAGTACAGGTGGAGATTAGGGATGAGCAGAACCCCCACCCCGGTTTGGTTTGCACTACAAAATGCGAACAGGCAAAAAATTTGTACTAACAAGCGAACACCGTTAAAGTCTATGGAACACTAACATGAAAAACCAAAAGTGCTAATTTTAAAGGCATGTTATTGCCATAAAAAGTGTATGGGGACCCGGGTCCTGCCCCAGGGGACATGTATCAATGCAAAAAAAAGTTTTAAAAATGGCTGTTTTTTCAGGAGCTCCCCATTTTGAGGGCATGTGGCCTGGTATGGTTGAGGAGGGGGGGGTGCACTCTCGTCCCCCCTTTTCTTGCATCCTGCCAGGTTGCGTGCTCGGATAAAGGTTTGGTATGGATTGGGGGGGACCCCTACACCATTGTTAAAAAAAAAATTGGATTCCCCTTAATATCCATACCAGGCCTGAAGGGCCCATGCCATTGTTTTCAATGATTTTTATCTATATTGCCGGGATCCGACAATTCATTACAGCCGCAAGCAGTTTTAAATAATTTTTTTTCATTTATTTATTTATTTCAGGTACTTATATAGCGCCGTCAATTTATGCAGCGCTTTACATATACATTGTACATTCACATCAGTCCCTACTCTCAAGGAGCTTACAATCTAAGGTCCCTAACTCACATTCATACATACTAGGGACAATTTAGACAGGATCCAATTAACCTACCAGCATGTCTTTGGAGTGTGGGAAGAAACTGGAGTACCCGGAGGAAACCCACACAGGCACAGGGAGAACATGCAAACTCCATGCAGGTAGTGTCGTGGTTGGGATTCGAACCAGCGACCTTTCTTACTGCTATGCGAAAGTGCTACCCACTACACCACTGTGCCGCCCTATTTAGAAATGTAATTTTGCCGTGGTATTGTTCTAAACATGAGAAAGATGCGCTACTTTACAGGCATACTGAGGACACCCCCGGTCACGAAATTTAAAGGAATATTTCATTTTTTATTGTTTCACTTTAAGCATTATTAAAATCACTGCTCCTGAAAAAACGTCCCTTTTTAAAACTTTATTTTGAATTGATACATGCCCCCTGGGGCAGGATCCAAGTCCCCATGCCTTTGTTTTCAATGCTTTTTATTTATATTGCCGGGATCCGACAATTCATTACAGCTGCAAGCAGTTTATAATGAGTTTTTTTCCTTTAGAAATGTAATTTTGCTGTGGTATTGTTCTAAACACAGGAAAGATGCACTACTTTACAGGCATACTAAGGACACCCCGGGCATAATATTTAAAGGAATATTTCATTTTATTGGTTCACTTTAAAAGCATTATTAAAATCACTGCTCCTGAAAAAACGGATGGTTTTAAAACTTTTTATTGCATCGATATACATGTCCCCTGGGGCAGGACCCGGGTCCCCATACACTTTTTATGGCAAAAACTTGTATATAAGCCTTTAAAATGAGCACTTTTGATTTTTCATGTTCGTGTCCCATAGACTTTAACAGTGTTTTTGCCTGTTCGCATGTTCTGGTGCGAACCGAATCGGGGGGTTGTTCAGCTCATCCCTAATCATGGGTTCAAAAATCATTAATATCAGAGGATGAAGGGCATGTTTACCATGAGTCATGTATGATGTTTATGGGGTACAGTTACTTTTTGACACTTAGGGTTTTACAGAGGGAGACTCTGGTCAGAAACTCCAGCAATTAAGGGATGCCTCAGTAGACTCCTTCAGCTTCCTCATAGTTTGGTCTTGGTGCACTTTGGAACAGGGACACGAAAGTGAAATGACCATTTCACATGAAAAATGCACTTTTTCAAGGCGTTCACCTTCAACATCCTTAGAAAGCCTTTTTTTGTTATGAAAAATGGTCTTTGGCTAAATTGTTTTTGGCCTTGATTTATTACAGCAATAAAGGAGATAAAAAGCCGTGAGTGCCTTGGATTATTTTAACTCTTTTATAAAGTTTATGAGTAGCAAGTTCGATGATGGGGAAAATAGGGAAGGCTGTGAGGCAACTATATATTAGACTATCAGGTAGACTGTGTGACTGCAATATATAACAAAAATATAAAGATTAGTTCATTTTAATCAGTTAATTTACCACACTTCTGTAAAGAAAGAAGGCCAACGTTTCTTCAGTATACAGTATCGTACAAAAATGAGTACACCCCTCACATTTTTGTAAATATTTTAATATATCTTTTTATGTGACAACACTGAAGAAATGACACTTTGCTACAATGAAAAGTAGTGAGTGTACAGCTTGTATAACAGTGTAAATTTGCTGTCCCCTCAAAATGAACAGATATTTAAAAAAAGAATGATACAGCGCTGCGCTAAAAAAAAAAAAAAACGAACTAAGGAAGCAGCCAACACACCCATAGACTCAGGGAAAAATAACAACTAAAGATTCACAGTGTGGCGCTATTAAGTGAATACAGTATATAGAAAACTGAACATTGAGTACCATCAAATAATGAAAATCTCACGTGAACACTTGTGACAGTGACTGGTGAAAAAATATTATATATATGTGTTTAAATAGATTAAACATCAAAGGACAAAATCAAATATAGAGTCCATAACACCAAGAAGAAAAATCTGTGATAACAGTGTGTAAGTAGTATGCAGTTGCTTTTCTTGTACGTGCAGGAAGATCAATTAAACCCGGTAGCCTGGTAGATGAATGGACCATAAACGACCAGAGGTGCACAGAAATTTGAAAACGGTGCCAGGACCATCACCAGAAGATATGGAGGCTTACCAGAGGTAGTGGCCTGAAATAGCATATGCCAAAACAGGTCAAAAAGGCCTGATGACCAATTGGTCTAGATGTATTGTCTGGTCAGATGTCATCACTGCACCAACGGAGGGAAGGGGGGGGAAGTAATCAGCACGACTTCCTCAATAATAATCACACCACCATAAGCCAAGCGAGAGATTCGTATAACATGTGAGAGATGAAAAACACTCACATAGTGTAATAACGTATTAACTTGGATTTATTAAAAATAACAATAAAAAACAAACTCACATATTTTGCAGATCAAACAAGCATGTAATATCGTGTAGCGGTAGTTGTGAGGGGTCCACCCAACATGTTTCAACTCAAAAGGTCGTCTTCTGGGGTGTGGAACCCTCTCACCCCACCGCTCTATTTATAGACAAAAATGACCCCCTACTAGAAGTGTCCGAAAACCGGAAGTGATTAGGATGACCCCATTTCCGGTCAGGGGGGCATATAAAAAAGTTCTAAAAGCCACACATCTATAGATTAGTTACCAAAATCATATAAACTAGTGTGAGATCCGAACCACAAGGCTAATGTGTATTATTGTATAAATTGGCTTTGGTCCGGATGGTTAGATCCGTAACCAAGCCTCATTTTCAATCGCTCTATCCAATAGGTGGGGGCGCCTCATTACAGCTGCGCTCCACACTCAGTGTTGAGCCACGTTAGAGCACGGTGGCGTGATGACATCACGCCCATAGTTAACATCCATGCGCTCCAATGGTATTATCCAAGCCTCGTTTTCGATCAGCCGTCGAGTGACGCGATGACGTCACGTGCATGATCGGATAGCGATGGCGGTGCGCTCCAGGCCTTTAACCAAGCCTCGTTGTCAACAGGATTAACTACATCCAGCACAATAACCAAAACACAGGAAGTGGATCCCAACCTCCTATTAGAGGGGCGGAAGGGACAAAAAAATGTCAGCAAAGATGGATATAGTGCTGAAATTATGGGAACTTATGGGCACCTTAAATCATATTTAAAAAAATATTCTTAAAAAATCAATCAAGTTAAAACCAGTTGTTCAAAATATAAATCATAGAACAACAATGCCTTAACTTATAATCTAAATAATAAATTCAGATAAAAAACCTACCGGGCACTGCCAATAGGGGGCATCAGACCAATATTATGTACAATAAAGAATGGTAAAATGGCATGCACAGTATATTAGCATGAATGCAATTAGAAAGAGTCCAAAAGTACCATAACGCTACATAAAAATACCGAAGTCATCTCTTATCAAATTAGCATACATATTAAAATTAATTAAATTAAAAAAACATAGAGAGATCAAGTATAATTCACGCCTGATTAATAAAGGAATTAATGTCCCATTCAACATTAATACCCTGCGGAAAATGGGACCCCAATTCATAAATCCAGTACGTCTCTAAACGAGAGACACCCCTAAGAGTCGACCCCCCCGTCATAGATAAATATACGGCCCCATGGCGGGGGGGGGGTCGACTCTTAGGGGTGTCTCTCGTTTAGAGACGTACTGGATTTATGAAGTGGGGTCCCATTTTCCAGGGGCCTCTGTTGAAGACCCCTAGGTCGAAATGCGTTGGGTACATATACCACTCTCCTGGTTGCCCATTTGTTTTTATGCATCATGATCACGCTTTTTATTTGTTTATGGTTGTTTTTGTCAATAAAAACACCCTTTTTTATCTGCACCATGTGGAGGCATATTCTTTTTGTTTTCACATTCACCGCATGAGGCCCAGTACCTCCAACCGCTCCTTTTGGTGACCTTTTGGAAACTCCTGATTCACGCTTGGACGGTTCGGTGTGAGGACCCATCCGGTTGCTGTCGGAGATCCATATAGACCACAACCCAAGGGATTGGCGATTCCAGATCTCCCATTCCACGTCATTGGTGACAAACTGCGCATGCGATTCCCTGTCGCTGACACGGGAATCCACGGGATCCGGTAAGAGTCTTTTTTGCATTTTCTCTGAATGACCCATCCTGTTGGGAAGTCGTTTTAAGATGCCAGGTGACTTCTGACAACCATCAGATCACCACCACCCCTTGGAGTACCTACACCTCCTGTGCAGTTGGACATTCACATCCATCTATAGACGTTTTTGTTTTAACTCACCTGTGGTTAATTATTCATTTCAGCACTGTTTTACCATTTTAAACACATATGTTCATTTATACATGCGCTGCATTTTTCCATATACTATAATTATTATTTGCCAGGAATATTTTGTGTATTTAGGAATTCACCAAGCTCGTTTTTAAAACAATCTACTGACCACTCAGACTCAGTCAGTGACACGGGGTTGGCATTATGTGGAGACCGGTTACTTATGTAGACCTGTGATCACAGCCTTTGGCAGAGGGCAGTCTTCCAGAACCATCTTTCTTTTGCAGCTCTGAGATGTCACGTTAACTGATTCCAGGAGCCAAAAAAGAAAGCTAAATGGAAGATGTGAAAAAGTGCATCACAATAAACTATGAGCTTTGGGAACACCCCTTTCCCCATGCCCATCAAATACTGTGGCGCCATGACACAAGAATTTCAAATTATGTGGTAAGGCGTTCAATTCACATTTATGTATCTCAACTGTGAATTTTAGCTGTTTGCCTTGCCCCATACTGTAATCTAATTGTCACTTGCCTTAACTTTTTCTTGATTAACAGTGCTAGAAAAGAATTACAATTATTACAAGGCTCAAATTAGTAGACATTTGTCTTATTCCAACCTCACAGTCCTAGTCAATCGGGACTTCTTGTTTTTCTTGACCTGACTCCAGTTTGCTAGGTCACTTTTTGCTGTACTTACAGACTTAAAATAAACTCTTTAGGGCAACTGTGTCATAAAGATAATGTTAAACATGGCCAGCTGGCTACAAAAACACTTACGGTGAACCTGGTAATATTTCCTGACATCATGACCCACATAAAACTCCCATTACCACAGAAAGCCTTGGGGTTTACTTAAAAAAAAAACAAAACGTACAATTCCATAAAAAATGTACAGTTCCATATCCCGTAAATAAGCCTAATGATCCTAATACAATCAGAGGGGTAGCCAAAATCATTAAGATGTTTAGTACTGTATCACAGGACCAGATGGTCTATTGGCCAGTTATCATGAATCATTTCCTCCTGTCATGTAGTAAACATCTCCTCTGACTTTCTTGAATTTACTCATATGGAAAAAAAATTCTCTGCAAACACACAGATCACAGATCAGAACAGAGTACTGTATAATGTATTTGGGTTCATATTTAAGGTGTATCAAAATGTAAATAATTTTTAGGTCTGATGTACTGTGTGATAATCTTTATTCCAGGAACAATCCCATAGGTCACAGTCCTTCTGCAGGTTTTAGATTCATCTTTAACGTGTCTCATTATTTTTAAAAGCTGAAAATGGGCAATCCCTTCAAAGAAAACAGTTAATACTCACCTGTTTCACTGCCCGTGTCACTGAACATCAAAATTCACAATCCCAGTGAAATTTTGGCTGAATTTTTTTTAAACCATAATGCCAACCATTGCCAAAAACCTTAGAAGGGGTGTAGCATCACATATGGCGACCTATCATATTTGGCTACCCACTGGACTGTGCATGCACAACGCCGCCATATGCGTTCCAACACTGTGGCAATTTGCACTGGCGCAGAATTTTGTGGCTACACCCCTGAGTCCAGGTTCAAGCCCCACCATCCAAGTGGACATAGAGATAGATTATAATTATGCTGAGCAAAGCGAGGCCATGCACGAAGCGTGGCAAGCGAAGTGAGCCCACGAGGGGCCCTGTGGCAAAGTGGTCTTACAACAGTGTTGGAACGCATATGGTGGCGCCACGCATGTGCACTCCAGCAGGTAGCAAAATGTGATGGGTAGCCGAATGTGACGTGACAGGGCTTTTGAATAAACCAGCCCCCTCGCTATAAAAGAGATGGCACAGAGCAGCCATAGTGACAGTGTAGATAAGCTGCTGAAGGAAGATGATAGGGTAAGCAGACAAACTGCTTAGGGAAGATTAGGGTCACTCACAAAAGTGTGCTTTAATTCTGATTGCAATCATGGGCAATGTAACTCAGAGGTAGGATGACGTTCACGTTCCCTTCTACCATGGGTTTGAGGTGAATCTTGCAAGTTTAATATTTATACATTTTTGTTTATATTTGCCTGGACTTTTTTTTTTTTGCCATAATGCACTGAACTATGAACTATGCCTTTGAACTATGACTAGCTGGCTTAGAAGGGCCGATAAGGGGACTTTTGCAAAAAAAAATGAGCCCCCTCACTATAAAGGGGAGGCAAAGAACAACCATAGGGATAGATTTACGAAAACTGGAGAGTGCAAAATCTGGTGCAGCTGTGCATGATAGCCAATCGGCTTCTAACTTCAGCTTGTTCAATTAAGCTTTGACAAAAAATAAAAAACTGGAAGCTGATTGGTTTCTATGCAGAGCTGCACCAGATTTTGCACGCTCTAGTTTTAGTAAATACACCCTATAGCTGGAAGCTGTAGGGAATGGATAGGGAAAGCTGACAAACCACATAGGGAGTGATAAGATTCAGTTAAAAAGCTGAGCTTTTATTTTGATTACTAGACCTTTGAGCTATCAATCCCTTTGCTGTCTTTTTGTTCTTATTATTATGGGCTTTTTTGCGTTTAGTTTTATTAAGTACCGGTAGTTGATTTGAGTCATTTTTAGCTCATGTCCTGTCCATGTCAAACTATGTTTGTTTTGTTTTTTTTTAATTATTTTAAATTATTGTTTTTTTCTGCAAGCCTTTCCTTTAGAATAAAGTGGGCTTTTTTCCAGTGGCTTTATTTTATGGATTTAGTTTATTTTTGGTTTTAAAGGTTTTTATGTTGATAGGGCCTGTTTTAGGTATTCACTGATTGCTGACCATCTGTTCTTGGAGCTGCCTTTTGTTCGAATCAGGCTGCTGGATCACTTGAAAAAACAAAAACAAAAAAACTAAGTGGAAGAATAGTCTGTCCTCAGGGCCAGTTTACACCACATGCAGTCCAGTGTGTTTTACATCAAAAATACACTGGAACGAGTAAAAAATGTGTTAAAAACGTGCATGCAGAAACGCACTTGGAACGGATCTGGAGTGTTTTTGTGTGGTGCAAACCAACCCTCAAACTACCTGACATGATATCACTCACTTTAAATGCATCCCCCTATCCCCATAGTAAAATAATAGTTATGCATACACAGCTTAGTCCTGTTATCCATAATTAAAACTCTTCTGCAGCTGGGCAATTTTTTTTACTGCTGTATCCTCTGTAGTCTCATAGTTCTTTTAGTAATTTTATACTGCTCTATCATCTGGAGTCTCTTAATTCTTGTAGTAATACAGTACACCCATCTGTGCTCTTTACCTCTAGTGAATTTAGGCCTACAATTGTCCTACTGCTGCCAAATTTGCACTACTTTATCCTATGCTGTGTCCCAATACTTGTATTAAAGCACTTCCCTGTGAATTGTTTTACATCAGAATGCAAAAATAGCTACTTCCGGTTCCAGCGCCACATGAGGAGGAGGTAGGCAGAGCCAGCTCCCGCTGCACTCCTCTCAAAAGTTAGACTAAAAAGCCTACTGTCTCCTTGGAGTCACCCCCCTCTGTCTCTGGACCCTCATAGATTGGTTTGTGTAGCGACAACCGATCGCTCTCCTCCACAATGCAGCCCTCGGCTTATACAACAGCGGCTGCGGCTAAGATGGCGCCCGCCCCCAGCACTATTGAGACGATACTGTCTCACACAGACACAATGGCTAGCGATCCCACCTCTCCTGCAGGCATAGCTCAAGTGGCTGTTGCCCTCCTCACACCCACGCTGTGAGACCTGTGGGACAAACTAGATGATTTAGAGAATCGCTCACAGCGAAATAACCTGCAGATTATTGGCCTACCAGAATCATTCTCTAATGCACAGCTCACAAACCTCTGTGGCAAAACTACAGCAACTTGGCCTCCGCACCCCATGTGTCATTGAGTGTGCTCATCGCATAGGCCAGAACACCGTGTTAAACCTAGACCAGTCATCGTTAGATACCTCAACTATGCTGACAAGAATGCCATCTTACAGGCATTCTCGCAATTTGCTCGACTTTAACAGCAATCATGTTAAGTTCACCCTACCCTACCCGGCTGTTATCAATATTCAATCTCCTACAGGGGAACATCTTACTTTCTCATCTTCAGCCGGTGCGGAGCACTACATCAATAATCCTTCTTACATGGACATGGAGCATAATAATCCTGCTGATGACTCTCCCTCAAATACTGTTAAAGCCTCCCAAGCCTCATCTAGGAGCCAACACAGTCCTGAGAAGCACCCATACAAAAGTAATCATTTTGCCAACCAAGCTAACCGCTCAGAAATTCGCTGAATTATCCTTGATACAATGCAGATTCTAGAGTCCTGTTGGGAACTAGTAACTTTACTTTCTACTCCCTTCCTAGTCCATAATGTACAATGTGACCATTACATTTGTTTTTGTTAGTTATGCATTATTTTAACAGCACTTGGTTTATGTGTAGCTTTCTATACATCTTTATTTTCAGCCGAACTCTTGCTCCCTCGGTGGGTTAAAACTCTGAGTTTTATTCGGATACTCGTGTACTGACTACTCCTGCCTACTGTCAGCAGGTCTCCTTCCCTCTTGCCCCCCTTCCCTCTCTTTCTTCATTCCCCTCCTTCCCCCCTCTTCCCCCCCTGAGGCTCAATTTTCACCCGAGAGAGGAGCAAGCATCTGACGGGAGCTCTGCATGGGCGATGGTCCCCATGTGGAAAAACGTGGAGTCACCACTAGTGTACACCAGGTGATTTTTCCACTTGGCTTTGTTATTTTTGATTTCTTTATCTTTATATTTGTTTGAGTTATTTACCTGTTATGCAATTCTACCCTAGAGGATTTTCAATGTACTGATGCCCCTCACTGAT
This sequence comes from Aquarana catesbeiana, assembly GCF_042186555.1. Lineage (NCBI taxonomy): Eukaryota > Metazoa > Chordata > Amphibia > Anura > Ranidae > Aquarana > Aquarana catesbeiana. The sequence continues at coordinate 88,576,915 of NC_133327.1, read as the reverse complement.
GCCTCATTGTACTGATGGAAGGATGACTGTCATGAGGCCCTATAACATGTTAACATTTTTTTAATCCCTTATTCAAAAGACATGGCTCATCAAAGTGACAGTGATCACCTAAAGATTATCTCCTGGAACGTCAAGGGACTTCATTCCCCTAAAAAGCATATGCAAATTCTTAGACAACTAAAGCATCTCCAGGCTGATGTGGTGCTCCTCCAAGAGACCCATCTATCCGCACACTATTGGTGATGTGTACGGCTCTCCGGCAGTAGGCCGCAAAGCTGGGGTGTCTATCCTGCTACATAAAAATCTGAGACACACTATCCGAGATATCCGAGCTGACTTGACTGGCCGCAAAATGACACTAGATTTATCATTAGCCTCTAGTGACATTGCTATCACCAACATCTATGCTCCCAACTCCCCATATAATCTCTCCTTTCAGGAAATGGTGTCTTGGATCTTGAATGCTCCTGAGGCTCTCCACCTGGTCCATGCTGGTGTTCAATCCCATACACCACAAGATCATGCCTCCCCGGCCGCATATCTTCCCCTGTTAGCCCAGGCCATCCCCTCCATGCATTTTGTAGACTTATGGCAATTAACCCACCCGACTGACTGAGAGTTTACTTTTTTTCACCCCCCCCGCCACAATTCTTATGTATAGATTTTTTTTTGCTTCCCAAGCTTTACTATCAACACTGCATAATGTGGACATTGGCAATACAGTGATCTTAGATCACAGTCCAATTATCGTACACTTGACCAGTATCATCTCCCTCACCCACTTGGCATTTCCCCTCATATTTAGCAGAAAATTAGGATTTCCGTCACATGCTTTATGGTGCCTGGGCTAACGGACTAACAGAGCACACCTTACTGATCCAAACCTCTTTTGGGAGGCGGGTAACGCCTTCCTTAGAGGGAAAATTATTTTTTATACTACCCAATTCAAAAGACGCTCCCGACAGCAGTATATGCAAGCTAGTAAAACCTTACAATCAGCACATGCAACTCTAACACACACTCGCACCTTAGATAACATAAAAGTCTGGCAGCTCTGTAAACAGAACTTTGATCTGTGGGCAGAGCAACAGGAAGCAGCTAAGACATCTTACTCTACATTAGGGATGAGCCGGACACCCCCCGGCTCGGTTCGCACCAGAACTTGCGAACAGGCAAAAAATTTGTGACGTGAACACTATTAAAGTCTATAGGACACGAACATGAAAAATTAAAATTGCTCATTTTAAAGGCTTATATGCAAGTTATTGCCATAACAAGTGTTTGGGGACCCGGGTCCTGCCCCAGGGGACATGTATCAATGCAAAAAAAGTTTTAAAAACTGACGTTTTTTTGGGAGCAGTGATTTTAATAATGCTTAAAGTGAAACAATTCCCCACAACCCTTGTGAGGGTCTGCGGGCAGGGGGGCTTATCGGAATCTGGAAGCCCCCTTTAACAAGACCCCCAGATACCCACCATGGGTATCGGGTACCATGTACCCCTACCAGTGTTAATTTTGGCAGCAAATTTCGATTTAGTTTTCGTCTTTGGACTAAAATGACACTTTAGTTCCATTTTAGTCTTCTGCAATTGTTTTAGTTTTAGTTGTATTTAGTCGAATAAATCTCCAGTACATTTTAGTCGACTAAAATCTCCAGTATATTTTAGCCGACTAAAATCTCCAGTATATTTTAGCGACTAATCTAATGGGTGTAATTCAATTGTAATGCATTAGTTAGCAATTCTCTACAATTTTCAAACTCATTATATACTGCTGGAGTAAAAAATCTAATATGTTTATTACATTGAGGTATGAACATGCACAACAGACCAGTATTAATTTCGAAGTCAAATTTCAATTTAGTTGCAGTCTAATGCCCCGTACACACGGTCGGATTTTCCGATGGAAAATGTCCGATCGGAGCGTGTTGTCGGATATTCCGACCGTGTGTGGGCTCCATCGGACATTTTCCATCGGATTTTCCGACGCACAAAGTTGGAGAGCAGGAGATAAAATTTTCCGACAACAAAATCCGATCGCGTCAATTCCGACCATGTGCGGCCTGTTCCGACGCACAAAGTGCCACGCATGCTCAGAAGAAATTCCAAGACAGAACAGCTCGTTCTGGTAAACTTAGCGTTCGCAATGGATACAGCACTTTCGTCACGCTGCAATGTTAAAAATGGTTTAATACAGCGCATTCTCTTCTTCTTTATAATGTGACAAGAATTAAGTAGTTTTGCTGCTCATATTCACACACACTTCTCACAAAGTTTTATTTTTGTTTTTTTATTGGGATTCCCTGAATATATTGTTATTAGTTGTCACATCTGACAGAATTTTTTTTTTTTTTATTTAATTTTTTGGGGGATTTTAAGCCTTTTTTTTATTTAATGTTTGGATTTTTCAAAGGCTGATCTTTGTTCAATGTTATTTTTATTTTTACTCCCGAATATTTTTGTGTGTGTTTTGTGTGTCAAGTTACCCCAACACCATTGATATCTTTTATTATTTAATCTCAAGGAGATTGTTTGTTGTTTGTGTCCCTTGTTCATTTCACATTGTATATTTGAAATGTACCTGAATCCTCACAAACAAACTGTCATTTTTGAAGTAAAACACATAGGAGAGTATAATTCAAAACAAAAATCCTTTATTAAGGGATCAGAACCAAACAAAGAGGAAGGCAACACTGGATCAACAGGAGAAATTAGCGAAGCCTTGGACCCCCACGGCAGACATCAATTCTTGAACATCAAAATTGGTGGCCTGAGGAGTCCATATGTAAGGGAGGGCAGTCTGGTCCAGAATTCGCAGAGATCCGGATAGCAGCAGATAACATCTGTGTCCCCAGGCTGTGGTACCACAAGAGGCTGCATTTTTTGGCCGACCAGACTGGATCCAGGGTCCTCACTTTCTGGTCTTCCTTTCACGCTTCCTTCCTGGCTGTGGCTGTGCAGTTGGAGATGTGGCAGGAGGAGGAGTAGGACCTGGAGGAGGACTGGGAGGACCTGGAGGAGAGGGAGGACGAGGAGGAGGACCTGCAGGAGGAGGAGGAGGACCATCGCAAAGGTGTACGCTTTATACACACTGCGCATGCGTGTAACTCCGTCCGCCCCTGACGTTCTTTCTAGTCTATTCCCCGTCCCTTTTCGTTTGGCGCAGTGGGGGAAGAGCACATGGCGGAGTCACAGCAGGTGCGTGATAATTGCAGGAACGAGGAGGAGGAGGAGGAAAGCCCGGATCCGGACACGTCCCGATCCAGAAGGAGACGTTTTAAGGCCACAAATATGTCCTTTGGGGAGATGTTGGAGATGGTCGACATCATGAAGAAGTCCGACTATGACGGAAAGTATGGGCCTTACCCCAACCCCAATATCAGAAAGGCCAAGATCATGGCGAAAGTGATCAAAGGTCTGCAGAAGAATTTCGGGGTACGACGATCGAAAGATCAGCTCAGGAAGCGGTGGTCGGACCTGAAATTGAGAGAGCCAGAGCAGTACCGAAAGATCCGGAGAGTGCTGCAAAAAAGTAAGTAGTTGTGCTGTGTTCCTATTCTTTCTGTCTTTATTCCTTTCGTGCTGCTCCATATGCTTTTATTAATTGTAACGTTTAAAAGGGCAACTTTAATGTTCATGGGCCCATTATTCGTTCGTATCAAACATTTTTCTTTCGGCCTCTAAAACACCATTGTTTAGGCCATATGCATTTTCCCACATTTTTTTGGGGCCTACTTGGATGCCAAATATTTGTTTGTGTAGATGGGTTTGTTACTAGAATGAAATGCAAACTAGATTCTGTGTAAGGAGAGGACACTGAGCAGCTGTTTTCACATCTGGACACTGGAGCACTAGTGTGGGACCCCAGAACACCATTTTTATTAGGGGGCCACACAGGTGCTACAGTGTATACTATAGGGGGGGTTACATCTGTGAAGCTTGTACCAAACAGGTAAAGTATTGCAGTTTGACAAAGGGCATTAAAAAAAGACATCTTGGAACTCGGCTAAAATAGACAATTGTACCCCACACACCAAGCAATGTTTCCTATTTCTAGTTCTGCCATCAAATATCTGTGTGCTAATTATACCATTTTTGTTTTACATAGGGGAGAAAAGACTCGGAGGACACCCCTCATCCGAGGGGACCACAGACCCCCCACCTCTGGAAGAAGGGGAACTAACACCAACCCAAGAAGAGCAGGAGGAAGAAGAAGATGTGGTGGAGATTGGCACCACAACAGGTGAGTGTCTGTGACCACAGACTCAGGTAAAAGAGATGGATGGTGGCAGATTTTTGATACCTGTTTTTGTTTTGTTTCTCTCTTTTTAGGTGATCGTGATGTGAGGGATCCAGAACGTTTCACATCAGAAAGTGCCCAGATCCTGATCGGGGAGATCATGGGGTGTAATGTAGAACTGCAAAACATACAGCAAAAAATCAATGATGTGATTAAAAAAAATAATAACATAGTTACATAGTAGGTGAGGTTGAAAAAAGACACAAGTCCATCAAGTCCAACCTATGTGTGTGATTATGTGTCAGTATTACATTACATATCCCTGTATATTGCGGTCATTCAGGTGATTATCTAATAGTTTCTTGAAGCTATCAATGCTCCCCGCTGAGACCACCGCCTGTGGAAGGGAATTCCACATCCTTGCCGCTCTTACAGTAAAGAACCCTCTACGTAGTTTAAGGTTAAACCTCTTTTCTTCTAATTGTAATGAGTGGCCACGAGTCTTATTAAACTCTCTTCTGCGAAAAAGTTTTATCCCTATTGTGGGGTCACCAGTACAGTATTTGTAAATTGAAATCATATCCCCTCTCAAGCGTCTCTTCTCCAGAGAGAATAAGTTCAGTGCTCGCAACCTTTCCTCATAACTAAGATCCTCCAGACCCTTTATTAGCTTTGTTGCCCTTCTTTGTACTCGCTCCATCATTGATGTTTTGGGGCGAATTTAAAACCCCACAAAATCACTTTTTGGATTGTGGTCCAATCTTTTAAAACTTTTTGCAATGTTTTGAAAAGCCAAATTTGGAGGATGCACACAGTGTGTCAACATGTGCTATCTGCCATCACGGGAGATCAATGGACACGTTTTGGGGGTGCAACCCCTTCCTCAATTATAAAGTAGCGTTGAGGAAGGGCTTGCTCCCCCAAAACACGTCCCTTGATCCCCCCTGATGGCAGATAGCACATGTTGACATTTGTAAATTGGTGTGCATCTTCCAAATTTGGCTTTTCCAGGGGTGATTTCCCCCCATCTGAATGCTATATCAAACCCAGTTCCTAAATACTGATGTCTGATATAGGCTTCAGGTTTTACCTAATGTGAACTTTGTAAGTTCAAGTTTTTTGTCTTTCTTGTTGGTTTTACACAGGCCTGTTTTATCTAAAATGGACATTTCGATTTTTGATAATGCTACTGCAAAAATTGTTATACAACAAACATGTTGCTTTGTTTTAAAAACCTTTGGTAAATGCACATGTGATTGTGCAGGTATAAAAAAGTTGCTTACTCAAGAATGTGTGGAGTATTGTCTCAACACTACAATACAACACTTTTGGGGTGATGTAATTGCTGTTTTCAGCAAAAATGGGGGTTATTTCCTAAGGGCAAATCCTCTTTGCACTACAAGTGCAGTTTCAGTGCAGTTGCAAGTGCACTTGTAGTGAAATGTGTTTTTGCATTTAGGAAATAGGAAAGGTTACACAATCACGACATTTTCTCAACACATTTCTGTCAGGGTCAGCTAAAACAAACACAAGCAGTAAATGTCCACCAAGAATTTCTTTTTTTTTTATTATAAAAAGGCTTCACAGATTGTCTGGCATATTGATAGCCCCCCTACCCGCAAAGAACTCCAGGTAGCGTAACCGGACATCACGGGCACTCAGGGAGGGCAAGCCAGGACGGCCACTTTCAAGCGCCGACAGTGTGGTTTGATGTAGGATTCTGGCCTCAGGCCCAACTGAGCCAGCATAGTTGGCCGAATGTTTCCTTAAAAAGTTATGGAGAACACAGCACGCCAGTATAATATGGTTCAGTTTATACTCCTCCATATGGATGGGTGTCAGAAATAGTCGGAACCGGCTGGCCAGGATTCCAAATGTGTTCTCCACCACTCTTCGGGCTCTGGCCAGCCGGTAATTAAAAACCCTCTGTTCCGGGGTGAGGGTCCTCATTGGGAATGGCCGCATCAGGTGGTCCCCCAGCGCAAACGCTTCATCAGCAACGAACACAAATGGGAGTCCTTCCACATTGTCCTCTGGAGCTGGCAAGTCCAAGCTGCCATTCTGGAGATACCTGTAGAACTCCGTCTGAGCGATGACTCCACCATCGGACATCCGGCCATTCTTCCCCACGTCCACATACAAGAAGTCGTAATTAGCCGACACCACCGCCAACATCACTATACTATTAAACCCCTTGTAATTATAATAGTATGACCCTGAGTTGGGTGGTGGGACGAGGTGGACGTGTTTCCCATCAATTGCCCCTCCGCAGTTAGGAAAGTCCCACCGCTCGGCAAAGTGGGAGGCCACAGTCTGCCATTCCTGTGGCGTGGAAGGAAACTGTTGAGGAAAAAACAATAAACATTACTATTTTTACTCTGAAACATGGCAAGCAGATTATATACAAACATTATGGGGCAACCTCCAGATAGCATTTACTAAGGGGAATTTAACAAGGCCAAAGTATAAGGTACACCTATCATATTCCCCCCCCCCTCTCATGGGCCATTTCTAACATTATAGGGGGTGTGTGGAAATCTTGGACAGGTAACCCTCTTCACTTCATTGAGAGATGAATGCCTAAATAATGGGTATTACTTTGCACAGACCCTCCTTAGTTACACTATTGGCAGACCACTGGACAGGTAAGAAGTGTCATAATACAAAGATATAAATACACATTGTACACATTTGAGGACATTTGGACATTCTGCTTTTACCTATCAAGATAATAATAGGATACAAAAACTTTAAACAGTACCATTGGAAAGTATACAGGCAGGCCCTTGCACTACATGCTTTGGGGAATTCATCCATAAATCTGAGCACTAAAGAGATGGGTATAGCGTGTATGGGTTTGGCAAAGTCAGCAGATAGATGATTGAGGATAGATAAAGAATTGGGATCAGCTGACTTAGCAGTTGGGGGAGGGAGGGTTACTAAAAATTATTTGGGGACACCACAAAAAAAAACCTCTGGCACTCTGCCTGAATTTAAATAAAAAATAACATTTCAAAACATTTTAGGGGGTGTTTGGGGTAAAGCACTACTATGGAGCTGATAAAATACATTGTTAAGTGACTACATGAGGTGAATATAGGGCAGGAGACACCATGCTGGGGAGGTTAGTGAAGGGCAAATATGTATGAAGGACATAAAATAATAATTACATAAAAATCCAGCATGCATGAGGACAAAGGGGACATTCACAGCATATTCCAATCATGGTAATTAGGGAATGAGGAAAGAAATACAATATATTAGCAAATATTCAATACAATAAAATGTGATATTAAAGGATAAAAATCTTACCTTCATATACTGCTTCTGCAGGACCTGGATGATGGCAGAACAGGTCTCTGGGATAATGATCCCCAGAGCCTGGGGGGAAATGCCTGTCGAGAACTTCAAGTCCTGCAGACTTCTCCCTGTGGCCAAATACCACAGGGTAGCGACCAACCTCTGCTCCGGAGTGATGGCTTGCCTCATGCAGGTATCCTGCCTGCTGATATAGGGGGTCAGCGAAGCCAACAAACGGTGAAACACGGGGTCCGTCATCCGGAGAAAGTTCCTGAAATCATCAGGATTATTCTCACGGATCTCACGGAGCAAAGGCATATGAGAGAACTGGTCACGCTGAAGCAACCAATTCTTGGTCCATGAACTCCTCCCCACCCTGTTCATGGACTGGACTTGTGTCAAGGTCAGGACCCCAACACCAAGCCCCCGCACAGCACGAACTCTACGAGGAGTACGCATACGAAACATGGCTAGAAAACGGTCGGCTGCTCAGAACGAAGTAACAGAACGCACTGAAGAACAGCAAGTCACGCGGAACTTGCTGCACGCACTGAAGAGCAGATACAAACCCACAAGCACAAACTGAACGGCAGAAAACGATCTGAAAGCCACGAGTCTGAAAAAGCGTGAATCGTCTCTCACCAAACTTTTACTAACACGAGATTAGCAAAAGGAGCCCAAAGGGTGCCGCGCTTGGTTCTGAACCGGCCTTTTCTAGTCTCGTCGTACGTGGTGTACTTGACCGCGTGGTTGGCGATCAGAAATTCCGACAACTTTGTGCGACCGTGTGTAAACAAAATAAGTTTGAGCCAACATTCGTCGGAAAAAATCCTAGGATTTTGTTGTCGGAATGTCCGAACAAAGTCCAACCGTGTGTACGCCCTATTAGTCTTTTGACTAAAATGGCATTTTAGTTTTAGCCCCATTTTAGTCTTTTGACTAAAATGTCATTTTAGTTTTAGTCGTAATTTAGTAATTTCAGTTGTTTTAGTTTTAGTCGTATTTTAGTCGACTAAAATAAGATTCATTTAGTCGACTAAAATGTCAAGATGAATGTTGTATGTACCCGCCCTATCCACAACAATGCTCCGCGCTTAGAACGATATACCCAACAGTATCTATAGCATATATATAAATGAACACATGAATGAATAAATAGCAGCTGCTTAAATAATAGGTAATATATATATATAGGCAATAGTGAGTCAGTTAAGTCAATAGCATTCCTTCAGTATTGCAGCAGCGCTGTGTGATCCCAATAAATAGGGTCCTTTTTTCCAATCAAGTTCATAAAGTGCGAAGATGGGAAACAGATGATAAAAATCCCCCTAGTCAATAATCTCGTGTTCTTTGAGGGTAGTTAATCCATTCACCAAGCGATACACCATGTGCTGGGATCCCCAATGAAAAACTCACTCACCAGAAATTTAATCAATATGAGCCTTGATTAGTATTAGTTGGTCTGCACCAATTTCCAAACGACCACCAGATGTCAGTCTAATTCTCGGTAGTTCCAATGCAATATGTGGGAGAAATAAATGTCCACATAGTGTGATACCGCTAAACACTTTTATTAAAACATCTAAACATTTCCCTTTAAAAACATGCATACCAGATAATCATTAGTTAAGTGCAAATAAAATTAAGTGCACTGTGCCTGTTGCGTCCTTCAATCCGACAGGGATGACAGGAGCGCTCACTGTGTGTGGTTACAGCTGTGCGCTTCCTGATTCCTCGGCCGATGGAGCGCATGCGTCACTTCCGGTGCGTCACGTCCCTGACGTTTCGTCCTATCCTGGACTTCTTCTGAGGGCCCTAATTATTATCTAATGATTATCTGGTAGCATGTTTTTAAAGGGAAATGTTTAGATGCTTTAATAAAAGTGTTTAGCGGTATCACACTATGTAGCCGACTGGTACTGTTATAAACACGGGAAAAATGTGCTACTTTACAGGCATACTAAGGACACCCCCCAGGCACGATATTTAAAGGAATATTTCATTTTTATCGTTTCACTTTAAGCATTATTAAAATCACTGCTCCCGAAAAAACGGACGTTTTTAAAACTTTTTTTTGCATTGATCCATGTCCCCTGTGGCAGGACCCGGGTCCCCAAACACTTTTTATGGCAATAACTTGCATATAAGCCTTTAAAATTAGCACTTTTGGTTTTTCATGTTAGTGTCCCATAGACTTTAACTGTTTTTTACGGCTTTCGAATTTGCCAGGAGTACCGCATATTGTTCGCTGTTTGGCAAACGAGCGAACACCCGATGCTCGAGTCGAACTTACGTTCAACTCGAACATCGGGCTCATCTCTACTCTACACTGTGTTTCTACAGATACAGTAACAAGGCGGGCAAACTTTTGGTCAGACTGTGTACAGGTCCTGGACGACCTACCTATATTTCTGCTCTAAAGAATACTGCTGGCTCCCACGTTACCTCCCCTGCAGAAATTAGTAAACTGCTTACTGACTATTACACATCCCTCTTTTCTGAGGATCCGACCGATCAGGTAATGGTGGAGAATTCGTTATCCAAGGTACGACTACCCCAACTCACTGTGTTTCAGGATGTTCGGCGATGTAGAAAATTTGCAAAGTCTTGCTAGCGCTAGAATTATGCCAAATCACATCCGGATCAAGATATTACTATCATCTCTCTAGATGCCAAAAAGGCATTCAATAATATTAGTAAATATGAAAAGGTTTCTGCGTTCACGGACTAAGGTTTGCAGCCTCCCCTTACACACACCCCCAAAGGGGTGAGATATATTGGAAAAAATAAATTATAGATAGGGGTAAGTGGCGCTACCGTCCGTGCAAATAGTGATATGTCATATACATCCAAAATCCGTGTTAAAACACATTCCCATCCACAATTAAGATTGAACGGGTAAGGGATATAAATCTTAACTCAGTTCATCATGTGTTGCAAAAAATAATGGTGATACGAAAATAAAAATAAAAAATGAGAAAAAAGTGAAAATCTGAAAAAAGTGTATAATAAAGTTCCAGCATAAGCAAAAATATTGCATAAAGTTCCAACATGAGCAAAATTCTATGAATAGTGACTTTCGTGAAACCAGCAGTTGATATCTAGTGACTTGCGGTGCTCCCCCTCAAGGGTCCCCACTCACCAGCTCCCTACACCCCTGCAGGGGTAATAGGCATGTAGTGCCAGGCAATAGAATGGCGTCTTAGGTTCCAGTAGAGCTGCCCCGGGGTGCTTCTGCTTCGAGTATGATGTACCCGTCAATGGTCTGACACAGATCACTGCACCCCCTCTACAGAGCTGACAATGTGGAGGACAGGAAGGTCTGGATATCTCCGCCTCCAGCTGAGTCCTGCTTGTGGGAGGGCACAGGTCGGGTGCTGGGGACTGTGCTGTCTTCCTATCCTCCACATTGACAGCTCTGTAGAGGGGTGCAGTGATCTCTGTAAGACCATTGACGGGGCACACCTGGGCCCCATGATGGCACTGAGAGTGATGGATACACTGCAGGCTGGCAGCAGTATGCCGTGCTGTACAGAACGATACCTATTAATATATTAATTCACAGCAGCAGGGAGGGGAGGGGCGGGGCTGGGGCGCCAGTGATGCTCTGACCCCGCCCCATGCAGCTTGAATGCTTGGGACTCGAAGTCTGCGGGGTAGGAGCTGGAGTGGGAGCTGCTGAGTCGGCAGCACTGAAAGCCCACCTGCGAAAGTTGCATTGTGGATGGTGAGCCCAGCTGTCCAGCACTGTTTGCAATGAAGGGCTTGGAATGCCCGGAGGGATTCTCCCTCCTCCACCCCTCCTTCTGCCTGCTTAATTGGTATAGGTGAGTCCAGTGCTGAAGGTGGGCACATAGCCAAAAATTTACATGCACTGTATCTCCACTGAAAAAGGGTGTACTACATGTATGGAATAATGGTGCTGGGGGATATCAAGGGTGTATGGGGGAAAACAATGCAGAGGGAGAGCTGGGGTGTATAGGGGGTAGCAATGCTTGGGGTAGCTTGGGTGGCTATAGTGCTAGAGTAATCAAGGATGTATAGAGGCCACAGTGTAGGGGGTATCAGGGATGTAGTGGGGTCACAATACAAGGGGTATCTTATGGTATATAGTAACAGTGCTGAGGGTAATATCTGGGGTTTAGAGGGGTCAGAGTGCTGGGAGGATGTCTGGGATGTAGAAGGGTCAGAGTGCTGGGGGGATATCTGGGGTGTAGAGGGGTCAGAGTGCTGGGGGGATATCTGGGATGTAGAGTGGTCATAGTGCTGGGGGGATATCTGGGATGTAGAGTGGTCATAGTGCTGGGGGGATATCTGAAATGTAGAGGGTCAGAGTGCTGGGGGGATATTTGGGGTGTTGAGGGGTCAGAGTGCTGGGGGATATCTGGGATGTAGAGGGGTCAGAGTGCTGGGGGGATGTCTGGGATGTAGAGTGGTCATAGTGCTGGGGGGATATCTGAAATGTAGAGGGGACAGAGTGCTTGGGGGGATATTTGGGGTGTAGAGGGGTAAGAGTGCTGGGGGGATATCTGGGATGTAGAGGGGTCAGAGTGCTGGGGGGATATCTGGGGTGTAGAGGGATCAGAATGCTGGTTAGATATCTGGGGTGTAGAGGGGTCAGAGTGCTGGGGGGTATCTGGGGTGTAGAGGGGTCAGAGTGCTGGGGGGGGATATCTGGGGTGTAGAGGGGTCAGAGTGTTGGGGTGATATCTGGAGTGTAGAGGGGTCAGAGTGCTGGGGGGATATCTGGGATGTAGAAGGGTCAGAGTGCTGGGGGGATATCTGGGATGTAGAGTTGTCATAGTGCTGGGGGATATCTGAAATGTAGAGGGGTCAGAGTGCTGGGGGGATATTTGGGGTGTTGAGGGGTCAGAGTGCTGGGGGGATATCTGGGATGTAGAGGGGTCAGAGTGCTGGGGGGATATCTGGGATGTAGAGTGGTCATAGTGCTGGGGGGATATCTGAAATGTAGAGGGGTCAGAGTGCTGGGGGGGATATTTGGGGTGTAGAGGGGTCAGAGTGCTGGGGGGATATCTGGGATGTAGAGGGGTCAGAGTGCTGGGGGGATATCTGGGGTGTAGAGGGATCAGAATGCTGGTTAGATATCTGGGGGTGTAGAGGGGTCAGAGTGCTGGGGGGTATCTGGGGTGTAGAGGGGTCAGAGTGCTGGGGGGGATATCTGGGGTGTAGAGGGGTCAGAGTGCTGGGGGGGGGGATATCTGGGGTGTAGAGGGGTCAGAGTGCTGGGGTGATATCTGGAGTGTAGAGGGGTCAGAGTGCTGGGGGGATATCTGGGGTGTAGAGGGGTCAGAGTGCTGGGGGGATATCTGGGATGTAGAGGGGTCAGAGTGCTGGGGGGATATCTTGGATGTAGAGGGGTCAGAGTGCTGGGGGGATATCGAGGGTGTAGAGGGGTCAGTGTGCTAGGAGATATCTGGGGTGTAGAGGGGTCAGAGTGCTGGGGGGATATATGGAGTGTAGAGGGATCAGAGTGCTGGGGGGATATCTGGGGTGTAGAGGGGTCAGAGTGCTGGGGGGATATCTGGGGTTGTAGAGGGGCCATAGTGCTGGGGAGGCATCAATCTAGCAGATATATTATATGTACAGGACAGCTTTGTTACTTTATGTATGTAGTATTTTCCCACTGTTTCTTTGCTGTACAGAATGATTGTTCATGTAGTTAATGCGGAGCTCCACCTAAAAGGGGATGCTCTGCTTGTCTGCCTCCTACCTACTTGATGTCTGTTTACCTACGCTGTCTCCATTGTAGGGGCCCCAGAGCATTACTTTGCCCAAGGGCCCATGATGCTATTAAGACGGCCCTGCCGCTGCATGAAACCCTGTATAGGTATGGGGTTCCATTAAGAGCCGCCCGCTGCACGGCAGGGGACCCAGTGCGTGTGGCAGGCAGTCACGATCACCACCGGCCACGCGCGATTGAGTACACGAGCGCCAGCACGGGGATTTTGTGTGTGTAAACACACAAAGCCCTGAGCTGTCCCTGTGCTGTCAGAGGAGAGGAGACATGTCATTTGTTCCTAGTAAGTAGGAACAGCGAAATGTCTCCTCTCCTACTCAGTCCTATCCCCATACAGTTATATCACACTGAGGGAACACACATGTAACCCCTTGATTGCCCCGCGTGTTAAAGTGGAGTTCCACCCACTTTTACAACCCTTCAGCATCCCTCACTAAACTGTGCACTGTAAACAAATTGTATTTTTTTTTTTCTCAGCACCTACTGTATATCTGCTGTATTAATTTTTCACTTCCTCCTCCCTAGCCGTGGCCCATCGCATCATTTCCTGTTTGCAATGTCTTCTGGGAAGGGGCGGCAACTTCCTCTGACACTGCCGTTGCTATGGAAACCTGACCTGAAACCTATTACACTGCTTGTGCTGCATTGAGCATGTGCGAGATCTCCAAGGATGAGATCCAGGAAGAAATACAGTCTGGCTTCAGATGCCCACAATTAAGATGGCCACGGCCTGCTGTAAGTTTATAAAATAACAAACTACTGCTATAAACTAACAAAACAGACCTTAGTTTACAGACTAACTTAACTAGAATACATTAAGCTTGTGTATTATAGGGGTATTTTTTATTTAAAAAGTATAATTTCGGCCGCAACACCACTTTAACCCAAGGATGAGATTCAGGAAGAAATACAGTCTGGCTTCAGATGCCCACACTTAAGATGGCCACGGCCTGCTGTAAGTTTATAAAATAACAAACTACTGCTATAAACTAACAAAACAGACCTTAGTTTACAGACTAACTTAACTAGAATACATTAAGCTTGTGTATTATAGGGGTATTTTTTATTTAAAAAGTATAATTTCGGCCGCAACACCACTTTAACCCCTTCCCTACCAATGTCATGTACACAGCAATCAGTGCATTTTTATAGCACTGATCGCTATATAAATGTCAATGGTCCCAAAAATGTGTCAAAAGTGTCCAGTCTGTCTGCCACAATGTTGCAATACCGCTAAAAATCGCAGATCACCGCCATTACTAGTAAAAGAAAAAAAAAAGAAAAATGGCATGAAAATGCCATAAATCTATCCCATAGTTTGTAGACGCTATAACTTTTGCACAAACCATTCAATATACGCTTATTGCGCGTTTTTTTACAAAAAATATGTAGAAAAATACATATTGGCCTAAACTGATGAAGAAATTTGTTTTTTAAAAACATTTTTGGGGATATTTATTATAGCAAAAAGTAAAAAACATTTTTTTTTTTTTTTGTCGCTCTTTTTTTATGTATAATGCCAAAAATAAAAAACGCAGAGGTGATCAAATAGCACCAAAAGAAAGCTCTATTTGTGAGAAAAAAGGACGCAAATTTAGTTTGGGTACAGCATTGTATGACCGCGTAATTACAAGTTAAAGCAATGCAGTGCCAAATTGTAAAAAGTGCTCTTGTCTGGAATGGGGTAAATCCTTCCGGGGCTGAAGTGGTTAAAATGGTGTAATTTGCATGTTTACTCTATCCAATGCAGGCCATACCTCTTCTACTAAAACACTCAGATGTGCAAAAAATACACAAAATACACAAAAAAAACATGCATAGCTCTCCAAAAACGTTGTCTCTCTAAGTCCGAGAGTGGTGCAGACTTGCCCAACCTACATTTTTATAATCCCTCATGTCTACTTAGACAAGATCTAGATTGAATGTCTGGAAAATCTCAGTATTCAAATTATATACTTGAGGGTGCTTTGGTCTCCCCGCACACCCTTTCGGCTGTCCTCCCTTCCACTCTTAAGGCCTTGCCTTTACATCTTCCTTCAAATGTCCTCATCAGGGACACAGTGGTCGCCTGGAGGGAGGTGCAGAAGTTGCTAGGACTACCCTCGAATATATCCAACCATCTTACCATCCAGGGTAACCTCATGTTCCTCCCTTCCACTATCCTAACAGCCTGCAACTATTTTTGCACACGTAGCCTCACTACTGTTTCTCACTTATATTGTGACAAACCAGGTGAATTTAAGTCCTATCATGGGATATACTCATTCTCTCATGGGAATACTCTTCGCCACCATCCCATGCTTTTCACCACCATCAAATTGCTCATCTACCTTTGAACTTGTTATGGACCTCAAACAGATCCCCTTCAAAGATCCTTTATTGATGTAGTGCTCCAGAAAGTCGATTACTCTATTTCCAGTCTTTACTCCCACCTTACTCATCAATCGGATAAATATCATCTTACTCCATTCCAGAAGTGGTCCTCCATCTTCAACAACACTAAACTTCCGGAACAAATCCTACAAAGTTATCGCCACATTCACAAACTCACTATCTCAGAGACCTGGCGGGAAACCCACTTTAAAATCATCCACAGAGCATACTATCCATTCCACACCAACATCACAGAACCTACCCAAGCTCAATGTCCTTGGTGCTCGCCCTACTCTACTTCACCGTCCATGGGAATGCTCAGCAATATCTACATATTGGGACCCTGTGCTCACCTATATCTTTAATGTTAGCAAGATACGGCTACTCAAAGATCCATTATTGTGCTTATTTGGATGTGATGCATCAGCCTCCCCTTCCTCATCAACAGGAACACCCATTCCCACACAATGGTCCCATATCTGTCTATTAGCAGCCCGCCGAACAATGGTGTGCCACTGGATCAAACCATCTCCACCCTCCCTACAGGCTGTGAAGTGAGCACTGCTGTCGCTTTTCCACATTGAAAGACTGGACAACATTGTCTTAAACTTCAGCTTTACTACTGTTTTTTTGCCAGGTGGTGAAAATATATGGAGTATATATTCACTACGGAAGAACTATCATCTGCCATACATTCATTCCAATATACTGACTGGTACTTGTGAGATCTTGCTAATACCCTGGGCAAACTCAAACTATAATATCTAACCTGTCCAATCCTCCCAACTCCCTGACACTTTAATCTCTTCTCATTGTTCTAGGATTATTAACAAGCCTCAACCCCCTTGGCCCTAATGAGCAACCCTGTCTATCAAAATTATCATTATACCACTCATGACAGTCCTCATTTTATTACATGCAACGATGCTTCCGCTCTTGAGGGTTTCATAGTTTGTTATGTTGTTATTGTGAATTCCATGATACGAAATATTTCACTGTAGCACTGTTTACGGGTAAATATATCCCTCTCCTCCCCCTCCCATACTACCTCCCCCCCTCCCACCTTCTCCCCCTCCCTCCTTCTCCCCCTTCTATCCGTTATTTCCCCCTGGTTATCTTATACATTGGTTAAATACTGTGATTCAGAGCTCCTCAGCTCTATATTTTCAGCTATGTACTTGTTTATACTTTGTACCGTATAAATCCAATAAATATTTTACAAAAAAAAAAAAAACAATGCAAGAATATGGGCCTTCTCAGTGAACCATGTGCCAATTCTATCTACTAGTAAAAAGGGGCTTATTTCAGCTTATTGAAAAGGCATGTGATATTACTAAAAGGTCCTGAATGAAAAAAAAAATTATGATGAAATAATCAGATTGGGAGGCTGCTTCTTCTGTAAGCCAAGTCACATATGCACTGTCCATGAAAATGGTGTTGTTCCTTAAAGTGGTTGTAAAGCCTAAACATTTTTTACCCTAATGCATTCATAGTTACATAATTACATAGTAGGTGAGGTTAAAAAAAGAAACAAGTCCATCAAGTCCAACCTATGTGTGTGATTATATGTCAGTATTGCATTGTATATCCATGTATGTTGTGGTCGTTCAGGTGCTTATCTAATAGTTTCTTGAAACTATCAATGCCCCCCTCTGAGACCACTGCCTGCGGAAGGGAATTCCACATCCTTGCCGCTCTTACAGTAAAGAACCCTCTACGTAGTTTAAGGTTAAACCTCTTTTCTTCTAATTTTAATGAGTGGCCACAAGTCTTGTTAAACTCCCTTCTGCGAAAAAGTTTTATCCCTATTGTGAGGTCATCAGTATGATATTTGTATATTGAAATCATATCCTCTCTCAAGCGTCTCTTCTCCAGAGAGAATAAGTTCAGTGCTCGCAACCTTTCCTCATAACTATTATCTTCCAGCCCCTTTATTAGCTTTGTTGCCCTTCTTTGTACTCACTCCATTTCCAGTACATCCTTCCTGTGGACTGGTGCCCAGAAATGGACCCCATACTCTAGGTGTGGCCGGACCAGAGTCTTGTAGAGCAGGAGAATTATCGTTTTATCTCTGGAGTTGATCCCCTTTTTAATGCATGTCAATATTCTGTTTGCTTTGTTAGCAGCAGCTTGGCATTGCATACCATTGCTGAGCCTTCTACTACTCATCTACTGGGACCCCCAGGTCATTTTTCCATCCTAGATTCCCCAAGAGATTCTCTCCCCAGTGTATAGATTGCATTCATTTTTTGCCACCAAAATGCAACATTTTACATTTTCTACATTGAACCTTATTTGCCATGTAGTTGCCCACCCCATTAATTTGTTCAGATCTTTTTGCAAGGTTTCCACATCCTGCAGAGAAGTTATTGCCCTGCTAACTTAGTATCATCCGCAAATACAGAGATTGAACTGTTTACCCCATCCTTCAGGTCGTTTATGAACAAATTAAATAGGATTGGTCCCAGCACAGAACCCTGGTGGACCCCACTACCCACCCCTGACCATTCCGAGTACTCCCCATTTATCACCATCCTCTGAACTCGCCCTTGTAGCCAGTTTTCAATCCATGCACTCACCCTATGGCCAATGCCATTTTGTACAGTAAAAGTTTATGGGTGGATACAATTGTTATATAACTCCCCGAGTGCAAGAGTACAGATTAATGGATCAACTTCATTACCTTTTTTTTTGAAGAGAGGAACAAGACAGGGCTGTCCCCTGTCTCCTCTCCTTTTTGCATTGGCTGTGGAACCCCTGGCGGAGGCTATTCGGGAAAATCCAGACATTGTGGGTTTCCAGAGAGGTGCGGGCGAAGAAAAAATAGCACTCTTTGCCGATGATGCTCTAATTTTTCTGGGGGATACACATTACTCTATGTCTAAAGTTATCTCACTTATTGATCATTTTGGTACATTCTCAGGATTTAATATTAACTGGGATAAATCAGTAATAATGCAGATTGATCCGATGAACCTGACGCAGTTGGGGCTTCCACACCAGAATCACCAGATTAAGTATGTCACATCATTTAAGTACTTGGGGGTAATAATTACCTCAAATGTTAAGGATTATATAGATAAAAATGTATTACCTCTTCTAGGTATATTCAGGCAACAAAGTAAAACTTGGAGCAAATTTCCATTAACTATGGTAGGGAGAGCAAATCTGGTGAAGATGGTGTGGCTCCCCCAATTGCTATTTCTATTACATAATTCCCCAGTTTGGATGTCATTAAAACTATTTAGGACATTAGACTCTACATTTAGAGACCTTATTTGGAAACATGGTAAACCCAGAATTAAACTTGAAACCCTCCAACAGGCACAAGATAGAGGTGGAATAGCGGTCCCTAACTCTAGGCTGTACTTTTTCGCAGCACAACTTCAACACTGGTGTGGCTGGGAGGAGATAGATGATCAAGACCCTATACAGAATAAAATAATGACTCAGTTTAAACCTTTACCACTAGTTCAGCGAATAGTCTCCCACAGATTTTATGAGAAAAGAACATTTCCAACTTTTTATTTAATCCATAAACTGTGGGAGACATTACGCATTATTTCGCAGCATAAGGGATATACAAGACATATGCCAATATGGGAGAATTTTTGTCTACCTGAGATTAATAAAATACCAGAATTTTTAGAATGGAAAAGGGTTGGGATAAATTTCCTTTATCAGATATTTGAAGGGGATACTTTACTGCCTTTTAGTATATTGAAAGATCGCTTCCAACTATCAAAGTCTAACTTCTATCACTACCTTCAGATCCGCCATGCTTTAGAAAGCCAAGCATTAACATTTCAATTTCTATATAAGCCATCAGAAATTTTACTGAAAGCAACCTCAGTTAGACTTACTAAACGGGGATTAATAGGGGATCTTTACCATATTTTATTAAATACAGTGAGGGCAGATGGACAGGCTAAGAGTTTTATTCGTTGGCAAAAGGATCTTATAGACCTTAATGAAGATGAATGGACCCGTGCCATGGAGACTCTTCCTGAGGTATCTATTTCACCTTCTCAGCAATTGACTCAGCTTTTCATTTTACATAGAACCCACTATACCCCACAAAAATTGTTTGAGTGGGAAAAAAATGCTTCGCCTTTATGCCCACGATGCTTAGTTTTGAATGGTTCCCTTGTCCACATGCTTTGGTGATGCCCCAAACTCCGTAGATATTGGGAAAAAGTCTTTATGGCCCTAAATACAATTTTGCGAACAGAAATAACAGATACTCCTAAATTGTCATTACTGGGAATAATTCCAGAATGAATTTTACCTGTGGATATGCACATAATGTGGATTAGGTCTCTCTATGTAGCCCATAAACTTATCCTACAAAAATGGACAGCTAAGATCCCATCAACTCACAAACAATGGTGTAATAAGATAAACTATATATTAAAAAAGGAAAAATTAACATATAAACATAGAGGAGTCCCCCAGAAATTCAGCAAAATTTGGCACTACTGGATTGACTCGAGCAATCTATTATATGATGGCTTAAGTGGAGGGGTTGGTGAGGGGGAGAGGGGGAGGGGAGGATGGGGATGAGGAGATTGATCTATAAAATATTAAGATGATGGGAGTTGAACAAAGCAAAATAAACTAATGTGAGGTGTATGTTTGATTATTGTTGGTGTGTTTGGCTAACTTTATATGAGTTTTTGTTTTTTTTCCTTTTTTTTGTTTTTTTTCCTCTCTGTGTGAATATGTGTATAATATGAAATGAAATTATGACAAGATTCTCACAATGTTTATATGTATAAAAATTATTTTTCTTCTTATCAATTTGTATGAAATAAGCATTATAAAAATAAAAAAAGATTTGATATATAAAAAAGTTTATGAGGACCTGTGTCAAATGCTTTTGCAAAACCCAAATACACCACATCTACGGGCCTTCCTTTATCTAGCTGGCAACTCACCTCCTCATAGAAGGTTAGTAGATTGGTTTGGCAAGAACAATTTTTCATGAATCCATGCTGATTACTGCTAATGATACCGTTCTCATTACTAAAATATTGTATATAGTCCCTTATCATCCTCTCCAAGAGTTTACATACTATTGATGTTAGGCTAACTGGTCTGTAATTCCCAGGGATGTATTTTGGGCCCTTTTTAAATATTGGTGCTACATTGGCTTTTCTCCAATCAGCTGGTACTATTCCAGTCAGTAGACTGTCAGTAAAAATTAGGAACAATAGTCTGGCAATTACTTGACCCCTAAGTACCCTTGGGTTTCCAAGTTTCTCAAGTCTAATTTTAATTCTGTCCTCTGTTAACCATGGAGGTGCTTCCTGTTATGTGTCATGAGGATAAACACTGCAGTTTTGGTTACTGAAGCCCCCCGATTCCCTTGTGAAGACTGAAGAGAAGAATACATTCAATACCTTTGCCATCTCCCCATCCTTTGTAACCAGATGTCCTTCCTCATTCTTTATGGGGCCAATATGGTCTGTCCTCCTTTTTTACTGTTTACATACTTAAAGAATTTCTTGGGATTTTTTTTGCTCTCCTCCGCTATGTATCTTTCATGTTCTCTTAGCCGTTCTTATTGCACCCTTACATTTCTTGCTGCATTCTTTATAAAGTCTGAATGTTGATGATGATCCCTCAACCTTGTATTTTTTGAAGGCCTTCTCCTTTGCTTTTATATGCATTTTTACATTGGAGTTAAGCCATCCAGGACTTTTGTTCGCTCTTTTAAATGTATTACCCAATGGGATGCATTGGCTAATGCCCTTATTTAATATGCTCTTAAAGCAAACCCATCTCTCCTCCGTGTTCTTTGTTCCTAAGATTTTATCCCAATTTATGCCTTCTAGCAAGGTTCATAGTTTAGGGAAGTTGGCTCTTTTGAAATTCAGTGTCGTTGTATTCCACTTATGTTTCCTATTTGTGTGATTTATACTGAAGCCAATTGACCTGTGATCGCTGTTACCTAAATTGCCCCGTATTTCCACATCCGTGATCAGGTCTGCATTGTTGGTAATCAGTAGATCCAGTAATGCTTTTTTTTTTCTAGTTGGTGTGTCTACCATCTGACTCATAAAATTGTCCTGCAAGACATTTAGGAACTGGCGAGCCTTAGATGAATGCACGCTTCCCTCCGCCCAGTCTATTTCTGGATAGTTAAATTTCCCCATTATGATAACACTTCTCATCCTTGCTGCTAATCCAAATTGTGATAGGAGATCTGTCTCCGCTTCCTCCCTCAGGTTAGGGGGCCTATAGCATACTCATATTCATTGTCAGGATTCCCCCTCACCCCCCCCCCCTTTACTGACCTGAGCTGCTTTTCTCTTCCTTCAATTCCGGGTCTCACTAGCTTTGCTGGGGCACTGGGAGCCATTGGCTCCCAGTGCTGTCAATCAAAGCCAGCGACGAGGGTGTGGGGGGCAGGGCCGAGTCCCTCTGTCTGTGTCAAAGGATGCAACAGTGGGGCTCAGGTGCGGAAGCGTCTTCCCGGGGGGGCACTGGACAGAGGGGAAGGGCCTAGGAGCGCCAGCGGGAGACCCGAAAAGAGGACTTTCGTGGCTGCTTTGTGCATTTCCATTGCACAGGGCAGGTAAGTATAGACATGTTTTGTTTTGTTTTTTAACCTTTACAATCACTTTAACACTATGTATGGCATTAAGGCATTTGCCAAGCCTGTGATTTAAAAAATGTATGTACTTCAATGTCATCCTTAAAGCCTTATGAAAAGACCCTCTCCCCACGGTACTCTATTTTCTGTTTCAATATTTTTATTGAAGTTTCAAGAATCATAACAAATAAAAGTTTTGCCCATGCGGGGGCGACATTGAACAGGCATGTAAAGAAAAAGCATGTGGTACGCCATTTTCATTATATTTTCCCCATGGAAGTATCCAGCTTCTATACCTTTTTTTGACAATAACTTGCCTATTATTAGCCCTAAAAAAATTGCAGAACTTACTAACAGAATTTACCTCCCGTAGACCCAATGGGATTCACTGCTAATTGGTCGAATTTTAAACACAATTTGCGGAACCCTCTGAGAATCAAAAGTGATTCTCGCTTAGCTTAGCTCAGTATCCACCTCTGCTTCAGCAAAATCCACTGTTACACTTTGCTGTCCCTAGCAGCAGTGATTTGGCTTCAGAATAACATTTAAAGAATGACATCTAGTATTCACAATGTTGTATGTAAAAGTACCCAGACATGCGGAGAAGAGGAGATACTTGACATTGCAGTGAACCAGTAAAATGTTTACACACTTGACTCAACTTGAATTTACCTTTGAATAGTTTAAGTTATCATTTGTCCTCTCAAGTCATTTTGTTACTTTACAGATCGTATTTGTTAAACAGGTCTTTGTATTCCAGCATGGTTCCTTGCATATTGCATTAACAGAAGTAACATGCTCCACTTTTCATTCACAAATGTACAGCTCTTCTATGTGCTCCCTTATCTCCTGGCTTAATCAAGTTCTCCAATGGCCTATTATTTGGAAGTAGCTTTGCCACAGTGTTAAATTAAGTGCACAGCTGCAAAGAGAATGAATCCCGTGTTCTCCCATATTCGAAAACAGACAGCTGCATTCTTATGTAAAATATTTTATTCTACTGGTTTGTAGTCAAGATTATTGAAGCTTAGGCAGATATTCTTGTTCTGCCTTCATGCACACAAATTTTGAATCATTTACATGAAAATAGTGAGCAGGGAGCAGTTAGCATTTATGAGCCGCGTTACAAAGTTGTCCAGGGTTCTTCATCTTCCTACTGCTCTTGCAAAATCCTTTTTTTTTGCCATCTGTAGCATTGGTTGCTCAGAAAAGCTAAATATTTCAGCAATGTGGTCTGAGCAACACTTTAATGCAACCTTGTCAAGGTAAAAAAAATCCAAACAAATGATGGTCATTTTGACACTTCCAGGAGTGAAGGATTCTTGCATTCACTGCAGTATGTCAAAAGATTAAACCATACCATTCTGGCGAAGGAATGACAAAGGGGTCTTACACACTCAGAAGAAGTGTTTAATCCTAAGGCCCTTTCGCATGGACAGACTGATCAGGTCCACCTGTCAGTCTTTTAGGCAGACACGATTGGAGCACCTTTTGCCCTCTCTGGAGCAGCTGATGTCAACAGACATGGGATCCGATCCTGTCAGCTAAAAACACATACGTCTAGCGGATTGGATCAGATGACAGTCGGATTGAAACAGACCATAGAAGAGAGCGGGCACGGCCCTATCATCCATCTGCTCAGCGGAAATTAGCATAGAGATCCCCCACTGAGCAGGAAGATCCACTGGCAGACTCCACCAGTGTGAAAGGGGCCTTAGAAGAGCGATGGAGGCTTCAGCAGTAGAAGTAAGGGAGTCATGGGCTGATGAAAAAATGATGATTTACTAAAACTAATGAGTGCAAAATCTGGTCCAGCCGAGGCTCGCTGTTTATGTCTATAGACACAGGCAGCGTGGCTCAAGATCAAGCCTGCAGATATGCCACAATAGGAAGCAGCATCCTATGGTGGCACACTGAGAAAAGGAGGAGCCAGGAGCACTGGCAAAACAACTAAGTAGAGGAGGATCGGGGCTGCTCTGTGCAAAACCATTGCACAGAGCAGGTAAGTATTAACCTATTTGTTATTTTTTTTTAAATACCCTTAGCGTTCACTTTAATTAACAAACCTTAAAACAATAATAAAAGCTCCCAAACAGTTTTTAACGATGTGGATTGAGGATAGGGTTAGGGAATAATGGATGAATCAATTGCTAATGTTGTGAAGGAGTTCTCACCTGTTTTTATGTAGACTATTGCCCAGTATATCTAAAGCCAAGACTGGTCAATGGCCTATACAAGGGGGTAAAAAACCCTGCCATTTTTTTTTTGTTGTTCTGTTTGTGTCCCATTGGGAAAAAAATCACTCTAAAGCCCATAGATGATTCAATTTTCGTTCCTTCATGGGTGGAAGCAAAGAAAATAATTTGATTCCCCCTTCAACACTGGCTTTGTTGTCTCCCACAGCGCTATTGTGTACTGCCAGTGGGGGGAGCCTTCGCAGCTGGCAGAACACAATGATGATGCAATAGCCGCCAGCAATAATCGTATGTAAAAATCCAACATGCCGGTTGCCCAAGTAGATTGATGGCTCGACTCGGGTACAATTAGCCTGCCCGTACATGGATCGAATCTCGGTCCCTGCTGAACTAGCTGAATTTCAATCAAAATATGACCGGCTTAAGGGGAAGTTTTTCTCTGACAGTTGTCATGGACCAAGTACCCCCCCCATTGCAAGATTTGCCCTCTATTCTTTGTTGCCCCTCTCCTCATTTAGCTGTCTGTGTAATCTGTAATCCTCACTCTTTAGATATACTGTACAGAACAAAAAGAACCTATACACAATAGAAGCTCTAGCCTAAAACCCATTACTGTAAGCATTAAAGCCCAAACACTAGTCGACATTTTTAAAATGTTCTTTAATGCCCCCCCCAGGCAGGGATAAAAAAAAGTAGGTAGAACTGCAATACTGATCTTCAATTTGTGTCTACTGTACTGATGCAGTGAGGGGCGCTGATGTCATTATGTCTGTAATGCTCTCTGCATCATTCAGGAATACCCATTGCTGGGAGAGGACCAAGGAGGAATAGGATCCAGAATGTCACATGACCAGCCAGAATACATCTAAAAATGTATGTAAATAAAAAAAAGATAAATTACTGCTGGGTAGCTCTCAAGGGGAATGGGAGGTGCTGGTGGGGAAGGAAGCCCGAAGTTGGGCTTTAAATATTTAAAATATCATATTGTCATATTTACATGCTTAAAAAGAAATAAACTTTATATACATACATAAATATAGTAAGCATAATATAGTAATGCATATAAAACTATATATTTCCTATTAGAAGATATCTTTATTTTTTGCATGCTCAGTTTCTAAAATGTTTAGAGACAATCAGTGTAATTAGATCCAACAATGGACCATCTTATAGTAATGAAAATGTACTGTGTGTTGAGAACTGATTTTATCATTCAGTGTATTTTTTGAAAAAAAAAAAAATGATTAAGAGCACTTGAGGCAGGAGTTACACATTCCAAATTTACTTCCAGTCTCTGCTTGAGAACTGATGGAAAACAGAAACATGTTACAACTTACACGCTGTTTGCAAGCTATTAGATCAATTTTGTGAATTTACATTTTATGTCAAAAAGTTTGGTAATGATAAAAAAGAAGTGTTGCCATGAGCTAGACAGCAAAATATAGGTATATTAACTTACATAAGCAAACATGTTTGTGCTAAATTATCACTTTATGCAAATACTGGTTTATGCAAATTGCTCTTACTTCCCATATGTGCAATTAAAATAAGATCTGGGAGCTCATGTCAACATATTTCGCTTTTTATATATTTGTGTTTAAATTATGTATATTAGCTTATATTCTTAGGGTAATTTGAAGTCAGTGAATAATATTGTGAATATCTCATAGTGTTACAGCAATAAAGGCTGTATTATTTTCACTTTTAACATTATATCAAGGACCATAAAGAATAACATCCACTGTAAATCGTAAGAGCAGTTCTGGATAGTTGTTGGCAGGTTAAACATGTGCTGGTTATTATATATTTATCGGTCTGGGATTTTAGGAGTTCTTCACAATTGACGCAACTGCAGCTTAATAAACAGATGCAAAATTACAAACAACAATGCAAACCAGGGAAATTTGTGCAAACATGGACCCTTCACAGCAATGTCTTTGAGGTAACATGGCTGCAAAGTAAAAACTCTATAACAATAGAGAATCCAGCTGAGAATCACTACTTCAGTAA